>NW_017617189.1:1595000-1927500 GCF_001879475.1 Ipomoea nil
TTTGCTGGTAGTCTTTGTTCTTGGTGGTTTCATTGTTGCTAAAGGTCAGTAATGTTCCTTATATTGAAGTTTGCCTATTCTCTTCATCCCTTAAATTTATCTCGATTACAAGATTTTTGTGTAAAAAAACACTATTTCTTCTCTGGATGCAGATGACCTTGAACCGTGGATGAAATGGGGATATTACGTGTCTCCCATGTCTTACGGACAGAATGCTATAGCCATCAATGAATTTCTTGATAAAAGATGGAGCTCTGTAAGCTTCAATAATAGTTTCGAACAAATTTTATCGTCATTCATTACTCATTAGTCTAACCAATTGAAGCATGTGCTCCATCTCAACTAAAAGCCTAAGCTGATAGTTGGATTGCACATTAATGGCTATATGCTCAACATAACCTGCCCCATTCGTTTTGTCTTTTCAGCCGGTTAATGTTTCGGGATTCCAGGAGCATACAGTAGGCTTGGTGCTTCTTAAGTCGAGGAGCATGTATTTAGATGACTACATGTACTGGATATGCGTCATTGCCCTTTTAGGATTCTCGCTTCTCTTCAATGTCTGCTTTATCATTGCACTCACATACTTAGATCGTAAGAATACAATACTATTTCCACTCCTTCCTTATCTGCTAAAAACTTCTAAAACCCAAGATATATGCATGCTTTTGAGTTCCTTCAATTCGTTTCTGAAATGCAGCCTATGGAGACTCTAAATCCGTTATCCCTGATGAGAAAGATACTAATCGTAAGACTAAAGGCAAGTTAAATCCCTATAGTAAAGCAGCCAGAGACGGGAGTTCATCGTCTACACCTCCTCCTATGTTTGAAGGTTTGGCACCTCAAATCCTATGCTTGTTATCAATGGTTTAAGGTTGTAATATTTTGTTCCTTCATTCTTCTGTCTTATGATTGTCGATTTCAATGCAGGCATTGATATGGGTGTAAGGCATTCTGGACGAGGCTTAAGTAGCGAACAGAAAGCGAGCAAGAAAGGGATGGTGCTTCCATTCCAGCCTCTTTCTCTTGCATTCAACCATGTGAATTACTATGTTGATATGCCGGCTGTAAGTATCATTTTCGGTGTGCATTTTTGAGATCTCTCTATGAATGAATGATATTGGCAGGCCTTGATGGTTGTTAAAGAGTGATAAAATAAGAAAGAAAATATGGATTATAAGGCCATGAGTTTGACTAGTTAATTGGTTGGATTCAATCTTTTAGTGTGGTTTGGCCTATGTGCATTATAGCTCAGTTGAGTGACCCTAGCCCAATCTTAGTTTGTAACAATGTTGTGTTGTACTTATGGTATATATTGAACAGGAAATGCAAAAACAAGGAATTGAAGAGACGCGTCTCCAGTTATTGCAAGACGTGAGTGGTGCTTTCAGGCCGGGGGTTCTAACAGCATTGGTTGGTGTAAGTGGAGCTGGGAAGACCACCTTGATGGATGTCCTAGCAGGAAGAAAAACGAGCGGCTATACCGAGGGAACCATCAACGTTTCTGGTTACCCCAAGAATCAATCGACTTTTGCTCGTATAAGTGGCTATTGTGAACAGAATGATATTCATTCTCCACATGTTACAGTTCACGAGTCTCTTGTATACTCTGCCTGGTTGCGTCTTTCTCCAGATGTCGACAAGCAAACAAGAAAGGTGCGGTGTGCTCAGACTTCCAATTTACACTTCAAAGTTTCTAACAAGTGGTCAGATTAACCAGTTTGGTTGGCGTGAGTGGCTGTGCACTCTCGTCCCTTAAGAGAACCCCCTCTCGTATGGAAAAACCAATCTGGCCAGCACTTTGCCTCTTAATTGAGCCTGCCCGGTGTGAACGGGATTAGTCTGAGTATGGTACGGGCTTAAACGTGCCTCCTACAGTTAGGGCCTGCTCAGGACACCTCGTGTCTGACAAAAAAAAAAAAAAAACAAGTGCTAAGATTGACTTATATTATGGTTTTTGTTGTTGTGTGTGTAGATGTTCATTGAGGAAGTGATGGAGCTGGTTGAGCTGAATCCTTTGAGGGATTCTCTCGTTGGGCTCCCGGGGGTCGATGGCCTCTCGACTGAGCAGAGAAAGCGGTTGACAATAGCTGTGGAACTCGTTGCTAACCCATCCATCATCTTCATGGACGAACCCACATCAGGCCTCGACGCTAGAGCTGCTGCAATCGTGATGCGAACCGTGAGAAACACTGTGGATACAGGACGAACCGTCGTCTGCACAATTCACCAGCCAAGCATAGATATCTTTGAAGCATTCGATGAGGTAGCCAAGCCAGCCACTGGTAACGCCACTCTGTTCGATGTTCTGAATCTAAACATTTGCCTTTTCATTATATTGTAGCTTCTGCTGATGAAGAGGGGAGGGCAGGTCATCTATGCAGGGCCTCTTGGTCATCACTCTCACCGGTTGATACAATATTTCGAAGTGAGTAACTTCGTCCCTATGTAAACTCACACGTTTTTCGTGCACACGACTTAATTGGCTTGCAATAATTTGTATATATTTTTCCAGTCTGTACCGGGGATTCCTAAAATCAGAGAGGGATATAACCCCGCTACCTGGATGCTTGATATCAGTGCTCCTGCAGTTGAGGCTCAACTTGATGTCGACTTTGCAGAAATCTATGCTAACTCTGATCTCTACCGGTAACTAGAACACATAACAAAACTGTTACTGTCTCGTTAGTCATCTCATCTCATCTCACTTTATTTCTAACAATGTTTTTCTACTCAGGAGGAATCAAGAACTCATCGAGCAGTTGAGCACTCCAGCCCCGGGTTCCCAAGACCTTCACTTCCCAACAAAATACGCCCAACCTTTCATCACTCAATGCCACGCTTGCCTGTGGAAAATGCACTGGTCTTACTGGAGGCATCCACAATACAATGCAATCCGGTTTTTCATGACAACAGTGATAGGAATTATATTTGGAGTTATTTTCTGGAAAAAGGGGAAGCAAACGTAAGCCCCCGCTATCATCGAGTTGTGAAATGAGCATAAGAAAGATCGAAACTTCTTTTCCCCCTTTATGGATTACTCTGATCTCTTATGAATATTTAACAGGTCCAAACAACAAGACCTGTCGAATCTTATGGGAGCTATGTATGCTGCTGTTTTGTTCCTCGGAGGAACAAATACTAACGCTGTGCAGTCTGTAGTATCCGTAGAGAGGACAGTCTTCTATCGAGAAAAAACAGCAGGGATGTATTCTGCACTGCCTTACGCATTTGCTCAGGTAAAAAGATAGATTTTTACTTCGAAATCTCTGTTTCCCATCCTTTTGTGTAGAGCTAATTCTCGAAATTAGGACTCTATATATGACCAAACTAGTAAAATAAGTAGTATGGGTATGGTTGAGAGACCATTTCGAGAATTAACACTTTTTTGTACTTACAAAAAGCGTGCAGTGGCATTAGATAGGCCGGGTTGGTGAACTCTCTTGAATTCTTGTGTCATATATATATATGTATATATGTTGCAGGTGGGCATAGAGACTGTGTATATTGCAATCCAAACCTTAATTTACAGCATTCTGCTGTACTTCATGATTGGATTCGAGTGGGACGCTGGGCGCTTCTTCTGGTTCTATTACTACATCTGCATGTGCTTCCTATACTTCACATCCTATGGAATGATGCTCGTCGCCCTCACTCCAAGCTACCAGATTTCTGCCATCGTCATGACATTCTTCCTCAGCTTTTGGAATCTCTTCTCCGGGTTTCTCATTCCAAGAACGGTGAGTACTGCAAACCTTCAATCATTTCTTTTCATAACTTACATTGCCTGCTAGCTTGCTACCTGCCTACCTACCTACCTACCTGGTTTCTTGATGCATGTTATGTATGTATGTATGTGTATGTACACAGCAAATCCCGGTGTGGTGGAGGTGGTACTATTGGGGATCCCCCGTCGCTTGGACCATATACGGCCTCATTACGTCTCAGATTGGTGACAAAACAGATCCGGTGGCCATTCCCGGGGCTGCAGACATGACAGTGAAGGACTATCTCAAAGATAGCTTGGGATTTGATTATGACTTCCTTGGTGTAGTTGCAGCTGTTCATGTTGCCTGGGTTCTTCTCTTCTGCTTTGTCTTTGCCTATGGCATCAAGTTCCTTAATTTCCAAAGGAGATAGGACTGGATAGGATAGGATAGATAGATAAAGCAAATTTCCTTCCATTCTTATAAGAGCCCCACAATACTAAGTGTTAAAATTTTTAATTTGTTTATAGAATACGGAATTTTAAGTCTCCCAACCCCATTTGTTATACCATGGACCAGGGTCTACCTTGCAAGGTGGATCATGGTTCTAAATTGTGTATTTTTAGTATTAAAATTGTGAACATTTAAAATATAGATTGTGTTTGTAAGTATTAAAATTTTTAAATTGTTTATAGACGCAACTAGTATTTTAACCCGTGCGTTGCACAGAATGTATTTGTTATAATATTTTAAGAATATTTAGATTGATATACAAATATAAATTATAACAACGAATATTATATAATGCAGTTGATGAAATGGGTTGTATCGACTATAGATTATGTTTTTTAATGTTATCTTTGCATGAATTCGAGAAAATATTTGCTCAGTTACTCTTGTGATGCGCGTGCGTTGCACGGATAAAAAAATTTATTGTATATTATAAAATTAAAGATGAAATTGTAAACAATTCTAATATTTGGAAGTGTACATTTATTTGATTATGATGTTAATGCAAAAGTATCACTCAATTAATTGAATAATATATGACTCGCTTGTCTACAATTATCTTAAAAAATCAATATGCAATATGATTTACGTAATTATATTATGAGTAAATACCTAAAATGGTCCCTCGACTATAGCTAAATTCACAAATTGGTCCTCAACTTTCAATTTCACCCAATTAAGTCCTTAACTTTGCAATTTTGACACGATTTGATCTTCCATCTAATTGACCGTTTGTTGACCGTGATCGATGATTTCCAGAAGAACCTTCAGCTCTAGTCGGAGCACGTGGAGGCCTCCAGGATGACATTGCACCAGTTCAGAAACACGTCGTCTTCTTCGCTCTGGTACGAATTCAACTACATTGAATCCAAACGGAGGTTGAAGAAAGGTGACCGGGTTTGGTAGATTGCTTTCGACAGTGGATTCAAATGTAACAGTGCGGTCTGGAAATGCAACCGGAACCTTAAAAAACCGACGATGGACCATGAAATTACATATATATCCTCAAAAATCACAGTCAATAAACGGTCAAATAGACAGAGGACCAAATTGTGTTAAAATTACAAAGTTAAGGACTTAATTGGTTGAAATTGAAAGTCGAGAACCAATTTGTGAATTTAGCTATAGTCGAGGGATTATTTTGGGTATTTACTCTTATATTATTACAAAAATAAATATGAAAAAAAAATTAATTATAATTATTTTAAAAATTAATACAACAACTCATGTTTAGCTTAATTACAATAATAATTATTACCCAATTATTATTAGGCAATTACACTAATAGCTAACCGAAATTAAATACTAAGCTAGCTATAATATTAAATAAAGTTTGGATCCCTTTAATTTGATCATATATATGATTAGGTGGGAGTGGGTGGAGAAAATATAAGGTGGGTCGGGTGATGGATGTAGCCCTCTCCGACCTGCACCCGACCCATTGCCATCCCTATATATGATCCATTTTCATCATCTACATACCTAGCTAGCTAAATAGTTGGATCCCTTTAGTGCTAATGATCTTGGAGATTCAGATTAGAGACGAAGCGATAAATCAATTATATTTTCATTGTGGATGTTTTGGGGACGAGATGCAGACGCGGTGGTGGCGGTGGGATGGAGGAGTATCGGAATGGATAGTGGTGGAGGAAAGCTGGTATTACTGTATTAGGACTGAAGAGAGAAGCTCCTGCAACAGAGGAGGAGGCGGCGGCGGCCCTTTGACGCTGGTGGGCTCCCTGGTGACCGCCGAGAGCTTGGGGAGTGAAGAAGTTGCGGGAGCAGTAGAGGCAAGAATAAAGTGGTGGTTGTGCGTCACTGACGAGGGAGCCCAGCGCCAAGTTCAGGTACAGGTCCACCTTGGAACCCGACCCGGCATAGTGGAACGGGTACCGAGGAGGCATGTCAGGAGAGAGGGGGTTGCGGACTGGGACATGTCGTTGGGTGCTGCCGCGAGTCCACTAACGGCGGTAGGACTTGCAATAGTGGCGAGGCTGAGAGAGGTTTTAGTTGTTGTAGTAGCAGAACTTAGTGTTGGTGGAACCGCAGCGCGGGCATGGCTCCGTTCCCGTCATCCTCCCCGCTCGTCTCTCTCCGCTGTCGGAAGACGACATTTGTGTTTCTGGGCTTTGGCTTTAGATTTCAAGCGAAATGGAAAAAGCAGATTAATACAATAGTGAAGAAGACAAATATTTGAGGGAAAAAGTGTCAAATTGGCCCTCTAAGTCAAGTGGCAATAGTTATGCTATGGACCCGTGTCCAGCATGCATGCTGGACACGGGTAACAGTGCCGTTAGGCACTGTTTTTTTTTTTTTTTTTTTTTTTTTTTTTTTAAGTTTCAGACCGCTTGGTTATAAGAGTATATGTTCATAATTTTATTACTATATGTTAATAACTGTACATTCGTAACTCCATAACTGTACGTTCATAACTCTATAATTGTACATTCATAACTCCATAACTGTACATTCATAATTCCATAATTGTACATTCATAATTTTCGAAGCTCTATGTTCACAATTTTAGAGTTCTATGTTCACAATTTTAGAGTTCTATGTTCATAATTTTATCACTATATGTTCATAATTGTAAGTTCATAATGTCAGAGCTCTTTGTTCATAATTCGATCAATAACTGTACATTCATAATTCCATAACTGTAGATTCATAATCTCATAACTGTAGATTCATAACTCCATAACTGTAGATTCATAACTCCATAACTGTACATTCATAATCTTCGAAGCTCTATATTCACAATTTTAAAGCTCCATGGTCATGATTTTATCACTATATGTTCATAATTGTAAGTTCATAATGTTAGAGCTCTGTGTAATTTCATAATTGCACAACTGTACATTCATAACGACATAACTGTACATTCATAATCCAAAAAAAAAATAACGCCGCTAACGGCAAAACACACGCGATTTTTTTTTTTTAACTAAATGACGTGTTTTTTTTAAAAAACGACGTCGTTTTGGGCCCGTGTCACACGGGTCCAGGGCATAATTTGCCGTCAAGTGGATAGTGCAATTGGGTCCCCTAAGTGAAAAAAGTTTCATTCAAGTTCTCTAAACCGGTAAAATTTTTCAATTAAGTCCAATTTGACTTGTTTATCAGGTTAACTCGATACGGTGTTGACACGTGTCCTTTTTATTTTATTTTTTAAAACAAAATGTTTTTTTTATTAAAAATTAAAAATATTATTTATTATAAATAAATAAATAAGAGAACAGTCATCCGCTGTTCGCGCCGGACAACCGGTGTCTGTCTTCTTTCACGGACAGTCGTGGCTGTCCAGCAGGACGGCCACGACTATCTAAGGAAGACGGCCATTGATCGGACAGCAGGTGGCTGTTCTCTTTTTTATTTTTTATTTTTAAATTCTTTTTCAATTTTTAATTGTTTAGTTTATTTATTTATTTATTTATAATAAATAATTATTCTAATTTTGAATAAATAAAAAATATTTTGTTTTAAAAAATAAAACAAAAAAGACACGTGTCAATACCACATCAATTTAACCTGATAGACAAGGCAAATTAGACTTAATTGAATAATTTTACCGATTTAGGAGACTTGAATGAAGCTTTTTTCATTTAGGGAATTCAATTACACTATCCATTCAATTTAGGGGGCCAATTTGACACTTTTTTCAATATTTGAGCAAATATATGTTAACATCTAAAAGATAAAATACAAATTTCAAGTATGCATTTAGAATATAATTTACCAAATCAAATTTCAAAGCATCATCAACAGGGTCAATCTCGCCATTAAGCCTTTTTCAAACCACTCATACCTTTTATCATCATTGGTATTGGATTGTGGATCTACCACAGTATAAACCTACAAAATTAAAAATATCATTAGACATTGATTGTACAATTAATTAATAATTCATGCTATTTTATACCTTAAAGGTGTGTGAAACTATACATTAAGGTGCGTATTTTTAAAGCATAAGGTGAGTTAAAACAAATCTAAAAAGCCTTGAATGAACATGTAACACCCCAAATTTTCATACACCTGAGCCTAGTACTAAACATGAATTAAAGGTAGGAAAATGTAGAATAAAGAGAGAGCAATTAAATACTAATTACCCAACAACCAAAACAAAAGGGGATGCTACTCCGTAGCTACCCTCAATAGAGCAACTACACGGAAAACTAACTAATCATAACATTAACATTAATTAATAAGGGCCCACATCTCAAAACATACGGAGTCTAAGCTCGCAAACATAAGATAAGGCTCACAGACCTAAGTGTCAATGCACTACAAAACAGGGAAAGAGATCAACTGAACTACTCGAGTCTAACATCAAACAAAGTTTAGGAGGTTTAACAAACAACTAGGAAACTAGCATCAAAACTCTATACTATACTAGCTCCTTCTAAACGCGCTCAGCAATCACCGATCAAACCTGAAATGGGTTAAATGAAAAGACATACAAAAGCAACCTGTTAGCACGAATGCTAAGTATAAACCACTTCATCCCAGTAAAGTACATATAGATTGGAAAAATGGTTTTTTTTTTTTACACATAACACGTTAGCCAATCAAGTCATAGATATACGTCAAATAGGTTCATGAGTATATAGATATGCATATACAAGATCGAATAATACCTATCTCATAAATATTAAGCTCATATGCAAGTGTAACTCATACACATCACTTATGCAACCCATGATCAAACCTAAAAGGGGTTAAGTGAAAAGACATACAAAAGTAATCTGTTAGCACGAATGCTAAGTATAAATCACTCCATCCCGTAAAGTACATATAGATATAGATTGAAAAAATCGTTTGTTTTACACATAGCACATTAGCCAATCAAGTCATAGATATACGTCAAATAGGTTCACGAGTATATAGATATGCATATACAAGAATAATACCTATCTCATAAATATTAAGCTCATATGCAAGTGTAACTCATACACATCACTTATGCAATCCTTGCTCGAGTATATAGATTCGTTATACCATAACAAGATGTGAAATCATTTATATGCACTCTCTCAAGAAAAGTGGTATTTTATATATATATATATATATATATATATATATATATATATATAATAGTAACAGAGGGCTTTCATACGTCTCATGAATCATAAACATACCATCAATTTCATCACATCTCAATCTCATCATTTCTGCCGAAGGGACATAGTCCAATCGGGTTCCTCATAATACTGGAGGAATCTCATCATATCATCTCGGTGGGGAGGTAGGAACTTCACAATGTGTGAACGAACCTAATCCGGGCTCAGCAACTCTCTACTGGCCTAACAACGACTCGCCCACATATCTCATAAGTAACATAGAAATGGGACCACTATCTTAAGTGTATACACCCCCTAATTGGGATTCCAAGCCCAACGGGTAATAGCTCAAGCGCCGAGTGAACCCAAGATTTTTCTACCAGGCCACTTTCATAAATTCCGGGAATGTTCCACCGGGTCTCATCACAACATAACATTTCTGGGAGTGTTCCACCGAGTCTCATCATAACATAACATTTTTCCTCATTCCTTTCAAGTATCCAAAAATCAAGTAACACCTCCGAGATAAAAGATTTTCCTCACATCATGCACAATATATCACACAAGTGGCATACTATGCCTAAATGTAGTTTGAGAGAATAGGGGATACATGATAGGCATGTGGGATGTAAAGTTTAGTCAAAACAATGTAAATCATATGCAAAGACTCATAAATAGGTGATTCATATAGTCACTTGCCATATTCATGAAAATGAGAGATATCAACTCATGAAGATGCAAATCATTTCATGTTATTGCCCATATACTTCAACAATTCATACATGCTCGTGTTACATTTATGAACTCACATAAAGTAAGCTAAGTCATAACATAGATCATGGGTCATGCTCAACACTTATCAATATTTCAATGTTGGTTCAAACTTCAAATAAATAGATAAATCATGCTTTAATTGAGAAAATAATTTTTGTACATGTAACATGTCTCACATAACATCTTAGAACAAGTCCCTGAAGTCCTACGAGTCACGAAAACCCGCAAAACGCAAATGGCGGACCGCGATACTTCAACAGGCCCTACCCGAGACCCGCCGCGCCTACCGCACGGCCTGGCGTGAAGTGGCAGACCGCAAAGGGCCTGCCACTGGGCACGCGGACTGGCCGGCGGGTCTACCAGGACCCGCGGGCTGGTCGGCGGGTCTCCCAGGACCCGCGGCCAGGCCCACATGCCTTCGAGGCAGTGGCCTCTCCTCCATTGTTCTACTCCACACTTGGGTATTTTTGTCCACTTTCAACCTGATACAACACCTCCAAAATTACCCTCTAAGCAAAACATCAACAATACAACATTATACAACATATTCAACACATCAAACATAAGACATAAACCATTTTCAAGCTCATTCATCATCAACAACATTCAAACACGCATTTTTCAGACAAATAGAGGAAAATAGTATATTTTGGATGTCCATGGGGTATACCTCAAGCTTTTCAACCTCAAGAGTCCATCATTTCTATCTTCAAGCTAAACTTTCTCCTTCACCATCTTCTAAAACTCCAACCACAACACAAACATACATACACAAGCACAAGAAATGTTCAATACCACATCTATTCTAGCTAAGGAGAGGAGAGAAAATGATGAGAAATCTTGGAAATGGAAGAGAGATGAAGAGTCTTACCCTAGGTGTTGATCTCTTGCCCCTTAGCTCTCTCATGAGAAGGAAAAAAAAATGAAATGTGATGGAATGGAGAGGTAAGGCAATGGAATAGTGAAGATTTATACTTAGGCCACAAAACCCTAAGTCATATAATCAGCCCACTATCACGCCAAAATGAAGGGTAAAATTGGGAATTTGGGGTATTGAACTTTGGGCTATAATTTTGGGTCAAAAGTTGAGTCAAATTCTGGCTAAGATACGATATAATAATTTTAGAAAGATGATAGGAGTATTTTGAAATCAAGTTTTGAAAGAAAACTTGGCTATCAGGTTCACAGGTTCCTCTCAGATTGACTTTTGAATAAAAGAATATTTTTCTCAAATTGAGTCTCAAAAACTAAGGCACATGAATAGACTTTTGTATTTATTTATTCACCATAAGGGTTTTTTGAATAAATACTTTATTTATAAAAGGCACTAGTCAACTTAGGAACAAAATATTGGGAAAAGATTTTGACTAGTTTGTATAAAATAGGCTTAATTGGGAAGAAGAATTTTTGGGTTGTTATAGAACAAGTTGAAAATTACAACAGCAAGGCCTTAGTGCGTGAAGATATGCCTTAAGGTGCACGAATATATACCTTAAGGCGTGTTGTTTTAACGCTTAAGGTGAGTTAAAATAAATCTAAAAAACCTCCAGTAATAAGTTGAAAATTACAACAGCATGGCCTTAGGTGCATGAAAATAGGCCTTAAGGTGCGTGAAACTATATCTTAAGTTGCGTTGTTTTAACACTTAAGGTGAGTTAAAATAAATAGGCTCATGTGCCATTCCACACCATGAACCAAAAGTGATTCTTCATGCCGCACCATAACCTTTCATAAGTGTTGTTTCGATGCACAAACCATAAACATTTTTTCACCTAAAATTTTTTACAGGTTGCCTTCAAGTTATAGGTAATAACTTGTTGATGTGGAGGTGAATTGGTATGACATGGCAGCCATTTCATCATTTCGCTTGAATAAACAAAGCCCTAATTTTCTAAAATATCCAAATTGCCCAAAATTCATACATTCTTTCATACATTCATACAATGTATTTAAACATAAGCATTCTAGTACAGTATGGCGGCTGAGTCAGGTGGTGCTACGGCAGTGCCGCCATGATGGCCAACGGCAGGTGGCGTTTTGGCGACCGGAGTGTCGCCGGATTCTAGAAATTCCAGAAAATCTTCAGAAATCAATCTGAAGGTGCAAAACTCGCCTATGTAATCATATGAGCTCCCGACAAAGATGTAAATGTTCAAAATCAAATGTAATCAGCCACAGAGATTGTATCTCTGGAGCCTTTAACAAAATCATAAGATGTAATCAGCCACATGGAGAGTGTTGGCCCCAGAGAGATTTAAGAACGAATCTAGAGGGGGGGGGGGGGGGGGTGAATAGATTCGTTGGGTTTTGAAAAATTTCTACGATTTGTTAAGTTCGATAGCTTAACGACTCGTTAAGAGTTTAATGGACATCGGAAATATTTGTGACTTCTTTTAACCTATCTTTGCACGAATCGTTGTTTAAGAAAAACTTTGGAATGTAGTGTGTGTGAATATGTGAATGCAGTACTTAAGAGAGAGAGAGAGAGAGAGAGAGAGGGAGATTTTTTTAGTGGTTCAGCTGTTAACAAAGCCTACTCCATTCTTCTTCACAACTCATGAAGGTTTGCACTATCTCTTTAGTACAAAACAACTATGAGACTGCACCTTGACACAAAGCTGGACACAATCTCAAAACTTAGGAGGCCGTTTACTAACTGGAAATTTCTGAAAACTGGAAAATAGAAAACATAAAACATGTTTACTAACACAGTTTTCTATTTTGAAAATTGAAAATAATTTCTGGAAATTTCGGAAAAACTGAAACACACTTAAAAACTGTTTTCGAAATGGAAAACAACATCGTCTATCATCTATTTAGTTATATGTCACTATAACCACATTACTATGATTACATTCATTATCATCTTATTTTACCTATCACTATCTTTTATCTTTTCTACTTACTTTACTTATTTAAACATAATTTATTTGCTTACACTTTAAAGTTCGACATTATTTATATTATCAAAATTAAGAATTAAACTTTATATAATGTTTTAGATTTTGATTGAACTAAATAGATTATTAGTTCGAATATTTTTAATTATGTTACATCATAATACAAGTTCTATCCAGATATCGGATATTGAAATCTCACATATATTAGAATTCAAAGTAAAAGTTATATATTCATATACATGTCATTCAAATGAATATATCCAAAAAAAATATTATAAATATTAGCTCAAAAAATATTAATATTATCTAAACTAAATTTTAGGTGAAAACTGAAAAATTAGAAAATAGAAAACATAGAACAGTTTTCTGTTAGTAAACAAGTTTTCTAAACAGAAAACAGAGAATGAAAACTGAAAAATTAGAAAACATAAAACTGAGAACAATTTTTTGTTAGTAAACGGACCCTAGGTTTTTCGACTACACTTAGTCTACTCCGCCTCAATCTACGTATCCAAGTAGATGAAAGATGATGAAAAGATTTTCTTCTTCTTACAACTAAGAAGCTTGGCGTGAACTGAATATAGATGATGATGCAGCTCAAGTTTCCTTCAAATCTGGATAGAGAATATGAGACTTTATCACTTTTTCGCACTGGATGTTTTCTGCTTTCTAGAGAACTTGAACTTTTAGCTTGTAACTAGATGATCTTGCTTGGAAATCATTTTTTTCTTATTTCATCCTTGAGATAGCAAGCTATTTATAAGGGTGAAATTTGTTCCGTTGGAGAGAAAGACAAATTTCAAACACCCTTTTATTCAGTGGGTAGAGACTATAGGGCAAAGAGTGCATGTGATTGTCATAACTATTTAGTTGTTGGTCCATGAAGTGTGCTGACAGTGTTTGTCATTTATCACTTCACAAAGGACAAGGCATTTAATGATAGTTTTACTTAGAGATTTGTTCCTAGGACTCTCTTTGTCCCTAACAAATATCCCATGTGCTAGAGTATGAACTGTTTGTGCACAGAAGACGTTTCTGGCCAGTTCTCACGATTCGTTGATGTGAGGATCAACTCGTGTGCACTCTTGATTAGTTGACTTTACTTAGTCGTCCATGTGATCAACGAATGATTTTGACTTAATCATTCGGCCTTGATGAACTTCAAAAGGTAGACCTTTCCAGAATTCGGTCACTTGCAACCTTTTGATCTTCAACATCTTCAAGTCTTCTACTCTTCTTATCTTGATTTGTTCATTCTTGCTACAGATATGCTATTACATAGGACAATTCGTCTAGCTGACTCTATCGAATACAGAGTTTTGAACACCACGAGTTGATGTCTAGTTAACTCGGGTTTATGACTTGAAAGACTAATTAAGCTTAGAATGAATTGGGGGTCTAAATTCCTAAGCTTGGTATCATCAAAATCTAATTACAAAAATGTTTCTAACAATTTCCCCTTTTTGATGATGTCAAAACCTATACTCTAACCATAAGGCCGATTTCACAAAAGAAAGAACATTATATTTTTATTTACTTGGCCAAATAGTTGAGTTTAACATGTATTTCTGTGAGTGGAATTACTGAAAATTAATCTCAACGCATACCACAAAATACTCCAATTTATTTAATCTTTCACCAAAAGATAAGATAATAGCAATTACAAAGAAAGCTTACGAAAGATTACCTTTCTCGTGAATGTCTCGGATATCCAATTTGGTGTTGATCTCCTGTCTTTTCTTGAGTTTATCTTCAAAGTCTTTAACAAGTTCAACATATTGTGGTGCAATCTTGAATTCCATGTAGTTTGAGAATGCTTCCAGAATACTGTCTCCTTCAATAACTCCCTTTTCTCCACCATAGCAAGAATTCTGGTGTGCTCATCCTGTCTACAAAGCTTCTTCC
This sequence comes from Ipomoea nil, assembly GCF_001879475.1. Lineage (NCBI taxonomy): Eukaryota > Viridiplantae > Streptophyta > Magnoliopsida > Solanales > Convolvulaceae > Ipomoea > Ipomoea nil. Next base: position 1,609,851 of record NW_017617189.1, read on the forward strand.
AGATTCTTTTATCATCAGTAGAACTGCTGTGTGCATCAGTTCTTTATCAGCATCTCTTCTAATTAAGTGATATTCAGCAGCTCTAGCTTTCAATTCCTTTATTCTGGCAACATCATCCTATTGATCACTTATCAAGGATTTAAGTCATTTATCCCTCATCTCTTTTGCTTGATCAATCTCTTTGTTCATTTGAATCAAGTAGTTCATCTCGAATTCACGATTCTTTCCACTAAGATGTGGTGGAATGTTGAATCCATGAAATTTTTCCAAACTCCCTTCGACATATGGTACATATATATGGTACCCAACTGTTTGCAGGATCACGAGTCAATTGTTGTTTCTCTGTAGTTCTTTTGATCTGCCTCGGGTGCTTCTGCTTTTCTACAGCTGTAATTGATTTTACAATTTGAGAGCTGGTTGGTCTCTGATAGCTACTTGATCTGGATTGATGATGAGATGATGGATTGCTTGTTGATGGCACACGAGTTGATTGTCCAACAGATGGTAGGCAATAATCTCAGCACTTTCCTTGGTATGGATTCAACAACATCATCAACAATCTCAGATGCATTCTCTCTCGACACCTCTTCTGTTCTAGCAGGTTCTTGTGGGAGGCTTGGAGATTGAATGATCTCTGGTTCACTTCGAGCATGGCCTTCTTCTTGGTTGTTGGAGGTAATCTTAATATTTAGTCTTTAAACGACTTTTTTTATACGGTAAAAATAGTTTATTTCTAACAATGTTCTCCCGGTTATGTTACAGTTATATATACCATTGAGTTTCAAAGGAGAGGTCTTCCGCATGCTCATATACTACTTTTTTTGGAAAAAAAAAAAAGGCTCAAGATAGTCAAGTTGCTACTCTTGACACAATTATTTCAGCAGAGATACCTGATGAGAATACAGATGTAGAATATTTCAAGGCTGTCGAGGAATTTATGATGCATGGTCCATGTGGAAAAGTAAGGATGAATTCTCCCTGTATGGTAAATGGACGATGTTCAAAACATTTTCCTAAAAGATTTGTAGATTGTTCTACTTTTGATGATGATGAGTATCCGGTATATAGACGGCGGGATAATGGTAGGACAATTACAAAGAATGGCATCGTCTTGGACATGTCTGATCGCCTTGGACAATTACAAGGGGTTTAAAAATTATAATTTGTAGCAAAAACGTAACATGTCTAAGTACGACCAAAAATGTTGTGTACAAAGAAGTCTTCAACAATATGTAATAAAATTACATAGTTTATCATGTGAAATTTTTTACATTTTTAATAACTATATTCTATACTGTATATTCCATACATACACTATAAATCTGGCCGTGCATCGCACAGGTGCAAATACTAGTAGATAATACTAGTAGATGATAATAAGGAAATAGCACATGTATATCAATAACTTTCTTTTACAGAAGAAATATCTATGCATATTCTCTCTGATATGTTCTATCAATTTACAAGGAAATATTTTGATACAATAGCAAGTCAGCAGCTCTTAAACCAAAAACCTAAATGCATGGAAGATATGTAAAAGAAACATAAACATCACAAATCCTAAAAATAGTAGCATGCAACTATCTATGCATATTCGATCTGATATGTTCATTATAAGGGGAAAACCTTGTTGGAAGAGGCATCCCAGTTTCCCTGCTAGGAAAGGTAGCAGAGAATCCTTCGGGGGATGGTAACCGTGGCATCAAATTGGGGGAGAAGGGATATGTTGGGATACTAGGGACAGTATAGTTGCTAGAAAAGGGAATGACTGAACTTAGGTGAGGGTTGAGAAAGTTGAATCTCGAGGTCGAGGAAGAGGGTAGTGTGTTGAAGGCAGGCTCCAGCATAGGACTCCATGCTGTGTTTCTTGAGCCAATATGTGTAGACTGGCTAGTTGAAATTGAAGCAATTGATCTAGATTCCAAGAAAGGGTTGGGGTAGAACTTACTAGGAACGGGTTCAGGAGAATGATTAACTGAACTGAATTGCGAGGGAGAACATAATGGTAGTTGATGAAGAGCTGGGCAGCCAACCGGTATCTCGACTTTTTCACCAATTTTACCAGAATGGGTTGAAGGTGCAAGAGCCTTAATCGACAACCTGCTCTCTATCTGTGGCGAAATGTTGAGCTTCTGTTTCAGTGACAATTTAACTTGTTCTAGTGCATGAAGAACAGGTTGTACATTTTCGCCAGTTGTGTGGGACTTCAAAGCAAGCTCATAGCCTTCTCTTGAATCTTCTCCTTTTCGTAAACTACTGCCACCGAAAGAAGATGAAGCATGCTCAATGGGGTTTACTGGCAAACTACTGAAACGCAAAGGCTTGTGGCAAGTTTGACCAGTATGTTCTGAATGTACTGGTTCATGGTTTCCCTTAGGAAACGTAAATTCTGATGGGGAGTCAAGACCAGATGTTTCTCGGGATGTCTCTTCAGCAAGTACGGGTGACTGAAACCCGTTGGGAGATTTCTGTGCTCCACTGAAGTGTGTACTTATTGCCCTTGGCGGGGAGCATGGCTGTTCGGGTGCCTTCGTTTCATCTCTTTCTTCAGTCACATCAGAATGGTTTTCCCCAGAATCCTGAGAAATTCATGGAATAGATGATCAATTACACCTTGTTAGAAGATGTTCATAAAGCAATGAAACTATTTAACTACGAGAAAGTAAAAAGCATAGCAGGTTTCTAATGATAACAAAAACAAATTAAAGTTACTTAGCTACCCGCATGAAGCTGGCGCCCTCTCCATACTTCTCTTCCCATTCTCTCTGGGCTCTTTCCTCTGCTTCATATTGACCGATAAGCTGTGCTTGATGTTCTAATGCGCTTTCCAAGTCTTTGCCATCTTCAAGTTTACAGAATAAGTTGCTATCGCCCATGTGGCTTTGATTTTTTGATACCTGCAAAGCTGGAATCCCTACTTGGCCTTTTTCATTTTGGTGTTCAAGACAACCTTGCAGTGACTCAGTCCCGAAGCTCGCAACAGCATTATCAAAAGCAGCTCTTACACTAGAATCATTGCATGACTCTTCGGCAACTGATCTGGAAATACATGAGAACTGTTAAGAGAACATATGGGATTATAAGGCCATGGATTAGACTAGCTAATTGATTAGATTCAGTCTTTTAGTGTGGTTTAATTTAGCCCATGTATATTATAGCCTAGTCGAGTGACCTTAGTCCAACCTTAGATTATAACATGGTATCAGAACCTGTTCGGTCCAATCCAATTTCAAGTAGCCTAGTTGTCATCAATAACATAGCGGTATCTTGTAGTTGCATAATGAAATAAGAAAATGAAAATAACCTTGTTGGCACATGCCCTATCCACCGACATGATGCAGAAGAGCCAATCTCAGAGCTTGAACAGGCATCTCCATCAAACATTTCATTGTGTGCGTCTTTATTATCAGAAACATTGGATTCACAAAGGGCACCTCCCTGTTCAGAACCCGAATCGAAACCCTCTGATGAAACGTCACTTTTACCGAGGTTCTCTAAAATGGCAAGCACAGTTACTGTGGCCTTCTCGGCTTTCTTCCGTTGCAAAGAGACAACCTTGAGCTGTGCCTCCAGTTCTGCAACCTTTATGTGGAGAAATATGTTATAAGAACAAAAAGGATTTCTGGGAAAATATGAAGAAAATGAATAGATATAGAACATCATTAAGCTGGGTTATGGGTAAACGAATAGGGAACCCTTTATGCAAAAGTGTGAGGGCAGAATATAGAAAACAAGAATTACCCTCTTCGCCAGTTCATCAACTCTCTGCCTTGCTGTTTGTGAGACTGATCTTTCAGAAAATAATTGTGCTCGAAGAAACTCAATCCTCTTTGAAGGTGAATCTTCCATGACTGGAGTTTTCCTGGTCAAATGAATTCAATGATCCAGTTGAGAACACCCCATTGTTGAGGTTAAAAGAAGAATAAGCCGATTTCATATAAGCTACTGGTAATATAACGAATCACAGACAAAATGTACCCAGACCATAATATTTACAGCACAAATACTAGAGCTAAAGCCTAGAACTTGTGTTCTATATGCAAATTCGTGAGCTCAAATGATCTGACAATTTTAATCATTCAAATGCATTAAACTTAACACCATACATATGATTTCAGAATGCAATCTTTACTGCCCATTGATCTCAAATTTTCATTTGTCACATGTTTCTTCATTCCCTCCAACAGATACAACACTATCATCATATCTGTAACCCCAAAACAAGGTAGAGAAAGCATAGAAGACATCTTTTTTCTCTAATTTCTCAACAAACTGGATCATCAAAGCTAAACCCAATATAGAATGATCCAAATTACATATAAAAATTATAATAATAGCAAAGAAAACCCATTAGGGAGACTTGAAATTGACCACAGCTAAAAGTCCTCATAATAAAAATAAAAAAGGGAAATTTTTGTAGAAACCAAAGATGGGCACCTCGGATTCTGATATTCGTTCCCAGAAGAAGACATTCTTGAAACCAAAGCTAAAATCTTTCAGCTGCCAGAAACCAAACAGGAATGCACAGTGTGAAATGAAATCAAATACCCGCATCAAAAATTGCAGCCAAATAATAAACAGGCATGATTGTTCACAAAAATAGGCTACTAGCAGTGCTATTTAAAGGCAGAAAATAAAGAAAAAAAAAGTTTGAGCTCAACTGGAATGGGACGCTGACTTAAGTTGAAGGGCCTAGAATGAAGAGTGGTTTCATGGTTTTGCTTGGCTTGACTTTTGGTTGCAGTCTGAAAGCACTGTGGCTGGGTTGAACTTGAGAGTAGAGAAATTGATGGAGATAGCTTTGAGGGTGAAGAAAGGAAGTTTCCATCAAAGTTTGAACACCAGAAAGAATGCCCAAATTTCTACCAAACAAGTCTCCACATTTGTGCTTTTCCCGCAGGAGCGTGACACCTACGTGCTTTTGAATTATGTAGGAAAAAAAAAAATTTAATTATAATATTTGATTTGCAGAATAAAATTATTTAGAATTTGACTAAAGACCTTGAGGTTGAATGGCATAGCTGTAATTCTTCATATGAGCGGCATGCTTTGACTCTTTGTGCTTCGATAGGTTAGCATCCAAAAAAATATTTGATTTCACAATTTTAATTTTATTGTTTGGTACACATGGAAATTGAGATAGAAGAAGTAGGATAAAGTCCAAAATACTCCTATTTTATTATTATTATTATTATTAATGCCCATACACCATCAATTGCTGCGTAGAAAGAATGAAAATTTAGGCAAATATGATATACCAATAGGAAAAGGTCAAACACCAATTTTAGGTTTAAAAAGATGGATAATTTTGTTTCAAGGTTCTTTTTTTCTTCTTAAAAAACCATGGAATTAAAATACCAATGGGGCATGAGATTCTAATTATATGAAAATGAGAAAATTGCAATTCTCTCCAACCAATCGAAATAATTTGATTGCCTTCAAAATTATGTGGACATTAAGTGGAAATGAAATTGTAATTCCATATTATCAAACGTCTCGGTAATGTTTTTTTAAGACAAATGAAACTCACAATTACTGCTTTGAGGATGTGCATTGTATAGATATCACATTATTGCCTTGTAGTCTTAATCAACAGATGATCACAATGAGGTAAACCAACCTAAGTAATGTTTAATTTAACCAAGAAAGGCCAATTTGTAGTTATCATGAAAAGCCAAACTTAAAATTTTTAAGTCAATTATATTACTAACTCGGTTGGGTTTATCTCGCATTTTCAATTTCTATGCTTGTAATGAATGGACTTTATCTTAAATAATAACTTAAAATAATGGGGGAAAATGTATGGAGTTGGGGCTAGTCTCGTTTCTCTCTCACTATTTCGCGAGCTTAGTTTGTTAAAAAACCCTACGTACGACGCTATTACTGTGGGAACCCTAAGGGAGCGCCGGAAGCCGCCGTGTTCCCGGGTCACCGCCAGATTATGGCTAATCCGGATATCTCTACAATGTGTGCGAGTTTGACCATAGCCGACGTAGATGACGAGGACGCTGCAGTTCGGCTGCCCATTGTGGCCGGGGATCATGCTACCGATGAGGAGGTTTTCTACGTTGTGTCCAGACTAGTCACCGAGAAACCAGTACGTCTGGCTTTCTTCCACGACACCATGGCTGTGGTGTGGAAGCCAGTCAGGGGAGTCAACGTGAGTGAGCTAGGTCCACGAAAGTATCTGATACGGTTTTACTATGAAAAGGATGTCATGCGGATCATAAACGACGGGCCTTGGACTTATGAGAATAGTTTGCTGGTTATGAAGATGGTACCACATGGGCAGGATCCGGAACTGGTACCGTTGACCCATGCTGATTTTTGGGTTCAAATCCATGCTTTGTCGCCGGGGTTCCGTTCAGAGGCAGTGGTGACGACAGTAGGGTCTTTTTTGGGCTCTTTTGTTAAGACGGATGAGCGCAATTTCGACGGCACGATGCGATCCTTTTATCGTGTTAGAGTCGCCATCGACGTGGCCAAACCTTTGAAGAAGCAGTTGAAGATGAAGAAGGATAGTGGGGGGTGGGCAATCATCGATTTCAAATACGAACGACTCCCTACCTTCTGTTTTCTGTGTGGGGTGTTAGGGCATGGTGATAAACACTGTCACAAATATATGACAACAGATGACAAGGCCGAAAAGCCATATGGATCGTGGTTACGAGCCGGTTCTAGGAGGGGGGTTCCAGGTAACGGCCAACGTTGAATACCGCCGGAAGCGACAACGGAGAGACAAAGGTGGAGGGCGGAAGTGTTGGCTAAGAAAAATGGGGATGCAATCGCCCGAGAGCCTGGGGAAATGCTGGGGACAACAGTCGCTAAACAGAAGAGGAGGAGGGTTGAGGAATCTCTACGTGAGGGGATGGACTGTGAGGCTTCGGTCTCAAAAAACTTGCAGCCGGTGAGACTTGCGGGGCAAGCCCGCCGACAGACATGAATATCATATCATGGAACTGCTGGGGGCTTGGCAACCAAACGGCAGTTCAGGTTCTGGCGGTCTTGGTTCGCGCGAAGAGGGCGAAGATTGTGTTTCTAATGGAAACTTTTTTTAGTGAAGCAAAAGATGGAACCAATACGAATAAGGTTGGGGTTTGATAGTGTTGAGATTAACAAGAACAATAAACAATAACAATGGCAGAAAAGGGTAAAGAATGCAAGATTTACGTGGTTCGGCAAGGTGCCTACATCCACGGGAATGAAACAATTCTCTTATTATTCATAGTGATGGTAATGGTGGTGACTCAACCCATTAGGGATACAACCAATATATTTATAGGCATCTAATCCCTGTACAATAGGTCTACCCGTTTCACTCCTACTTCTAGTATGAGACAAACTCTTATTCCTAATCCATATATGAGACAAACTCAACAGATAGTATGCTGGCTGTTGACGCACAAGGGAACAGTGGGGGTTTGGCTATTCAGTGGGACAGTGCGGTGGACTTGGAGATAACGGGGTACTCGTTGAATCATATTAACGCAAGGGTGGTGTTGGACGTGGGCAGCCCAGAGTTTAGGCTAACTGGTTATTACGGCTTCTCTGGGAGGCAATGGCGGCGGGAGTCTTGGAATTTGCTCTGTGCACTGGCAGCCCTTAGCAACCTACCATGGGTTCTAATGGGTGATTTTAACGATATACTACATCAGGGGGAGAAATGGGGCCGGGTGCCACACCCAGAGTGGTTGTTAACGGGCTTTCGTGAGGCTATTCAGGACTGCGGGCTGACAGATTTTGGGTTCTCGGGGTATCAGTATACTTGGCAACAGTCCCAGGGAACGCCAAACATGGTTTTCTTGTGACGGAGTCGTGGCTTCAGCTGTATGAAGGGGCGACAGCTGCATCTTTTCCGTGTCCGTATAGTGACCACCTGCCGATCATGCTAACCCCGATTGTGGCAACCCATCCCGCCCGGGGGAGGAGGTTTTGCTACGATAATATATGGATAAAAGAAGAGGTGTTCAGGGAGGTCGTGGAGCATAGTTGGGGAAGGACCGTGGGGCTAGATATCTTTCAGAGAATCGAGTTGTGTGGTCGGGATATTGGGAGGTGGGGACGGTCCTATAACAGAGGCTTTCAACTTCGGATTGATCGGTGCAAAAAATTTGCTGGAGATGCTACGCTCGCGCAGAGATGTGGCTGGCATCCAGGAGTACGATGAGGTGGAGAGGGAGCTATTAATGTTGCTTGACGAGCAGCATATGTACTGGCGTCAGCGTGCCAAGGAGCATTGGTGGAAGGACGGGGATTTGAATACTAAGTTCTTCCACAATTCAGTTAAGACTAGGAGGCGGCGGAACAGGGTCAGGAAGTTGAGAAAGGAAGATGGGTCGTGGACTGATGGGGATGACGAAATATGCGAGGTTATGTTGAGCTATTACAAGGATTTGTTTACGGCTCAACCTGGCCGTGATGAGGATGTGGTGGCTTGTGTGGGCACGCATGTGACAAGGGGGGATAATGTGCTTTTGGAGAGACCAGTTAGCATGGAGGAGGTACACAAGGCCGTTTTTGCAATGCATCCAGATAAATCCCTGGGGCCAGATGGGTTCGGTCCGGGCTTTTATCAACACTTTTGGCTAACAGTTGGAGGTGAGGTCACGCAGTTTTGTCGTCGGTTTATTGAGACCTCGAGATTACCAGATAAGGCTAATGATACCCTGATTGTTTTAATTCCGAAAAAATCTGTGCCCCAGACAATGAAAGATTTTCGCCCCATTGCCCTGTGTAACGTACTATATAAAATTGTAGCCAAGGTGTGTGCTAACAGACTCAAACCGTTGTTGGATAAGATTATTTGCAAATCACAAAGTGCTTTTGTGCCTGGGAGGCTGATAACAGACAACATATTGTTAGCTCTTGAGGCACACCATTTGAAGAGGAAGACACAAGGCCGTTTGGGTGTGGCAGCTCTGAAGGTAGGTATGAGCAAGGCCTATGACAGGGTAGAATGGCGGTTCCTGCGGTCGGTGATGCTAAAAATGGGGTTCAGTGATAAATGGGTTAACATTCTGCTGGAAACGGTGAGTGGTGTCAATTACCATATTTTACATGACCAGAAGCAATTGGGGCCGATAGTACCCACACGGAGCCTGCAACAGGGTGACCCGCTCTCGCCATATTTATTCTTGATGGTTGCTAAGGGTTTAAGTGCCTTGATCGACAATCGGGTGAGAAGGGGGGTGCTGCATGGGGTGACAATAACACGAGGGGCACCGTATATCTCGCATTGTTTGGGGCGACTACTTCCTTTTTATGCGTGCAAGTGTGGAGGAGTGTGGCGTGATGAGACAAATTCTAGACCAGTATGCGGAGGCTTTGGGCCAACTTGTGAACTATGATAAGTCGATGGGCTGCTTCAGTTTGAATGTTTATGAACAGTGTAGGAACACGGTAACAAGTGTCCTAGGAGTCCAAGCGGGAGATACAACAGGGAAGTATCTTGGCTTGCCATCTTTGGTGGGCCGGAATAAGAAGGCGATATTGGGGTTTATAAAGGATAAGATTTTAAGTCGGATGCGCGGCTGGAACACCAGGTTCCTGTTGCGGGCAGGGCGAGAAGTCTTGCTCAAGAATGTGTTGCAAGCCTTACCGTGTTATGCTATGTCAGTGTTCTTATTGCCTGATACACTATGTGCCGAAATAGAGAGGATTTTTAATCAATATTGGTGGACTGGAGTGGTTGGTGATGGAAGGGGGCTGCGGTGGAAGTCGTGGCAAGCTTTGTGCGAACCTAAGGCTGCAAGTGGGTTGGGGTTCAGGAGATTGAAACATATGAACCTTGCATTATTGGGTAAGCAGGCTTGGCGGTTCTTAACACGCCCGGACTCCTTTGTGGCACGAGTGTTTAAGAGCCGCTATTTTCCTAACACAACTTTTCTTGATGCAGAAACTGGTAGCAATCCGTCGTTTGTATGGCGTGGTATAGTGGAGGCGAGAGATGTGGTGAGATGTTGGGCAAGGCGTAGTGTAGGAAATGGCAGGAATACGGTAATAGGGACGCACCCGTGGCTTGTGACTACGGAGGATCCATATGTGCGTACCCTTTTGCACCCCACGATAGAGCATTCTCTGGTTAGTTCGTTGTTGAGGGATGACGGCATGGGATGTGATACGGACTGTGTTGTAGACGTGTTTGATGAGAGGGACGCAAGGTGTATCCTCAATATTCCAATCAGTATTCGGCACCCCAGTGATGCATGGGTATGGAGTGGCGATTCGAAGGGGTGTTACACGGTGAAGTCATGCTATCGCTTGCTAGTTGGGGAGATGCATGTGGGGAGGCCTTGGAATAAATTATGGAGTCTGGATGTGCCGCCCAAGGTATGTCTGTTTGCCTGGCAGCTAGCTGCGAATGTATTGCCAACGAGAGATGCTTTATTGTCTAAGCGGGTGTCTTGTATGGTTACGTGCCATATGTGTGGCACCGTTGACGAGTCCGTTGCACATTTGTTTCGTGACTGTATGCACTCGGTTGCCCTCCGGACATCTATGCAGTTAGTGCCAGCAATGCATATCGATGGGGAGTTTGTGGACTGGTTCTTTGGTTGCCTGACGGGTTTGCGGGATGATATGCAAGCTAAGTTTGTGATGCTATGCTGGGGCTTGTGGGGTAGTAGAAACGACGTAGTGTGGAAGGGGAAGCCGTTTGTTCGGGAGTCTGTAGTGCATGAAACTCTATCTTTTTGGCACAATTGGAAAGCGGTAAACGAGAGAGGTGGGATGCCTGGGGAGATGGTTACGACAGCATGGGTAAGGCCGGTTGCGGGGAGGTTGAAGTTGAACACGGATGCTGCATTGGATATTAACCATGGTGTTATGGGGTTAGGGTGGGTTCTTCGCAATGACGCTGGGTTGTTCTTGGCGGCATGTAGTAGGCGAGTGGATGGGTAGTACATGGTGGAGGAGGCGGATGCATTGTGTCTTCGTGAGGCTGTGTTGTGGCTACGAAATACAAGCATGGGAGAGGTGGATATTGAAACCGACTCTCAACTTTGTTATCATGCTATGGAATCGGCACCCTTTAGCTCCGCGTTTGGTCTTTTAATACAAGATGTAAAACAAGTAGCTTCTTCTATAGGTGAGGTTACCTTTTGTTATGCTAGGAGATCTGCGAACCGTGCGGCCCATGCTCTTGCAAGGGAAGCCGTTTCAGAGACAGGTCCCGATGAGTGGTTAGATGTACCACCACATTATCTTGTTGATGTTCTTGCTTCAGATTTAATAAATTGAGTTCTGTTCTTCAAAATAAAAATAAAAATGTATGGATGGATTTGAAAGATGAGGACTATGAGAGTATTTGGCAATTAGTTAATAGCTAATAGCGGGGTAGCTAATTGATTTAGTTAATAGTTGATATGTAGAGTTTTTTTTTTTTTTTTTTTTTTTTTTTTTTTTTTTACCAGTTTATAGTATTAGCTGGTTATAATAATTTATTTGGTAAATTTGTTTCTTTACTCTTAGCTAATCTATACTATATATAAAAACAAAATCCTAAATTTTAACTTCTTGCCCAAATCCACACTTGTTTTATGCTTCTCAGATTTCTCCCGGTTTCACTCAGATTGAATTTTCAGTTCAGAATTTGGCACGCAATGTACCCGAAAATTTAGGATTTTAGATTTAAATCATGTCTTGGTGTTGAATTTATTTAAAAGTGGCTCAAAATAATTTATTCAAACATCGATTTAATCGCACAATTTTTTTTATAGAGTGAAAAATGACTATTTTGGAATTTATTGAAATCGAATTTATAAAATTAAATTTTGAGTTGTCATATGGAAGAGAGACCATAACAACAGACTTTTAAATGTGAAATTTCATCAATGTCCTTTAGTTTAACAGACTTTTAACTCTTGACCTAACGGAGGACCAAAATGGTTAATTTTTTTAAAGTCAGAGGACTTAATTGAAAAAAAATTATTGAGGACCAAATTGACAATTTCGCAATAGTTGAGGGACCATTTCGGTAATAAACTCATAAATAAATAAATAACCAAGCTTACACAAACTGACCCATATAAACCCTAGCTATTTAATCCTTGCCTCCCTTTCGTTTCTTTGCTAGCGGAGCTTCAACTTATCGTCAGCTTGCGTTCTAGGGTTTTCGTTCATCAACACAATGGTAAATATTCTCGGGCCTTTCAGTTCATTGATTTATCGATTATTATGCTGATTTGTTGTATTTGTTGTATGAATGCGTGGATAATTGTAGGTTCTACCGAACGACATCGATTTGTTGAACCCTCCTGCCGAGCTCGAGAAGAAGAAGCACAAGCTCAAGCGTCTCGTGCAGTCTCCCAACTCTTTCTTCATGGTGCGTTCTCTTTTACTTTAGGATTTGTTTCTATGCTTTGTTCTGCTCAAGTATAATCTGTTTTAGTGAAGGATTTTCGTTACTGTGTTGGGATTTTGAAGTTGCTTTGTGATTTGGGTTTTCTTGTAGGATGTCAAGTGCCAAGGCTGCTTTAACATGTAAGTTTTATATTCTCTTTATTTGTAATTTTGTATGTAATATGTCTCGAATGTAGGTTTTTAGTTTTGGTGTTAATGTTAATTACCAATGTAAATAATGATGCTATTATTGATATTATATGGGTTGGATATTTGCAGAACAACTGTGTTCAGTCACTCCCAGACAGTTGTGGTGTGTGGGAACTGCCAGACAGTGTTGTGCCAGCCGACTGGTGGGCGTGCCAGGCTCACAGAGGGATGCTCTTTCAGAAGAAAGGGTGACTAATAACAGACCGTTGTCCTGTTTCTGTTTGAAGTTTAATGGGGAACTGATATGCCTAATTTTTGAGTTCTGATAGATATTTTATTTGTTTTAAGACTCACGTTTCAGATTTGCGGCGTTTGAAATTATGCATCTGACAGATTATGTTATTGAATGAAAGATTCAGTTTTTACTAGCACATGCATCTGTAGCTACTTGATTGTAGTTCAGTCGGATTTAAGTAGTGACTACTTTCATCTTTCCTTAATTTTACTTGATGATCCCCTAGTTGAAACAATTATGAGATTCTGATTTGAGCTATGCTGATTCATCAGTGAAATTAGTCAATTTATATAATCATATATACAGCACAAGATGGTGATCTTTTGTCGTTAATTCTATCTTGAGATGTGCCAAGTGTTTAGGTTGAATGATTTCTACTTCTGATATTCATTGTTTGAGTGTTAGCTTCTGCTAGTCTATAGCCAATAAGATGAAGCCATTAGTCCTTCCTGTTTTCCTTTATTACTTCAAGTCATACTGTCATAGTAAGGTTTGTGCTATATTGAAGTATAGGTGTGTTCCAGTATGCAAATTGCATATTGACTCACTAGTTTGTACCACCCTGATCCTTTCTATGAACAATTTGTTATGTAGTGCTTTTGGTTTATAGTTATAATAATTTGTTTGAAGTTGATTGAGCATACTGTTGAATTAGTACATAATTAGTTCTATTATTTTTTGATTGTGACAATGATGGGAGAATGCAGAAACCAAAAACATAAATATTCCATGCCACCTTTTATGCACCCTTTTGGTTTTGGGTTTTCTTTCCCTTCAAATTTCTGTACTATAAATGTTTTGCTTAACCATGATCTGGTCCTGTGTCTTTCCACATCCTGTTTAAATACTTTTGTGTATGTTTTGGAGTTCCTGTGTTCAGTCTGCTTTTGCTAGGTCAACTAATCATACTCTTTTTGCTAGATAAACTTTTTCATGTCCACCATTGTTTTCTTCTGGATTACTGTTTTCCTCGTTTCCTTTGATCCTTACTCTGCATTTATTTACTTCTTTCTGCACTCTCATCTGCAACTGCAACACAGAATTCAGTTTTGATATGAATATATATCTTTGGAAAATTATCACATGGATATCTTCTCTTTGTCACAGTAAAGCATAATACCTGTTAATGGAATAATTCTTTACATTCAAATTCATTTTGGAATTACTCTTTCTGCACACCTGTTAATGTAAACATGATAAGATTAGATTTCTTTGTTTGGTTCCAGGGACTGTGAGTTTACTTTAGGGGATGTGGGATATTTGAACTTCATTTTTAGGTTTTTTTTTTTTTTTTTTTTTTTTTTTTTTTTTTTTTATGGAATCATATTTTCCTGCATTCTTAGGTTCACCCTTTTAGGGGTATGTGAGATTTTTGAAAGTGTTATTTATCGCAAAATATTTTTTTTAAGTAAACACCTCCTTAAAGCATACTTTTATTTTAGGGAATAGGTGTACCTCTTGTATTGCTACTGAAATGTAAGCTAAGGGAATATCTATAGCAACTCAGTAGGGAGTTTCCCAAGTACTGCCTAGTGCTATGTGATACCATAATAGCATGTTTGGGCAAAGATTGACAAGAGAGATTTCGAAAGAAAGATTAGTGCATTGTTTGGTTGAATGTAGTTGTAATTTAATTACATCACAATTCTTTGACCACTCGAATTACAGTATTTGGTTGGAGGGGATTATAATTTCACCAAATTGCAATTCCCTCATTTAGTTGAATTGCAATTCATATTCTCCCTATATGAACTGCAATGGGGAAAGGAAAGGGAAAAAGGAAGAGAAATACATTTTACCCTTGATTATTATTAATATTATTATTACACAAGGACTTTTTAGTCTTTATACCACTTCTTCTTTTCTTATTTTAATAGTAATAATTTTATTATTTTATTATTTCTATTCCTCTATACCGAACAATGTAACTTGAATTCTTACTTTATTACCATCTTATTATTTTCCCATCGAATTATAATTCTTTTCCCCCCTAATTCCTTTGCCCGGGATGAAGGCTTTTGTTGCCGATGACTTATTGGGTGTTACCATGTTGCGTCGCGTCTTCACTAGTGTTTAGGGGTTTAGCTGGGGTCTCCCCTCCCCTCCTGATCTAAAAAAAATAAAAATAAAAAAAATACATGTTTGGGGTATGGAATAGCATTGTAGAATTCTCTGAGTATGGAATAGTATTGTAGAATTTTCTTTGATTAATACTACCAAAATGATTATGTATTTTTTAGATTGAACCGGAAGGGGAACACCTGCTAATTACAAGATTACAAAGTTTACTTGGCGCCATATTGGTATGGCATGCCTATCATCATCAATTATGTCTATAAGATCATCGGGGGGAGATTGAAAAGAGTAGTGCCCCAGACCCCTCCTTTTGCTTTAGCTATACCGTCAGCAAACAAGTTTTGCTCTCTGGGAATGGCTACAAGGTGCCACTCCCTTATACCTCTTAATTCCCGACTGCAGGCATCCAAAATGTTATCTGTTAAATCTTCGACTCTGAGCTTCTGATTGATGGCTTCCACCAATCTCTTTGAGTTGCTTTCAAAGCATACCTTACTGCAGCCTATCTGCGAGTCGCTAGGCCTGAGCATCGGTCGGGTTCGGACGGATCGGATGGCCAATCCGTCCATCCGATCGGATTTCGGATTGGGGAAAATTACCCCAATCCGTTCGAATTAAGAGGGAAATCCTCTCGGATTTCACCTGTTCGGATACGGTCGGGTTGGGGTTCGGATTTCGGTTTGTAGTCGGATTATAAAACATACCAAAATAAAAAAAAAAATTTAAAAAATGTTGAAACTTAATAAGTAATATTGTAATAACCCTAAACTAAATTACCAAAGTTATGTAGGCATTTACATACATAATTACATATTGCAGTTCAAAAAGCAAACATGAAGTTCACAAAATGAGAAAATCAACAACACTAAACTACTAAGTACTAAATACTAATTACTAAAGTACTCAGCAGTTAGCATTCACCAATCAGCCTTTAGCAATCAGCATTCATCCATTCCTCATCTTCCTGCTCAATTATAAAACCATTAAACGATTTAAACTTTAAAGCCAATAAAGACAAAGAGAAGTAGAGAACTAATAATAATTAATAAGATAGGCTCAGATTGCTTTTTTTCATATCATTTTAGAGTTGGGGGGAAATTGCTTCATGAGTTTTGTCTCAGAGCAACATACCAAACACCCAAAGTCCTTTTAATTCAGACAAATGGTGGAAGCATCATCATAGCCATAATAACTAAACAGAAAGGAGAATATGAGAGGAAAGGAAGTGATATACCAGAATTCCAGAGATGTAACTGAGTAAGGGGCTAAGGCCTAAGGGCAGCAACATTTATAAAAAAGTTACCAAGCCACTTAGCAATTAGCAGTTCTGGAATCTTACCTGAGTTGCCTCAAAGAGTCCACACATTTATCAATCAAACTAAACAGAAAGTCAGAAAGCAATGTTATATAAAAGTATTACAGCAATTGTTGGGAGTGTTCCAACAGCACTTGGTAAAGAACCAACAGCTCCAGTGGACAATTCTGCACAAAAAGGATAAACAAAAAAATAGTTTAGAATAAAGGTAACAATTAACAATTTCTAAAGTTGAAACCTAAAAAGTTAGAAAAGGTACCCTTCTCTAGTCTTTCAACATCATCCAAGTTTTCCTCAACAGAGATTGGATGATTGGGTGCCCTCAACCAATCTTGTGCACATACTAGGGCTTCAACAATTTTAGGAGTTAAGGAACTCCTAAAGGGATCTAATACCCTACCACTAGTATTGAATGCACTCTCAGAGGCAACAGTTGAAATGGGAACAGCCAGCACATCCCTTGCCATTCTAGAGAGTATAGGAAATCTATCACTGTTAACCTTCCACCATCTTAGGACATCAAAGTCCACATTTTCTTCATCTTCCACTAATTTTTCACTTAGATAAATCTGGAGTTCAGTTTCTTTACTACTTCCACCAGTCTCCATTCTCTGTTTTTTAAGCTGGCTTTTCATTCTAGCCTGAGGTTTTCCAACTGAAGTTTGAGAATGGACAAGTTCAGATTGGGTAGGTTGCACAGTAGGGGATGCAGACTGCACATGGTAGGTGGCTGTATAATCATTAAACAGCAGAACCATAGAAGATTGAACCTTTTCAAAGCATGATTTTCCTTTTTCATCACCATACAACTGGACAAATTGGGCAGGCATGTACTCAATCTTATCCCTAGGATCCAAAATATTGGCATAGAATATCAAGAAGTTCATTTTTTCAGGATCTCCCCAATATTTTTCAAATTTTTGTTTCATATGGGAGCCCATTTCCTATAAAACAGACATGACACAGAAAAAAATTAACAGATGCATACAAACACATTCAGAAAAATGTTAACAGTTTAGTGTTTACCTTTTCAGAGGTTGAAACAGAGTTAACCATGTCATCCAGCATGCAACCTAAGTCAGAAATCTCAGAAAAGAAAGTATTTGAAGTGACATAGAGAGAACCAGATATTCTTACAGTCATCTCATAGAAGCCTTTCAGGAAATGGACTAAGCTTTGCACAGAAAGCCAATCCATAAAATTTGGAATAGAATCAGACAAGTCAGCATTCAATGAGGCATCATTCTCATAAGCTTCAAAGGCCCTCTGGTATTGAAGGGTAGTGTTAAGCATCATGTATGTGCTGTTCCATCTTGTTGGAACATCAAGTTGTAATGCACATTTGGCTTCCACCCCATTAAGCACAGCAATCTCTCTAAACTTCTTAAGTCTGGCAGGAGAACTCCTCACCCATCTCACAACATCTCTAACTTTCTTAACAGAAGGACCTGCATATCTCAACCCATCCTGGACCACTAAGTTCAACACATGGGCTATGCACCTCATGTGCATATATTGAACCCTAACAGAAGACCCACCCCAAGACAGAAGTTTGTTCTTGAAAAACCCCAAAGCTGTGTCATTTGAAGAGGCATTATCAACAGTAACAGTGAAGACATTTTTAATCCCCCAATCAAGAAGACAACTCTCAAGGGCTTTGGCTATGTACTCTCCCTTATGAGAAGAAATTGGGACAAAGGAAATGATCTTTTTGTTTAGCTTCCACTGATCATCAATGAAATGTGCAGTAATGCACATGTAATTGATCCTTTGGACAGAGGTCCATGTATCAGTGGTCAAGCTGACCATTTGGGTGCTCACCTTAAACAACTTTTTTAGGGTTATTCTCTCATCTAGGTAAATCTGATAAATGTCTCTAGAAATGGTCCACCTAGAAGGGATTTGAAACCTAGGACAAGCAACTAAAATGAATTTCCTAAAGCCATTTCCCTCAACAATCCTAAAGGGAAGTTTATCAACAATGATCATCTCACACAATGCCCTCCTAATAGCCTCTTGGTTGAAAACCCAAGTCCCCAAAACCCCCTCAGAAGCTTCTGTTCCAGAGGCATTAAAGGTGAGAAGAGACTGCCTTGTGTCCTTACAATGAGGATTTTTTAGGCAGGCCTTCATATGGTTTTTCAAAGAGAAAGTGCCATGCTTTTTACTTTCACATTTATAAATTTTGGCACAATAAAGGCATTTGCCCTCAACTACTGGTCCCTCAGTTTCACCTTCAGCAGGTGGAGCACGGATCTTTTCAAAATGATCCCATACTATAGATCTAGACTCCACCTCTTTCCTCTTCTTTGTAGGAACAACAGGAGGAGAAGGCATAGGATTTGTCTGATGATTTCTCTCAGTACCTTGAGCTTCTACTCCATGCTCCTCATCAGTTGAGGTTGGAGGGTGTCCAGTTGCACTGATGCTTTCCATCTATAAAGATGGGCATCAGTATCCACATTTTAGGGAGATTACAAATCATACAATCATATTAAAGCTTCCACCATACAATCATACATAGAAGTATTACATATTACACTTCCACATATTGAACAAAATCAGATATTCAGATAGTCACAGAGAACTGAGAGAACTGAGACCACATAAATTACATAATAAACAATTAAACATACAAAGATATCCAGAATCAGACACATGGACATAGTAGTTTGTGTCATCATTTTTCCAGATTTAACAATTACCAATTAAGGGTCATACATCCATAAACTGATAGACATAATAACATATACAATTATACAAACAAATCCAGATTCAGGAACTCAGTCCAGATCATCATTATCTGGATTTGAGTTAAGGGCTTCCACCAATAAATGGATATTCCCACACTGGAGATTTCACATTTTAGCCTTTAACTCGGATTGTTAGATTACAAATTTGCATGGCATAAAATCCAGATTTCACAAAATCAACACTTAGAAATCAGTTTGTAAAAGGCTTCCACCAACAAATAGCATAATATATGAATATATCACCAAATATTCATCACAGACTCATTGTAAATGAAGATATATAAATTATAAAACTAGGGTTTACGATTTACTTGATTTCTCCCAAATAATCCCGGGAGAACAAGGGCTTCTAATCACCAGTTCACCAGTAATCACCACGGCTTCCACCACTTAGACTCTCAGAGACAGAGAGTAAGAGATTAGAGATTAGAGATTGCAACGCTTCGATTCTGAGAACCCTGAGATTAGACAATAGAGATTAAGAGATTAGAGATTTAGAGATTACAGATTACAGAGTAAGACTGTAAGAGATTAGAGCTTAGAGAAATAGAGATTAAAAGATTAGAGATTTACCTTACGGATTTACAGAATCAGAGATGACTGATGCGTGCTGAGTCTTGAGTTCTTGACTCTTGAGAGAACTGAGACTCTGAGAGAGTGAGACTCTGAGAGAGTTGAGAGTCTAAGAGAGTGACTGAGTGAGAGTCTGAGACTCTGAGAGAGTGAGAGACTGAGAGAGTGAGAGAGACAGAGAGTTGAGAGTCGAGAGAATGAGAGATGCGATCTCAGATCTCAAACCCTAGGTCAGCTGCGCGGATGAGAAAATGAAGACCAAGTGGTGGAAGGCATGTATATATACATTGATGGAACGACGCCGTATTATACAAGGCCTTAGGGAACCCTAGGATAGTTCGGGTGGTCGGACGGGTCGGTTGGCAAAAATGTACACCCCATCCGAACCTTCTAAACCGACGCCGTATTGAATGGCGGATCGGGTAAGGAGAGTCGGGTACGGGTATCCACTCCGATAGCCAAGCAGTGGGGCGGGTCGGACGGGTTGTTCGGGTTGGACGGGTTTTGCACAGCCCTACGAGTCGCTAGTTGGTTCCCTTTGAGTAATGCCCAAGCCTCCGTTGTTTCAGCCGAACAGATACCTATTCCATGAGAGATATCCTTTAGCCAATCACCATTATCGTCTCTTGCGATTCCGCCACAACTAGCTCTATTGGTGGTGGGGTTGACGCTTCCATCTACGTTAACATTGATCCAACCCGGTGAGGGTTTAGTCCATCTAATTAGATTCCATGACTTACGGAGTGGCCGATTATTTGCTCTAGCTGCCCTCTCAAAAGCATTATTGATATCTGCTGTTTGCGCTTGGATCCAGTAGCTTCTATGACTGGCTGGGGGATCCTTGTTGTTAAGTACCCGATCATTTCTGAATTTCCATAGCTACCATAGTGTCACTACAAAGAGGACACTATGGTTATGCTGTTGGTTACCTGCTTTGAAGCCATGAACGCCAGCACTGAACTAGTTTAAAAACGGTTTTTCTTGATTGACCAGGCTCTTGTTTGGCAAGACGGCGTCCCATACCTCTCTGGCTTTGGGGCACAAATGAAGAATATGTTCCTTAGATTCTTCATAATCATTACATGCTGTGCAAAGGCAGCAGTTAATAAAATCGCGTTTTAGTCACATTGGTCATTAACTTGTCTTATCTTGCCAACCAAAGGAAGGTGTGGATCCGGCTGGGAATCTTAAGCTTCCATATGTTGGTTCATGGTCTCGAGTCAGTCATCTCACCTGTATTTGTGATTGCTACATACGTAGAGCTAACTGAAAACTTCCCGTTACCTTACAGACCCCATCCTAATAAGTCCTCTAGCTCGTCATCTGGAGACAGAGATATTACTGCCATTTGATCACAGACCTCTAGGGGTAGCAAATTGTTCAGCATGGGCCAATTCCATCCAGATGCTTCATCCCAGTAATCGGTTACGCGAGCATACAACTCTGGCAGTGGAAGAGGAGCTTGCAGATATTCGCTCAGGGAGCAGTGCCCAACCCAATTGTCCAGCCAGAATATGGTGCTCATGTCATTTCTTAATTGTTTCTTTATGCCTTTTTTAAGAGTTGGGACGGCCTTTAGGATCCCCTTCGATGCATTTGACATATGTGTTTAGGTTGGCATGTGGAGTGATCCGTGCTATGAATAGAATACTTGGCTCTCATAATCCTCATCCACAAACAATTCTCACTCAGCTGCAGCCTCCATCCAAGTTTTGCAAGGAATGCAGTATTCATTCCATTCAGCTTTCAGATCCCCAGACCCCGTCCTTCTTTTCTTTCGTGACTGTTTTCCTGAATACCATGTTGCATTTTCTTTGTTCCTCCGATCCACCCCATAAAAAAACACGCATTATCTTCTTGATGCGATTAGCCACCCCAACTGGGAGAATGGTCGCCTACATAGTATATAGAGGAATGGTTGCTAGAACCGTTTGCACCAAAATGCATCTTCCAGCAAAGGATATGGTTTTTCGTTTTCAACCCGAAAGTCGATTATGGATTCTGGTAATTAGACCGTCAAACGTATCATTTTTCAATCTATCATGGATGGAGGGTACACCTAGATACTTACCTAGGTCCTCCGTTGGCGGGATACTCAGTAGATCAATAATAGACTGTTTGCAGTTTGAGCTCGTGCTTCTTGAAAAGTAGATAGCTGATTTATGAGGATTGACCTTTTGGCCAGACCAATCACAGAATTGCTCCAAGAAGCATTTGATGGTAGTAGCTTGTTGGATTGTGGCCTCACCTACCAGGATCATGTCATCTGCGAACAACGGGTGTGAGACAAAGGGATCGTTCTTAGTAACTCTTATCTCTTTCCAAGCACCAGAGGTGACCATACGCTCAATCATATGACTGAGCCTTTCAATGCATAAAACAAAGATCAACGGTGAAATCGGGTCACTTTAGCGAATGCCCCTGCTCGGTTACAACCAGTTTGAGCAATTACCATTTACGAGAATGCCAATATAGGAGATGTTATGCAAGCCATTATATTTCTAATCCAAGTTTGATTGAAGCCTACTTCCTGCAGTGTATCTTGAATAAAACCCCAAGATAACTGATGGACAATCTTAATATATGTCCTCGCAACTGCACGAATCAATTGTAGTGATAGCGTGCAATAGCAAGGGTCGAACCCAAAGAATTGATAGTATGCAATTTATAATCTTAAAATTAATCAACTCAATAATTCAAAGTACTAGAAACAATTACCAATAATAAGAATGCAAAATAATTAAAATTCAGGAAGCTAAACAAATGAATAATTGAATCAAAACTTAAAAAGGTGAACAAGTAAATTACCATGAACCAGAATATCACTTAGTAATCAGAAATTAAAAAAAAAACCTATCATTTTAATACCAACCACTAAAAACAAAAGTAATAAATCTTAGCATCAACTTGTGAAAGTAACTAACAAACTAAAATATGGGAAATTAACAAATTGAACTGTTATTTGAAGTGTAAAGGAAATAAAACCATGTGAGTGCTCTGCCAAAAATGTTGTTGCCGCCGAAAGCTTTCGTTGTTGCCCTTCAAGGAAATTTCGATGCAATTTACAGACAGGTGAGTGCTCTGTCAAAAATGTTGCTACCACCCAGAAGAACTACCAACATTGCCGATAGGAATCTGCTGCGGATCGCCGGGAACTGCCGTGATCCACCGTCGGAATTAAATTGCACACCTTCCCCGGAGAAATCTACTAATGGAAACTCAACACTCGGAACTATTCTGGAGTGAAAAATTGCCCCCTCCCTCTTCATTATCGCCTCTATTTATACTGCCAAGACTCCAGTTTCTTCTCCAAAATTGATCAAACGAATCTCCCATTGAATATGACCTGTGCTGAACGATCGATGCGTTAGCTCGGTCGTTGTTGACTGGCTCTGGAGTTTGCCGCGCAAATGGCCACGAACTGAGGAATTAATTATTGACTTAAATAAAATAGATCCCAATAAAACCCTACAATTAATAATTAAAGTGCAATAATTTAATAGGATAAGATAAAAAATATAACTAATTAATAAAAATTATTAAATCAAACATTATGAAATAAAGTATAAAAACAACACTCATCAATAACAAGTCATAGGCTTTCTCTAGGTCTATCTTCAAAACCATTCAGCCATTAGGGCCCTTCTTTGTTCTCATGGAATTCAAAATCTCTTGATAGGCAAGAATGTTGTCTAAAGTTTATCTGCCAGAGACAAACCTAGAATGATGTGGTCCAATCCATTTGTGCATATAGGTTCTAAGTTTGTTCGCCATTGCCTTCGTGATTACTTTGTAAGTGATGTTGCAAAGACCAATTGGCCGCAACTGCTTGACGGATTCTGGGCTTGGAACTTTGGGAATCAGCACTATCGTTGTATCGTTGTTGCCTTCCGGCATGATTCCTGTTTCGAAACATTTTTTAGCAGCCTCCACGATGTTTCCTCCTACTGAGGTCCATGATGCTTGAAAGAATCCTACGTGAAAACCATTCGGGCAAGGGGCTTTTGATGGCGGCATATCGAAAAGAGCTTGCTTAATCTCATCATGAGTAAAAGGCTCGTTAATGCGCTGCCATTCTGCATTAGATAACGTGGGAAAAGTTCCTTCCTAGTTGACATGAATCTGACTGCTGCCATCTGATAAGTGTCAAAGACACACATCTTTGAGGGTTTTTAAGAGGGCATTTTATACCCGTTTGATATCCTTTGTGTGTGATTTATAGTTGTTTATGCTTATAATTTCTAATGTGCCGCAAAACACCACTCTACTTTATGTTTTTATTATTTATGAAGGGTTTAAGCTTGAAACGGAGGCGTATGGGCATGAAACGAGCATCACAAGGAAAGGGCAAAAACAGAGCCGTGTTGGGACCAGCCACGCGCGTGGGACCCTGTGTGGAAACGAGACAGAAAGATCCACGTAGAGGCCCACGTGCGTGGAAGCGTGTGTGGAAGTGAAACAGAAATTTCCATGCACCTCCTTCACATGCGTGGGAGGAGGCGAGATCAGGATTAAGTAACCGATCCACGCACATGGATCGTGGCGTGGGAAGGCAGCACGACAACTTCAAAATGCAATTGGCAGAAGAATTAAGTAAGACTTTTGGCATTTTAGAGATTTTAGAGATAGAAACACTTTCTCTCACTAGATTTTTAGGGTTCTAGTCTCTCATGGCTTGAAGATCTTGGAGAAGAAGATTGACAACCTTCCCTTCAAGATTGATTGTAGAAGAAGACATTAATTTACATTCGAGTTGGTACAATCTATTGGCTTTCATACTTTAATTCCTATTTCTTACTTTGATTGATATTTCTATTGTTTAGCAATGTTGTTTCATCTAGCTATGTGTAGCTATGTTTAGATAGGATTAGGATTGTGAATCTTAATCATGATGCTAATGTGAGATACAATTCTTAATTAGGTTTTGATATTGCAATTGTATGAGGTGATGTTGAAAATGTTTATGAGTTGTGTTGCCTTTGATTGCTTTGTATGATTCTTGTAAAGTCCGGCCAACTCCTCGAGTTGATCCAAGCAAGGGATTGCTAGATCACTTGGAGACCCCTTTCTTTAGCATTTCCTAGTTCAAGATCCGGGAGGATGAAACTAGGAATGAAGTGTAGGCAAGGTGTTCATAGAAATGACTCTTAGGAACTTAGTCACCTAAAGGTGCTCTAAACCTAGAGGAATCCTAGTATACCGACAGGTGAACGGACCTAGCATGTCTTCACACAACTCTACTCTTGCAATATCGTAATCTATGTTAATGATCCTATATGCATCATGAGAAAGATGAACAATCCTATCCTAACTGTTTACATTTGATTTCATTTAGCATTTTTATTGTTTGTTTGACTTCTTTTACATGCTACAAATCGACTCAATCATGTACATAATCGTGACGGGGTACATGATTGGCAATAGGCCTCTCTCGACTCTATGCAGTCTGACTCTTCCAATTTGCCATCCCTAAAGAACGATCAAACTCGGGGTTAGTTCATCCCAAATCCTTTTACGCGTGGTGGTTGTCACTATCATTTGTGTAAAGGTGGGCAAAATAATCATGCACGTGATTAAGAAGCTCTGACACATCTGTGATCCATATGCCTTGGTCATTTTTAGACAAGAGATTTTCAATGTAGCTTTCTTGGCTGCCGTCTCGGCCTGGTAGAACCTAGTGTTCCGATCGTCTGACATTATCCATTCGGAAATCTCTAGAACCACAGTAGTTTCTCTTGGAAAAGAATATCTTTAAACTCTTTATGGAGCTTCCTATCCAATTTAATAAGGTCTGACCTAAACTGGATTTCTAAGCTGCGCTGGATTCCTTCCAAACGAGCTAAAACTCTTTGCTTTCGGTAGAAAATATTGCTGAACGTGTTCTTGTTCCAGGCTTGCAACTCCTCTGCTAGCAGTTTTTTGTTTATTTCCATATCTGCGTCTGTCCTCCACTTTTGGTGAATAAACTGCTTGAAATCGGGATGGGTTTCTCTAGCCGCATTGTATCTAAACTTCTTTGCATTATTAACAGGCCTCTGCTCGGTTGTGCAAAGTAGGGGTGGCGCATGGTTTGAACCTATACAGGAAGGTGAGTGACAACAGCTCCGGGGAATTGAGTTCTCCAATCTACATTACACAAGGCTCGATCAAGTCGAGCACCCTTGAAAGATGAAGAGTTTATGCCTCTACTCCATGTAAATTTATCCCCGAAATATCACCCACGGAGAGCCATGCTCCATGGAAGTTTAAGGTGTCTTGGGAGAGATCCGTAAAGAGCTCTCTCCTGAGGGCCAAATCTGGGCTGACGTAGACTATAGAAAGGAACCAAACATGTTCGTTATTCTCATTAATTTTCAATAACACAAACTGGGGGTGGGTATTGAGGATTTCCACAGTAATCGTGTTTCTCCAGAATACCCAAATACCCCCCAAGAAACCAACAACTTTAATCCGAAGCCTAAATCGAAGCAGATGTTATCAGCATGGACCCCGGACACCTTAGGTTCAAGGAGGCATGTGATTACAGGTTTGTAATCAAGGATGAACTGATTTAAGGTGCGGCGAAATGATCGTGACGCCACACCTTGGCAACTCCAAACAAGTATAATCATTGAGAATCCAAATGGGGAAAAGTGTGAGAGTGACAACTGAACTGATTTATTCACTATCTTACAACGGGAATACATAGGGAACAAAGCACAGAAACAGGGAACTAGTTACAGAAAAACCTGAAGACTAGGTAAAAGAAAATAACAAAATAGCAACCACTAATTAAGTTTTAACACGCCCCCGCAAGACGGAGGCACCATCGGTGAGGCCAATCTTGGATATGAACTTAGTAAACAGCTGATTGCCAAGCGGCTTAGTCAAAAGATCCGCAACCTGGTCAGACGACTTCACGTAGCACACTCGCAGCGAACCAGAAGTAACTTGTTCCCGGACAAAAAAATAGTCAAGAGCTAAGTGCTTCATACGCGAGTGAAAGACCGGGTTCTTACACACGTAGGAAGCACTCAGATTGTCAGTAACCAGAACTGGAGAAGATGGTAACCGCACCCCAAGCTCATGTAGCAGATTGTGAACCCACATAACTTCAGTAGCGGAATTAGCAAGAGCCTGAAACTCAGCCTCCGTAGAGGACCGAGACACAAAATGTTGCTTAGCAGACTTCCAGGACACAACATTCGGACCAAAATAGACAACATAAGCCGTAGTTGAGCAACCCCCATCACGAGTGCCACCCCAGTCTGAGTCCGAATAGGCTACCAAGGAAAGAGACCGATCCCTGCGAAAATACAAACCATGGTGTAACGTACCCTTTAAATAGCGGAGCACCCGTTTCACCACTTGCCAGTGAAGCTCAGTACGCGAGGACATAAATTGAGCCAGACGGTTGACTGCAAACGAAATCTCCGGTCTGGTAATAGCCAAATACTACAACCGGCCAATGGCTTGCCGAAACCTGGTAGCATCAAAAGCTGGTGATGTAGCGCACAAATCCACAGCAATACTCATCGACGTCGATACCTCTTTCGCCCTCGTCATACCAAAATGTTCCAAAACGTCAACTACGTACTGAGACTGCGACAAAAACAGACCACTGGTGGTAGGAACTACCTCAACACCCAAGAAGTGATGAAGCGGGCCCAAATCTTTAAGCGCAAACCGACGCACAAGGTGACCTACAAACGCACTAATAAATGTGTCACTGTTGCCTGTCAGAATAATATCATCTACGTACACTAAAAAGTATACAATTACATCATTCATGCAGTAAATAAAAAGAGAGTTATCAACTACAGATTTCTTGAACCCGGATACAATAAGGAACTTAGATAGCTCCAGGTACCAAGCCTGCGGGGCTTGTTTTGGACCATAAATCGCCTTCTGGGGCTTGCAAACATAACCAGGCACCTGTTGATCAACAAAACTAGTCGGCTGGTCCACATATACTTCCTCGAACAGGGTACCATTCAGAAAGGCGTTGTTTACGTCCAACTGTCGAAGCGGCCACCCTTGCGACAAAGAGATAGTGAGAATAATGCGAATGGTCACAGGTTTTACCACCGGACTAAACGTCTCGAAATAGTCACGACGCGGCTCCTGCAAAAATCCTTTGGCCACCAATCGGGCCTTGAACCTGTCTACAGAACCATCCGACTTTCGTTTCACCCGGAAGACCCATTTGCAACCGACCACATCCCGACTAGGTTGCGGCACTAAATCCCACGTTTCATTTTTTACCAACGCATTGAATTCATCAATCATGATAACCTTCCATTGCTCATTCTTTAACGCATGTGACACTGTTCGCGGCTCAACTGATGATGCGATAGGATGAGCAGTGGTCAGATTCACAAACTTATCGTTGAAGTATTTGGGATTCTTTCGTCGTTGACGTTGAGGCCGGGACACCGCGAGGGGCTGAGAAGCCGGGACTGGGGCGTTAGTCCCCGAGGTCGTTGACACCGCCGGTGGTCACGTTGCAGTAGTCAAAGAAGCTGATGCCGACACGGCTGCTGGTTCTGAGGTCACTGCTGCAGGTTCCATGGTGGCCGCCGGTGGTTCCGAAACGGTAGCTTCAGGCCCCGAGGTGGCAATCGCAAGCTCCGATGTTGCTGCTTCTGACGCGGCAGCTGCAGGCTCCAAGGATGCAGCCGTTGTTTCTGAGGTTGCAGCTGTAGGTGTACTTGAAAGAGGAGGCACGGTGGAAGACGTAGAGTCTCCAGGTGAGTGACACTGATTAGGTACGGGAGCAAATGAGTTGGTCATGGACGAAGTATCTTCTATACCGGAGGGAGACACTATAGGCAGCATAGATGCAACAATGTGTGGTCCTGAAACAGTAGACAAAACCGACAATGCTGGCAGATGTGTATTGTGTGTGGAAACTTCTTGCGACACTTGACTCAGCTTATGGAATATAAACTTTTCAGGTACAAACGAGACATGGCGCGAAACATATATACGACCAGTCGCCGGGTCAAGGCATTTGTAGACCGACTGACTCAGAGAGTAACCCAGGAAGACACACGAGATAGACTCGGGGTTTAGTTTATCCGAAAAATATGGCTTTAGCCATGGAAAGCATAGACATCTGAAGGGTTGGATTTTGTTGTAATTCGGCTTTTTGTGGAACAGTTTTTTATATGGTGAGGAGTTGTGTAGGATAGGAGTTGGCATACGGTTGATTAAATATACCGTTGTTTGAAAGGCGTACGACCAATACGAGGATGGCATGACCGCAAAGTGTAAGAGTGCCATACCACTTTCTACAATATTTCTGTGGCGCCTCTCCGCAGAACCATTGTGTTCCGGGGTGTGGGGAGGCGAGGTAAAGTGTGAGATGCCCATACTATTGAAGTTGGAATTAACTTAGTGTATTCCCCGCCATTATCTGAAAAAACAAAGATTATTCTGTACCCAAAGTAGTTTTCGACCAGAACTTTAAATTGAACAAATATTCTGTGAACGTTAGACTTAAGTTTCAAGGGAAATAACCAGACATACTTTGTGTAGTGATCTATAAAATTAATGTAATACTTGAAACCATCTACAGAAACTGTTGATGAACACCAAACATCAGTGTATATAAGTTTAAATGGTTTGGTATTAGACATGGAGTTAAATGAAAATGGCAATTTATGACTTTTATTTATATGACAGGAACGTTATTACTTCTGAGAACAGGACCATGTGGTTGGGATGACCATATTGATGATGCCACTTAGGAACTGAGGATGTGACATTGGCTTGACACTTCTGGACAGCGATATTGTAGACGTCATTCACGACCGGACCTCGCACTAGAGGGTTGCCCGATGCCCGATCCTTAAGCAAAAAATAAGAGTCAAATAATTCAAACGACACCGAGTTAGTTTGACATAGTTTGGAAATAGACACCTAGTTCTTTCGTAACCTAGGAACACATAGGACATTTGAGAGAAGAAGGGGAAGACTTGCAGAGGGAAGATAGACAAAACCTGTATGTGAGATACTCAAGGACTTACTATCGCCCAGAACAATTTCGTCCGGGATACTCAAGGACTTACTATCGCCCAGAACAATTTCGTCTGGACCTGTGTAGTCAGGAAATGATTGTAAAGACATAGGATTTGTAACAGTATGGTGCAAGGCACCAGAGTCCATCAGCCATGATTTGGATGTCGCAGGACTAGTAGCAGTAGTGTGCACCATAGGGGACTGATAACCATTGTTCTGAGGGTCAACAACTATCACATTATTTTTTTTTCAAGAATTTAGCCAGTTTGCGGTAGTATTTGGCGTCATGGCCGGGGTAATTGCAGTGCCGAGATGGACGGTTGCCGGTGTACCGTGTTTGATTGTGCCTGCCATTAGACATATTCGCTCCACCTCTACCGCAACGATTATTGGAATGAAAACTAGAGTCAGGCATTGCATTGGCCATGGGCATGTGAACCTTAGAGGAGGCGTCATTCTCCTTTAGTAGCTGCTCGTAGTTTGTGAGAACATCATGTAGTTCACCGAATAAAATAGCCTCAGTCCGCACACGGAGCGCTGCCACAACTGAATTGTATTCATCACCAAGTTGGGTGAAGATATGCGCAACCAGGTCCTCGTCATCCACCGGACTTTGAGCAAGGGCGAGGTCGTCCGCAATGGTGCGCATCTCCCGCATGTAGGAGTCAATGGACCTGTTGCCTTTGGGGTTCTTTGCTAACTTCGCTTTGAGTGAGATGATGCGTCCCCAGGAAGAAACCGCACACGTAGTGGATAAACGAGTTATGCTTCTCGCGCAGATGATGCCATTGAAATGACCGGTTGTAGGGTGTCTGTCAAGCTGCCTAAAATTGCACTCAGGATAATCTGGTCCTGTCTATACCACGCCGTATATGCTGGGTTGGGTGTTGTTCGCGCGCGTTTGATCGGAGTATTTGGCCGGGCAGATGTCGTGCCATTCACGTAGCCTACAAGGTCCATGCCTGTGAGTGTAGACTCCACTTGTTTTTTCCAAATGGGAAAGTTAGAGTTTGTAAGTTTGATGGGCAGGTGTGATGGGGCAAAGATTTGAATAATAGTTGGTGGAGTTGCGGCAGCCATAGAGAAGCGAGTAGAGGGAGGAAGCTAAGGGAAAAAAAAAAAAGCTCGCTAGAGTATAGGCTGTGATACCATGTGAGAGTGACAACTGAACTGATTTATTCACTATCTGACAATGGGAATAAATAAGGAACAAAGCACAGAAACAGGGAACTAGTTACAAAAAACCTAAAGACTTGGCAAAAGAGAATAACAAAATAACAATCACTAACTAAGTCTTAACAAAAAGCGCTCAAATGAGCGTGCGGGAATCTGCAAGCAGGCCAATCTGGTAGGACCGTTTCCATCTTCGTCCATTTGCATCCTTCGAGGTATCACAATAAAAAAAAATCCAATCCTTTGTCCGGTGGCAGGTTAAGGATAGGAAGCTTGGGAGTCAAGGGCAAGGATAATCCTGGGTCGTCTTTCGGCCGATGGTTCACAACCGTTTTGGTAACAGATCCTCCCCTAGCTGAGCCTCTAACTATAATTTGGAATTCTTCAGCCGTTGCTCTGGGAGGGATGTTCCCTCTGCCACCTCTTCCTCTGAAGTTGGTATGGCAGCCTACTTGGTTGTCCCTAGAAATCTGTAAGGGTGTAAATGGTTTCTCTGGTATAGCGCTTGACCCATCCTCCGGTTGCATGTTTCCTGAGGGCCTTCTTGCGTTTGTTTTAGCATCCTAGTTTGATACACTGTTTGGGCTGATATTTTTCTAGGTTATCTAACGGGGCAAATATCGAGTTGAAAAGTTGATTGTTGTAGACCGTTGTTCTGGATGGGGCTAGATTTTTCCCAGCCACTGCTGGCCTATTTTGGCTAGGCTTATTCTCAGCTCTCTTTGGCGGGAGCCTAACCTTCCTCGTGACTATCATCCATGATCCATACTTGTCCTTCAAGTGAGCTTGAACATTAACATCTTTCTTGAGGAGGGCGGTTTGTAAACTGTTGCACCTTCTGGTTCTTTGTCTTTGTCCTCATCCATTTGATTCAATTCACTTCTGGAGTTGAGTTCGCTGACTCTGTCAATCAGTGTTCTTGTCTATAGCCATAAGTGCCACACTTGAAGCAAATCTTGTGAATCCCTTCATACTCTACCGGGCATACTTTTTTGGTGAAGCCAAAACTTAGCACTCAAAGGCTTTGTTATATCGACTTCTACGCAAATAAGCGCAAACTTTCCTCTCAAAACCAAGTTGTTCGTGTCGTCAATCTTGATAGCTCGTCCAATCTTTTCATTGATCCTCAACAATCCGAATCAAAATATTCGATAGGTTGGGAGGGCAGGTCAACCCAAACAAAGATCTTTTCTGTTTTATTTGTCTAGGGGTTGAAGTTCGGATGCCATTCTTGAACGATGAAGTAGTGATCTTGTATCATCTAAGGGCCTTCATACTTGGCGTAGTCATAATCACATTGTGATTCAAATCTAGCCAAGTAATAGTCTTGATCTAGATCTATTAGCTCCATGTGGCTCTCCGGCCTCCATAGTGTCTGGAGCCGTCCTAGAAGATACTTAGAACCTATGGATTTGTCAAGAACTAACCCGTATAATGAGCATACGCTTCCAAGGCCGTCGAATTCTTGTCTTCTCTTCTTTGGAAATCAGAACTCTGGGACAGTCACGTTCCCCTTGAATATCCATTGCTTCTTCATCAGAAACAGGATCGTCATCCACAGCTGGTTCGTCTTTTCTGTACAGGATGAAATTGAACAGGCTGGTCTTGTAGTTGACACGTACCGGTTGGTCTATCACCTCCATATGATGCTCGCACTACAAGAAAAATGCACATAGACAACGGTTATTAACCGTTGTCGTAGGGGTATACTTTCTGTTGTTGAAGCCGGTGTTGTTGTAGGTCATGCGCATAGACAACGGTTTTTTAACCGTTGTCTTTTCTACCAACGACAACGGTTTTTTAACCGTTGTCTATTAAGTGTTGTTGAAGCCGGTGTTGTTGTAGGTCATGCGCATAGACAACGGTTATTAACCGTTGTCTTTTCTACCAACGACAACGGTTTTTTAACCGTTGTCTATTAAGTGTTGTTGAAGCCGGTGTTGTTGTAGGTCCTGCGCATAGACAACGGTTAATAACCGTTGTCTTTTCTACCAACGACAACGGTTTTTTAACCGTTGTCTATTTAGTGTTGTTGAAACCGGTGTTGTTAAAAGTCACGCAATAGACAACGGTTATTAACCGTTGTCTTTTCTACCAACGACAACGGTTTTTTAACCGTTGTCTATTTAGTGTTGTTGAAACCGGTGTTGTTAAAAGTCACGCAATAGACAACGGTTATTAACCGTTGTCTTTTCTACCAACGACAACGGTTTTTTAACCGTTGTCTATTAAGTGTTGTTGAAACCGGTGTTGTTAAAAGTCACGCAATAGACAACGGTTTTTAACCGTTGTCTTTTCTACCAACGACAACGGTTTTTTAACCGTTGTCTATTAAGCGTTGTTGAAACCAGTGTTGTTAAAAATCACGTACATAGACAACGGTTTTTAACTGTTGTCTTTTCTTTAAAAGACAACAGTTATAAAACGTTGTCTATTGGGTGTTGTTGAAACACCCATAAACTGTTGTCTTTTGTAGAAAAGTCAACGGTTTCTAACTGTTGTCTATTGTAAAATAGACAACGGTTTTTAACTGTTTTTCACCTGCTTAAATTATAATCATATAAAAAAACAATTTATCCATTCACCATATGTTGCAAAGCGTAGTTACATAATTGTTCACAAGCTAATAAGGTTCAAAATAACAAGTCAAAAGACTTCCATGACCAATTCTAATTATCATCCAAGTCATAATACTACTACACAAAAAACAATTCCACGAACCAATTCAAGTCCAAATGATCACAACGTTCTAATGACCAAATCATACCTACTCTATATGACTTGATAGAATATCGGCCCATTCAGAACGCACCAGATCAATAACCGCTTTGTCATAATCAACTTGTTGAAACTACATGTAAACAATAAGAAAATAAATTAGTATAGATATAAATAATTTGCAATGAAATGCAAAATAAGTTAGGAGTAATTCGGAAAGCTCTCCAATCTGGAAGGTTATAGTACAGAAAAGCTAGACAAGAAACACTAAAATGGCAACTTGCTAGACAGGAAACGCTAAAATGGCATACTAGAGTCTATTCAAGTAGAGTAAAATCAATGCATTGACAATACTTTCCTAATATGAATACAAATGCTCCCAATTGGCAACTACCATGTGGGATGGATGGCATTTATCAATCTACCAGTCATGTTTTGCCTACTTTCTAGTTTTCTCTTCCTCAAGGCCCAAACAAAACAAAACACATCCTCTATATAATGCCACTGCAACCAAGAACTTGACAATCTGGATTGATGAGAATCCTAATTAGCTCTTTAACTGTATGCAAATACTATCAAGTCAAATATGCTCTATACCAAAGTTGGTTGACTTGTTTCTATATTCTGCCATATTTCCATGAAAAAGATCAAATCTTTGTAATTGAGTATTTATAAGCCGGCAGGATTTTGGCACTTAACACCAAAAGTTGATTTTGGCATTTATAAGCCGGCAGGATAATGGGAGGGAACAAAAATTTTTGTTTGAGAGGGAAATAAAAAAAAAATTCGCTAAGTGTACTGTGAGGTTTTTTTTATTTATTTAGTTTTTTTTTTTGGAGGAAACATATACTATATACTATGTACTAATATAATTAGGAAAATAACGAAATTTTATTTTAATTTTATAATAAACTTTCGTTTTTTTTTCAAATTAAATAAGTATATTCATGGTTTTATAGGGACCGGGTCCACCTAAACGGGGTATATAAGTATAGAACGGGGTAAGAAAATATTAACTTTATAATTTTATTATCCGGGGCGCTAGACCCAAAATAGTACCGGGTATATAGGTACAGAACGCGAGGTAAGAAAATAGTAACTTTATTACTCGGGGTGTACCGCGTATATTGGTGCAGAACGGGAAGTAAGAAAATAATAGTTTTATTACCTTAGATGTTGCACTTAAATACATAAGTGTTGGTGTCACTTGGTGGGTTTAGCTTAGTTTGTTATGTTAGATTGTGTTAGAAGTATTGGGTTCTATTCTTCTTAGAGGCATCCTTAACTTATTTTATAAAATCGTTGTCTTGGTTTTCACAGACAACATAGAAGCAACCCAGTTATATATCAGTTGTTGCACTTTGACACATAAGAGTTTGTGTTGCTTAGTTGGTTAAACTTTAATCATTATGTTTGAGGTTAAAGGTTTGACTCTTGTTGTTAACATCCTTGTTTTTATTTTATAAAATAATCAAAGACAACGGTTTTTTATAACCGTTGTCTTTGTAGTGTTGTGTATTCTTTTTTTTTTTTGACGATTAGTGTTGTGTATTCAAATACGCTTAAAGACAACATACCAAAGACAACGGTTAAATAAAGCCGTTGTCTTAAACAAATAAAGAACGCGCAACGACAACGGTTATATAAAACCGTTGTCGTTGTAGTGTTGTGTATTCAAGTGCTATTAAAGACAACACATAAATGACAACGGTTAAATAAAACTGTTGTCTTTTATAAAATAATAATGCGCAAAGACAACGGTTTTAAGCAACCGTTGTCTTTGTAGTGTTGTGTATTCTAGTGCGCTTAAAGACAACACACCAACGACAACGGTTAAATAAAACCGTTGTCTTTTTTTTTTTTAAAAGAGTGCACAAAGACAACGGTTTTAAACAACCGTTGTCTTTCTAGTGTTGTGTATTCTAGTGCGCTTAAAGACAACACGCCAACGACAACGGTTAAAAAAACCGTTGTCTTTAAAAAAAAAAAAACGCACATAGACAACGGTTTTAAAAAACTGTTGTCGTTGTGGTGTTGTCTTTTTACAAAATGCACAAAGACAACACACTTATAACAACGGTTAAGTAAAAACCGTTGTCTTTGACAAAAGTGTTGCATCAAAGACAACGGTTTTGGACCAAACTGTTGTCTTTTATACAAAAGACAACACTTTTCTTAAAAACTGTTGTCTTTCTAGTGTTGTCTATGTGCATTTTTCTTGTAGTGTCGCCTAACTCGGGCATGGGAGTTTCTGGGACCATCTCCGGTAAGGAAACAGTATCGGAGGCCTTCGGAGATGAAGCATGGAGTTTGGATTTCTTAGTGGATCGTTAAAGGAGTTCTTAAACTTCCGACGGTCTTTACCTGGTTTCCAGCGATGATGATGATGAGAGTATTTTTCTCTCTCTAAATTATTGCTTTTCTTCGCTTCTTTAAAGTTGTTATTAAATTTGAAGAATTTGTAAATGATTATGCATTTAAGTAAACTAGTATTTTCGCTCGTGCGATGCACTAAATGAATTTGTTGTAATATATTAAGAATATTTAGATCGATATTTAATTATTTAAATTAGAATATCAAATATTATATAGTGCAATTGAATATGTAGTTTGGATCATTTATGTGTTTTGATGTTATCATTGCTTGAATTTAAGCAATAGTTATTCAAATTAATAACTAATGTGTAAATATATGCATGCGATGCTGTAACTTTGGAGATTTTATTTATCATTGTTTAGTATTTTTTTTATAAATTAGGCAAATGCGCTCGTTCTCTAGAGTGAATTACTATCTTAATTCATTTGTATGGAAGATAATTATATTTTTTTTTTGTTTAGATATATAGCACTTTCGTCATTTAAATAAACATAATATCAATTATTGAATTTACACATTCACTACTGAAAATTATGAAATTTCTGACCACCTGAAAGTGATCTTAAATCAAGTCGAAAACCTTGTTCCGACCACTTTTGGTATTCGGAAAAATCTTTGTTGCTATTTCCGACCACTTTTTGGTTTCAACTTGATTTAAGATCAATTTCAGATGGTCGGAAATTTCATAATTTCCAGTAGTGATTATTGAAACCTCTTTGTAGACGACATTGGTAGTAGCAACACAATCTTGTCCATCATCGTTTAGAGCTAACACCATCAGTCCACCAAGATGGGTGACTCGGGTGAAAATATATAATGGTAGAATATTGCTCAATTAGCGATCTTTTTATATTTTAAGTCGATTAGTAATATCAGATTCATTTTCAACCAATTATTCTTTTTTATTTTTAGTCAATTAGTCAATTATAATATCATATGCACTGTTATTTTTACCTAATTTCCGTTCCATTTTTAATTGATGATGTGTAATATTATTATTGAAATATTTCTGTTCCATTTTTAATTTACATGTACTATTGTTTAAAATATGTATTTACTATTTATGATGTAGAATATTATTATTGAAATATTGCCGTCCAATTTTATTTTATGTTCTATTTTTAATAAAAATGCAATGATCTAAACATTTATTTTTCATATTAGTAAATTATGGATCATTTTTTTTATTTGCAGTCAACTATTAATATTCATTTCCTTTTATATTTTCTGTCAATTAGTAATATCATATTCATTTTCAGAATTTCAGCCAATTATTCTTTTTTATTTTCAGTCAATTAGTCAAGAGTTAATTCCAGCAATGGTCCCCCGAGTATGATGATTTTCCAGATTTGGTCCCCGTCTTTTAATTTGGACAATTTAACCACCCGTCTATTAAATTCTTTCCAATTGAGGTCATTCCGTCAAATGGGTGTTATGTTAGCGTCAATTTCAGGGGCATTTTGGTACATTTACTTGATATGCATATTTGTACCCTTTAATACGTGAAATAAAATAAAAAAATACCCATCTTATACGCAGTCGCTGAGATGCTCTGAAATACCCAATTTATTCTATAAAATCATTTTGATTTGCCCAACCCTAATCGCAGTAGCTGAGAAGGAAGGAAGCAAGCTAGGTAATGAAAATCCCCAAATTTCCCCATCTTAAACCATAATCGCAGTCTAGCGTTGAAGCTTGAGAGAGAACGAACGAAGAACATTGATGGAATCGAGAGGGAAGCAAGCTAGCGTTGGTTGCAACTCTGCTCCAGCAGGTAAGTTTGGTTCCCCGACTTGTTTTTATGGTGTAGGAGAACGAAATGGTACATGTGGGTCCGAATGTCTGTGTTGTGTTGTTTAGTATATAATTTCTGTGTTGTCTGTTGTATATTGTGCTTAGCATAGGTACATGTGGGGACCATAGGTACATGTGGGGACATTTTTGTGGTTGAAAATGGTGTGTGGACCAATGTTGGTCTGATTATGCACATGTTGGGGACCATAGTTGTTGTTATTTTCTAAAGCATTTACTATAAAGTAGTGTAAAGTGGACTTCCATGTTGTGTGCATTACAGTGGACCATTATATGTTGTCTAAAGTGCATTGGAAATTTGAATCATTGATTTCAGGGATTTTTACTCTTAAACTAAGACATGGAGGAATGATAAGTCAAGATTTACCAGCTAAATATTTAGGAGGCAGTGTTAGTGTATTTAATGATATGGTAGAAGATGAGTGGGGGTTAATTTGTTTAAAGGAGAAGGTTGGGGAGATTGGTTATGCAATGGATGATACTTTGAGGTACTTCATGGCCACAGAGATGGGGTTGCAAGAATTGGTTAAAGACTTTGAGTGTTGGAATTTACTTAACAAATGTTGTAGTCCTAAGGTCTTAGAAATCTGGATGGTAAAAGGAGGGATTGGTGATGATGCAGATGTTGGCAGTGCAAATGAAGAGGAGTATGATGGCAGTGGGTCTGAGTGGTGTGGCAGTGGGGATGAATTGGATTGTACTGATGAGGAATACAATTCAGATGAGTTAGAGGATATAAGTGTGCATGATGATGAAAAATTTGTCAAGAATATAGATATTACTGCAGAGTTTGGAGGCTTAGGTGATGTATGTAACACCCTGTGTTACGACCCCTAAAACCAATTAAATCATTTAATCAATTACCTAAAAATAGGATTGAATTACAATAAATAATTTAGAAGAGGCCCACCATAGTCCGTGGCCCCCCCACCCCTAAAACCTAACCCTAGCCCTAAAAGGAATAGAATTAGTAAGCCCACAGTATTAGACCTTAATTAGGAATCCTAGGTATATAAATAGGGGACATAAGGGACACCTAGAACCCCCACCACAATAATCTCTCACCACCCAAAGAGTTCCAAGAACTCCCTTAGGAGATATCAAGAAAGAAGGAAGCTTAAAGAAAGACCCTTCATAGCCAAGGAATTAAATAAGGCTAAGAGGTAACCCATGTCTCAACAAAACCTATTTTCATAGCTATGATTCCCCTCTTAGGATTTCCCCCATATTCATGTGTGATTGATGATTCGTTATATTGATCTTGATAATTGGCATTGTGATTCCATGGGTGATCTTGAGAGGTTCTTGATGATTATATGGTGTTCTTTATGATTATATGATGTTCTTGATAATTGTATGATGTCCTTGATGTTTACGTGATATTCCTACCGAATCTTGATATTAAAGGATGAATTGTGTTCTTGTTAATTTAAAAGTGATTAGAACCCTAAGTTGTATCGTGAAATTCGTGTGGTATTATTCTTGGTGTATTGGGTGGGAATTCACATGTTTGGGTGTTAATTATGTTTAGAAAAGCACGATAGGATTGGTGCCATATGTTTCTTGATTTTGATCCGTTAATTGTCTACGTGTGTTATCAATTGCGTTTGAAAGTGTCTAAGCATGGTTTCAGGTTCCACAAAGGTTCCCGGGGCGTTTTTGGTGAAAAAGAGTCAGTGGGGGGTAGGTGGGGGTAGGGGACCCGCCACCTAACCGCGGCCCATTTGGGCAACGCCGGCAGCGGGCAGCTGCCCGCCGGGCACCCGCTGCCTGGAGTCACGCCACCGGCGGGCAGCCGACGGGTGAACCCTCACCCACCGGCTAACCGCTGGAAAATACCCTACCTCGGGTTTCCGGCTTCCCCGTTTGATGTTCCCCCGACCCCCGTGGCGTCCCAACGGACTCCGTCCATCGTGCCTATGTCTAGTTTGATGTTCGGGTACCATTCGTAGGTTGAATAAGTCTTATATATATATATTGCATGCTAGTGAATCGGTATCCCGTTGACCTAGGTATGAGAAGTATGAACCCCTTAGGATTATTCTTAGTATGTGGATGACCACGCATAGGTTTCGTTATATGATTTCTTCCCCCTTCCCAATGTGCTAATGTGAGCTGCATGTACTTGCTATGTGTTATGTGTGCATGTTACCCCAATTTGGTTGCGATCAAATTGGTTATACGGGCAGTTGGATGGGTTGAGAACCATACTGACTGTTAACCAGGCCGGTTGCGATCGGTCAGGTATATAAATATTATATAGGGCTGCGGTCCATCGTTTGGTTGCGATCAAACGTTCTACATGAGCTGCGGTTCATTTTCCTGGCTGCGGTCAAATGACATACTCTTGGGCTGCGGTCCACTGTTTGGTTGCGATCAAACTATGATGAGCTGCGGTTCATCGGTCGATTGCGATCGACCCCTCCGTGTTGCGATACGGGGCAGGGTGCTGCGGGGCCGTGTCAGAGCTATATGCGCTGACCCTCATGTATGGGCATGCGATTGGTCCTGTGGCGCCAACAAAGTGTGTTACGTGACGAGATCAGGAGGATTGATGTTATGACTGTTATGAAAACGTGACCATAGGATACATGCTAGTAAACTGTATATGCTTGCTTATGATTATTGGTTGTGTTTATCTATCGCATGCTTGTAAATTGTCTACGCTTGGTTATGCCTGTTAGTTGTGATTACCCCTATCTGTCGAGTCTATTCCCTGATTTGAAATCTAGAGTCTCTCAGGATATATCTTCATGCTTCGAAATGGTTTTTCCGTATATCTATGTATATATCTATATGTATTGTATTTCAACGCGTTGGAGTGGGTTACCAGCATCTCTCGCTGAACAGATATATTTGGCTTTCAGGCACGGAAGAGTAGACACTGGAGCGCGCTAGAACCCTGGAGTATAGACGTAGATAGTTTTCCTTTCGGCCTGCGTGCCATGTTATGCATTCCCTTTATTAAGGATATTAGTTAGTTAGCCTGTGCACCCGAGTTCTCCAGCTCAGGTGTGGCATAGCACCCCGTACTCATTGTATCGTATTTTGAGATTTAATGAGATTCTACATTTATTATATAAGTTTTAAAAGTCTTGAAAATCTGGGGTGTTACAATGTAAAACCCCAACTCCCACAACCCATACAACCCCCACCAGTAGATGATATTGTCAACTACTCTGATGAAGGGAACATGGTAGGCAGTGATGGTGAGGGTATAGGGATCAAATGGCAAAAGTTTTTGAAAGAATCTGAACGTACTTGTCCTAAATTTGAATTGGGACTGACCTTTGAAGATAAAGGGGAGTTTAGTGAAGCTATAACAAATTATGCAATCAAGGAGGGGAAGGAAATGAAATATCACAAAAATGACAAAGTTAGATGTGTGGTGAAGTGCAAGCATGAAAGCTGTCCTTGGCAGGTTACCCTTAGGTTTAATAAAGATGATAAATGTTGGAGGGTATCAGTGGTGAAGGACAAACATGATGGCTGTGTAAGGACTCAGAATAATTCAATGGTCAATTCCTCTATTGTTGCTAAGAGATGGAAACAGCAAATTAGAGGAAATTTGGAATGGAAAACTAATTCATTTTTAGAAAAAGTCCTAACCGATGGCCATTACATTCTGAGTAAGAAGCAAGCATGGAGGGCTTTAGTGAAAGCAAAAGGTGAAATTAAACATGAAGCAGAAGATTACTTCAATAAGATTTGGAACTATGTCTTGGAAATAAAAAGAACTAATCCAAACTGTACTTGTGAAGTGAAGGTGAGTGACCTTAAAGAAAATAGAAAAGAGAGATTTTTAAGGATGTATATCTGTTGGGAAGCTACAAGGGAAGGATTTAAGCACTGCAGGAAAATCATTGACCTAGATGGGTGTCACTTGAAGTGTAAAACTGGAGGACAATTGTTGACAGCAGTTGGAATAGATGCAAATGAAAGTTTATTCCCAATTGCCTATGCAGTTGTAGAAGGTGAGAACAAAGACTCTTGGACTTGGTTTCTACAGTTTCTAAAGAAAGACTTGAAGCTTGGTCCCTTAGTACAGAGTGAGTACACACTAATGTCAGACAAGCAAAAAGGGTCTCATACAAGCTTGTGAAAGTACCTTACAAGGAGTTAGGCATAGATTTTGTGTCAGACACTTGCACAATAACATGAGGGTGGCTGGTTTCACTGCTAATGCTATAAAGGATGCCTTGTGGAAAGCAGCAAGAGCCATTATTGTGAATAACTTTTCAACAGCACTACTTGAGTTAAGAAAATTGGATGAAAATGCTTATGTTTGGCTTGGTGATAAGCACCCATCTGAGTGGTCAAGATCCCACTTCACTACAGCTGCCAATTGTGACATCCTAGTGAATAAGATCTCAGAATCATTCAATGCAATGATCTTGACAGCAAGGAAAAGTCCTGTTATTAATTGCTTGGAGATAATTAGGAAAAAGATCATGCTAAGGCTATTTGAGTCAAGGACTAAAGCTGCTGAATGGACTGGATTACTCTGTCCAACTATTGTGAAAAAAATTGATGACATTAAGTTAAGCTGCAGGTGGAATGATTGGCTATCAGTGTGCTCCCATGTTGTTTCAGGTAATTGGGACACATACCGGGCAGTATACTGTTGATCTAGGTAGAAGATCTTGTTCCTGTAGGAGATGGGACCTAACTGGAATCCCTTGCCCCCATGATGTGTGTGCAATATGGATGAAAAATGGGAAAGGACCTATTTGGCATTATGTGGATCCTTGCTACTCAATATCCACTTACTGCCAAACATATGATGGATGTATAAAACCAATGTCTGGTCATGAAGAGTGGCCTGCAACAAGTAGACCACCTCCTTTGCCACCACTGTAATTTGCAAGGCCTGGAAGGCCTAGAAAGTTGAGGATGAAGTCTGCAGGAGAGATAAGTAAATGTGGGCAGTATTTGTCTAGGAGCCTTGTTACTTTACATTGCACCAAATGCAAGGAATTGGGTCATAACCAAAGAAAGTGTCCAAAATACCCAGT
Organism: Ipomoea nil; assembly: GCF_001879475.1. Lineage (NCBI taxonomy): Eukaryota > Viridiplantae > Streptophyta > Magnoliopsida > Solanales > Convolvulaceae > Ipomoea > Ipomoea nil. The sequence continues at coordinate 1,652,449 of NW_017617189.1, forward strand.
TGCCAGGCTTGCCAATCAGGTTAGATACTTTCACATTTGACTTTAAATTTGTCTAAACTTGTTGTGTTAAATAACATAATGAATTTGCAGGTCAAAAGAAGAAAATCAAGTTGTAGGTCAACAAAAGGAGTACATGTTGCTGTTACAAATGAAGTTGCTGCTCAGCCTGAAGTCCATGATGCTGCTCATTCCCAAATCCATGAAGCTGCTCAGCCTGAAGTCCAACCTGATGTAATTACTCAACCTGAAATTCAAGAGACTCAATGGGAGATTCCAGATGAGATATTGGATGAGCAATGGCACCAAATCCAAATTGAGGCAGAGGACATTGTTAGAGGTATGTTATACTGCTTATCCATGTGCCATCTAAATGCAAATATTTGACTCTTATGTATTGTAGGGCCTTCACTAAGTTCCAGTCTGTCCATTCCAGTCACTGTTGTGGGAGAATCAATGCAAGCAAATGTGCCTTGTAAGTTATACAACCAGTCCATTCAGTGCACTTATAATGTCAAAACACACCTTATAATTTCATCTAATCTATTACTATGTGCATATCAACAACACAATAAAATTGATGCAAACCACCAAGTAACAGGAAAAAGAAAATGTCAAAGTGATGGAACCAAGTCTACTCGGAAGAAATTACCAATCAAGAAGCATCGTACAAGATCATCAACCACATTCAAGTCTAAATTCTATGGGAATGACAAAGATCCAATCACTTTGGATTAAGGGAACTACTAGTTACTGCTTTTTTGGATTAGTGACTTTTATGAATTGTTAGGTCACTATTTGGCATGTGTTAATGTTGGCTTAGATAATTGCCTTTTGATCTGTAATGGGATTTATATGCCAATTATGATGTGTTTTGGGGTCTACAGACCTTTAGATATGTAATGGGATCTATCTACTATGTTTTGAAATACATTTGTAATGATTATATTTATATGATATTTTTGTTATAAATGGTATTTGGCCTTCAGATCGCAGTATGCAGTGTGCAAATATGGTATGCATTATGCATTGTCAGAAGCAATTTAATACAAAAAACCATAACTCAATTTTGATTGCATTGTGCTTAGACTCACAATTGTCAAATTACAAATACAATTCTTCAATAAGCATAACTACTACTTAACATAAGGTTATTTTTTCCTCTAGTTACGTTCACAACTATAACTGCAAATAACACAATGCATACTGCTATAACTACACATATCCTAATACCCTTGCCATGTCCACATTTGTTTCTTTTGACAACAACATTAGTTTGTAGCCTCATTTTTAGCAGTGCAATCTCTTCTTCATCTCGATTGATCCTTCTCAATAAACCAGGAATAATTCTTCTTGACCTTGTGCACATTGGAGGATCATGCCATCTAACAAAACCACACCTTTGACCTCCCTGCACCAAAAGCCAATAATTACATATCATTTTGAATTCATTTGCCTTACTTAACAGACATTGTGCCTTCAAATAATACTTGACAGAATGTATTGCTCGAAGAAAAAACAATACATTCACACTCAAATTTTTTTTTTTTGTTTCAACTGCAAAAAGAACCATTAACTATAATGAAAGCACTCACATTTTCAATAGAACATTGCCAATATCTTCTACCGGGATTATCATTCGTCCATGATGTTTGAAGCTTCAGACGTTGCCCACACTCACAATTTGGAATGGAAACCAACTCACCATATATGTATTCCTGCATTCTTGAAGATGAAGAGTTCTCGCTGCTATATCTTCTATCCATCTCGCTGCTAATTCGCTGGAAGGAAGAGGAAGTTGAATTCAGAGTTGGGCTTTAATGAGGAAGATGAATTCGGAGGAGGAAGATGAATTCGGATGAGGGCTTCGATGAGAAAGATAATTCGGACTTCTAGGGCTTCGATGAGGAAGATGAATTCCGACTTCAAGGGCTTCGATGAGGAAGATCAATTCAGACTTCTAGGGCTTCGATGAGGAAGATGTAGTCAGACCTCTAAGGGAGACGATGAATGACTTCTAAGGGCTTTGATGAGTATTTATTCGCGTATATTTCACGTATTAAAGAGTACAAATACGCATATCAAGTAAATGTACCAAAATGCCCCTGAAATTGACGCTGACATAACACCCATTTGACGGAAGGACCTCAATTGGAAAGAATTTAATAGACGGGTGGTTAAATTGTCCAAATGAAAAGACGGGGACCAAATTTAAAAAATCATCATACTCGAGGGACCATTGCTGGAATTAACTCATTAGTCAATTAGCCAATTAGAATATCAGATGTAGTGATATTTTTACCCAATTTCGTCCCATTTTTAATTGATGATGTAGAATATTATTATTTAAATATTTTTGTTTCAGTTTTAATTTTCGTTGCATTTTTAATTTACCTTTACTATTGTTTAAAATATGTCTTTACTATTGATGATGTAAAATATTATTATTGAAATATTTTCTTTTCATTTTTAATTTATCTTTACTTGATGATGATGTAGTATATTATTATTGAAATATTTCCGTTCCATTTTTAATTTCCGTTCCATTGTTTAAAATTATGAAAGATTTATGACATAATTGTGATTTGATGTATTATACTGTGCAATATTATTGTGAAAAATTAAAATCCAATTATCTGAACATTTTCTTTTCCATTTTAATCAGTTATGGATCATTTTTTATTTTCACCCAATTATTAATATTAATTTTCTTTCTAACTAACATAATTTATGTCCCTTTTCGTTCAAGGAGTTCTTGAACATCCTGTGGTCTTTGTCTGGTTTCCAGCGATGATGATGAGGAGAGCATTTTCTCTCTCTATATTATTGCATTTATGAAGAATTTGTAAATGATTATGCATTTATGTAAATTTCAAAGAATGAATTAATATTGCATCTCAAAATTTTAAATTGCTAGTTCTATTTTTATTATTTTTTTAATTAACCAAATTTGATAAAAAAAAATTATGTGGTATTGGATGAATTCTATTTAGCAGTTTGTAATATGTAATGTACGAGTGATTCTTCTGTGAGATCGTGTCACGAATTTTTATATGTGAAATGAGTTGGATCATGATGAAAATGTAAAGATGTAATACTTTATGCTGAAAAATGTAATATTAATCAGAAATAAATTGTTTGTTACAAAAGTCAAATGTAATATTTTTTTTTTTGAAAATAATCAAATGTAATATTATTTATAGATAAATTGTTTAATTCTTACTTATAAGAGAAAATATAATAATTACTACGAAAATATGATATTTTTAAATCAAAATTTAATATTAAGAGTTGGAGAATTATTTATGCGAGAAATGTAATATTTATACGAGAAGTGTAATATTTATAAAGAATTTGATCTCTCTGAAGATCTATGGATGAGAATATATTTTCTGTGTATTGATCAAAAGCAGCCGGATACAAAGTATATAAAGACATGAAATAGAGATCTAGTCTAATACTACTAATATAATAGAGATCTAGTCTAATACTACTATTAGAATCCTAATACTCCCCCTCAAGCACAAGGCTGGGCAGCCAAAACATTGAGCTTGCAACGGAGTAAATTAAAACGCACAGACGAAAGAGACTTAGTAAAAATATCCGCTATCTGATCTTTGGTAGAAATAAAATTGACTTGCAATTCCGTCTTTGCGACTTTATCACGAACAAAGTTGTAGTCAATATCAATGTGCTTGGTGCGAGCATGAAACACCGGATTAGCACACAGATAAGTAGCTCCCAGATTATCACACCAGAGTTTGGGCACAGAAGGCGGCGCAAACCCGATTTCCTTCATCAAAGAGACAAGCCAAGTAACCTCTGTAGAGACATCAGCCAGTCCTTTGTATTCAGCCTCAGTTGATGAACGAGCCACAGTACGTTGTTTTCGACAAACCCATGAAACAAGATTGGTCCCCAAAAACACAGCAAAACCACTAGTAGATTTGCGATCATCAGGATTGCTAGCCCAATTCGAATCAGAATATGCATGAATATCCAGAGAAGGAGAAGAAGCAATCTTAAGACCAAGATGTAGTGTCCCATTTACATACCGTAACACCCTCTTGAGAGCCTCACAATCCGCAGTAGAGGGAGAGTGCATGTGCTGACACAAATGATTGACTGCATAGGAAAGATCAGGCCGAGTTACCATAAGATATTGCAGAGCACCTGCAAAGCTTCGATACTGAGTGGGATCAGCGTATGGTACCACGACATCAGTCTCGGCCTTCATGGTTGAAATCGGAGTGGCTACGGGCTTGCAATCAACCATACCTGCTCGTTTTAGAATATCCTTCATGTACAGTTGTTGAGACAGAAGTATGCCATCAGACAACAAAACGGTCTCAATACCCAGAAAAAATGAGGGCACACCCATATCACGAACTTTAAACTCAAGAGCCAACTTGTCAATAAGAGCAGTCACATGAGCCGAATCAGAACCCATAACCAAAATATCATCCACATAAACCAGAAAATATAGACGAGTATTGCCATGTGAATATATAAATAAAGAGACATCCGTCTTGGATGGTGAGAAACCAACAGAAACCAGAAAATCATGCAAACGAGTGAAACAAGCACGAGGAGCTTGCTTAAGCCCATATAAAGAACGTTGAAGGAGACAAACGTGCCCGGGCATCGTTTTGTCTTCATAGCCTGCAGGGGGCTGGCGCATATAAACCGTCTCAGCGAGATTGTCATTTAGGAAAGCATTGTGTATGTCCAACTGTCGAATAGTCCATCCACGAGAAATAACTAAAGATAAAAGAAAACGTACAGTAGTCGGTTTAACCACGGGATTAAAGGTCTCAAAGAAATCCTCACTAGCAACCTGATTGAATCCTTGGCAACCAAACGAGCCTTGTAATGCTCAATCGAACCATAAGCTTTCCTCTTGCTTCTAAACACCCACTTACATCCAACCACATTCATACCTGATTTAAAAGGAACAAGCCGTCATGTATTGTTGTGCACCAAGGCATTAAATTCCAAATCCATTGCATCCCGCCATTCGGGAAATTTGACCGCTTGAGTAAAACATGTAGGCTCAGTAGTGACATCAGTAGATAGAGCAACATGGTCATGCGGTCCCGAGCTCCGCGTATTCATCGTATGAGACCGAACGGGCGAGGGCGCGGGACGAGATCGACCACGGGGTCGGCCCCTCGGCCGAGCTGGTGGCTGGTCCGTGACTGTCCGCTCGGACTCGGTCATGGATGACTCCAGAAACGGGCTGCTGACGGCGTGGCTCGGGTCTGGTTATGGGCACGGCATGAGGGTCAAAGGCCGAGACAGCACTCGGCTCACCAGGAGGCACAACTGCTGCAATCCCTCATGGCTCCGGGCGTGGTGCGGGTACCTGTGAATCAACAGAAGCAACAAAAGGAAAGACAGTCTCAACGAATTGCACATGGCGACAGATAAAAACCTTTTTAGTGTTAGTGTCTAAACAACAATAGCCACGAAAAGACGGAAGATATCCTAGAAAGACACAAGGAGACGACCGAAACTGCAGTTTGTTGCGATTATAGGGCCGCAGATTAGGAAAACACAAACACCTAAAAACCCGTAAGTATGAGTAAGAGGGCGGAGACCGATGCAAGAGCTAGTGAGGAAACTTATCAGAAAGACACGAGTGGGCATTTTATTGATAAGATACACAGCAGTTTCGAAGGCATAATCCCAGAAACAAGACGGAACAAAGGATTGGGCCATTAGCGCCAGTCCCGTTTCGACAACATGGCTATGCTTGCGTTCTACTCTGCTGTTTTATTCATGAGTATACGCACATGATTGCCTGTGACGAATACCCAATGACGCGATAGTCGAACCAAGCTTTTTGTATTCTCCCCCTAAATCAGACTGAAAAGACAGAATTTTACGAGAGAAGGAACGTTCAACAAGTGACCGAAGCTTATCAAATATCGCATATAAATCAAACTTAGCTCGCATAGGATAATACCACACGTAACGAGTGTAATCATCAACAAATAATACAAAATATTTAAAGCCATTTACAGAAAGTATCGGCTTAGGGTCCCAAATATCTGAATATATTAATTCTAAAGGATGCGAACTAGTACATTCAACACGCGATAAAGGAAAACGAGACGACTTGCCTAATTGACAAGAGGAACAAATATTGGGCAGATCACTGGAATTAAACGAACTAAGACTAGAAGAGGCTAAAACTTGACGCAGGACCCGAGAGTGTGGATGCCCAAGCCGCATATGCCAAACGAAAGAAAACTATGCAGCAACGAAAGCAGCGGGAGCCGGACGCGAGGCAGGCCAGGCATATAAACCCCCGGACGCATGCCCCTTAAAAAGAGTGTTCCTGGTTTGAATGTCCTTCACAAAGAAACACGAAGGGTGAAACTCAAAAAGGACATTATTTTCTTTAGCAAAACGCTAAACAGATAATAATGAAGAAGATAAACCAAGAACATGCAAGACATCAAACATACGAAACGACCTAGAATTAGTGGCTAACGAAGTAGAACCAACAGTAACAATAGGCAAACCTGTACCATTGCCGACCCGAAGTGTCTCCAGACCATCATATGTAGTAGAGGGCGTCAATAAGGTGGGATCAGGGGTAGCATGATTTGTGGCACTAGTGTCGGGGAACCACTTATGAGAGTCGTCCATAGAACCATCAACACTAGAAACGACAACATTCGCCTGAGGATCTGGATCAGGAGTGAAACGACGCCAACACGCCGTAGCTATATGCTCTTGCTTATTGCAAATCTGACACCGAGGGCCTGAGTTGGACCGCCCTCGACCACGACCACCGCGCCCCCTGCCGCGGCCGCCGTGACCCCCACGGCTTACGGCCAAGGCCGTCGGTGCGCCGAGAGCCGCGCTGTCTTCCGAACAGATCCACTCCTGCGAAACCAGAAAATTCGCAACCTCTGGGAGGGGAACGGGAGCACCACGGGCTAGGGTTGCCACCAACGATCGGAACTCCGGGCGCAAACCACGAAACACGTACAGATTCTAATCATCCAACTCAACGTGATGACCGGCGAGAGCCAATTCATCCATCAACATCTTAGCGCGACCAAGGTAATCAGATATGGAGGAGTCACCTTGGCAGAGCCCTTGTAGTTCGCCGAGCAGCCAGAGAGCGCGAGAGCGAGTGGACGATCCTAGGGTTTGTTCGATCACCTGCCAAAGCTGCCGAGAAGTACCCTTGCCGACGGCGAAACGAAGGGTCTCCTCGGACAAGGAAGAGATGAGCATGGAGAGGATGGCTTTGTCTTGCCGACGCCATGCGAGCTGCAGCGTCGGGAGATCGGAAGCCACCGTCGGAGCACTGTCCGCGGTCGACGCCAGCGCCGGTGACTCCGTCAAAAAGGGCGTAGTACCATCAACAAGCCCTAGAAGCCCTTGGCCTTCAAGAAACGGAAACATCTGAGTTCGCCAGAACAGATAGTTCCGGGAGGTCAACTTTAAGGAAACGAAGTGGTGAGCCGATGAAAGGCTACCACTCGCAGGCAATGAAGGAATCTCGGTAACGGTCCGTTCAGAGGAACCAAGAACAGAGCCGTTATTAACACCGACGTTTTTCATGGGAGAAAACCTAGCTAATACCAGATGAGAATATATTTTCTGTGTATTGATCAAGAGCAGCGGATACAAAGTATATAAAGATATGAAATAGAGATCTAGTCTAATACTACTAATATAATAGAGATCTAGTCTAATACTACTAGTAGAGTCCTAATACTATGAGATAATCTTATAGGAGAATTCACTATAATGACATGTACTAAAGGGAAAATGTGCCATTAGCCACAATAATCAAGAATGTGACATTAGTCACAGTAAAAAAATTTCATAAATTTAATCAAGAATGTCAAAGTATAGTGCAAACATACCACGGTACATACATGACCAAATTAAAGAAATTTTATAATATCATGAACTTTACACAGTTATACATTATGCTCTGTTAGAAGTATATATATAGAAGAAGGCAAGAAGCCATAGAAGGAAGAGTACAACTTTGTAAATCACTAAATACACTTCAAAAGTGCATATTACATCCGATCCACGGTATTGTAATCTACAATATTGTAAATTTTTCTTTTACAATAATGAGTTTCAAGAGTTTTGTCACAATAAAATATAAATGAACTTATTTCAGCAATAACTTTTTTTTTTTAATTTATTATAGCGATATATTAATATCTCTATTTACAACATTAATATGAACTTTAATTAAATTTCTCAAATATTTGACTATAATTATTTTAAAGTAGCAAAAATGTTGTCACATGCTTAACTTTTATGATCTCACGTATGGAGCACATATAGTACTATATTGCTTCCAGACTTGTTCAGTTCTTGACTTTGCAAACAAGGTACATACCCCATCAAAGGGGACCATCTAGCTAGCAAGCACATCCCAATTTTTGTGTAACTTGTACTCAAATACCATACCTCAAAGTATAGTAACAAACTTACATATACCTCATGCTTCAAGCAAAAGTTTACCATCTCCATACAATTATCTACTCGAACTCCAGTTCTTACAAATAACTCAATTGATTGATCAATCTAAAAATAGTTAATAGATTTGTCAAAAGACATACAACTACAGAGATATCTATCCACAACTTATGCACCACCTAACAAATTTTCGTTTCACTCAAAGAATACTAAGAGTCAAGGTAGGTGTTTACTTCAAGTGAACAACCAAGAGGGATAATGATGGGATAACCCCAGCTAAGATAGCAAGAGATTCACATCTGTAAGTTGTAACCACAAAGTCACGAGTTCGAATTCTTGTTCGACCCTTTAGTTTGAGTCGGTCAGCTGTGAATAACCTATACTGGTTTACTTCCTTGTGGTCCTTTAATTTACTGACTAGGGTCACAAGACGAGATTTACTCGGTCAAAGTACCTATTAAGTCCCTATACTATACTGTTTTGTTCAATTTAGTCCTTTTACCTTAGTTTTATTCAATTTAGTCCATGTACTACAGTTTATTCTTCCGAAGAATCGGAAGCGAAACGCTATGCCGGGGCGGGGGACGGGAAAAGAAACGGCTCCGAAGAAAGAAATTGGGGTTCCCAATGCTTCTCCACGCTCAACAAGATGCGCCAACCTCGGGATGCTTTACTCCTAACCCCACAAGGTTCCAAGACGGAGCTTAACCTGAGTCTCGGTTAAGAATGGCGATGATCTACGTTTCAGTGAAACAATTAAGGACAATAGCTTATATTTATGTATTTATTTTGGACATATTAATGTATATATTAACGGTAAAAATAATTAATTTTAAATATTTATAAAATAATATATGAGTTGACATGTAAGTATGATGACGTGACAAATATAATGTCAGCGCCATGCCGCCATATCATATATTGCCCTTATTTGTTTCACTTTTAAACATACATAGACTAAATTGAACAAAATTAAGGTAGAAGGACTAAATTGAACAAAACACGTATTATAGTACATGGACCTTATATATACTTTGATCGATTTACTCACACTCAAAAGGGTTCTGGGGTTTCTCAAGTCATCCAAAAAAAAAAAAAAAAGAGGGATAATGATTAGCTAGCTAGGTACCTAGAAGTGATGATGTATATATAAAGGAGAAGTTGAGAATGATGAAGCTAAGCTAAGGTGTAGGGGAATGAGCCAAAAGATGATGATGAGTATTACAAGTGTTGGGAGTGGTGGGAGATTGTCAATGGAGGAGAACGAGGAGGAGGAGATCACCAGAATGGCCATAACTTCATTCCAAGCTAGAGAAGAAGAGATTGAGAAGAGGAAAATGGAGGTGAAGATTAAAGTGGAATCTCAACTCAACCGAGCAGAACAACAAACCAAACACCTCGCACATATTTGGGAAGTATGCACCATATATACATATATTATATATCAATTATTCTCTTCCTTCATATCATCATATACATATGACATTTCAGATTTTTCAGTGTAGTACATAATGTTGTCTTGTGTTCTTTTGAGTACAAAATCTTGCATCATAACTTCAAGATGAACTAAAATTGCATCGTTGATAGATCCACCCAAAACTATCAAAAGTAGACTGAAAATTAAAATAATACATTTTTAATTTCAATCTGAAAAATGAGTTTCTATCTAACTTTTGGTTTGTGGCTTGCTATGGTGGCTGGCTAGAAATTGATCAACTCCACATTGATCAAAGTATTAGCCTTTTTCAATCAAGTTGGTCAGATTATTGACTTGGTAACAAAATGATTACAAGTTCGACTCTCGGATATAATGACTACGAATTTCATTCGTCACTCAAAAAAAACATTAGCCTCTTTCAATTAATTTCATTTATTTATTTATTTATGAATGTTGTATATTATTTATTGCAATTAGAGTTAATGCCATATGGGATCCTCTGAGTATAGTGATTTTGTCACGTTTAGCCTTAAACTTTCAAATTGACCACCTGTGGTCCTTCAACTTTCAAATTGTTACTATCCCTAGTCCAAGTTAAACACCTATGCTCCTTCAATTTTCCAAATTTAACCAACCGCGGTCCTCCTAGAAGGACCATGAGTGGTTAAAATTGATAGTTGAAGGATCATAGATGGATAACTTTGGACAATAAATAGTAAAAATTTAAAAGTCGAAGAACCACAAGTGATTAATTTAAAAGTTTAAGACTAAACAGAGCAAAATCACTATACTCAGAAAGATTCCAGATGATATTAACTCATTGCAATTATAACAATGCATTCACTTGCAAACTTATAATATTAAATATGATTCATAAATTGTTGGTTTTACTGCTACATAAAAAAGAAAATTAATATAATGGGTTTAATTTGGAAATGGTGCAAAATGTACCTGCAGGAACTAGAGGTGTTAACTGACCCTATGCGGAAGGAAGTTGGCATGGTTAGAAAGAAGATAGATACGGTAAATCGTGAACTCAAATCACTCACTCAAGCCTGCCAAAAGAAGGTATAGTAATTAACTACACTCTACAAAAACATCTGTCATATATCCAGCCAAGTTGGTATTAAAAATATATATATGAAACAAATTAAATTCTAACATTATATATTGATGTTATCAAAATATATATATATATATATATATATATATATATATATAGGGATGTCAATTTAGCCCGAATCCGATGGGCCAACCCGATAAAAAACGAAACCGACAGGGCTATGGCCCGAACGGGCTAGCCCGATAAAACACATTAGCCCGACGAGCCCGAAACCGATTAGCCCGAGGCCCGATAGGGCTAGCCCGAAATTAAAAGGGCTAACCCGACAACCCGATCTATTGAAAACTATTCTTTGTTATAAAAGTGATGTGAAACCTAACATACATGAAATAATTATTATAATTAAAAATAAATAAATAAATAAATAAATAAATAAATATATATATATATATATATATATATATATATATATATATATATATATATATATATATATATATAACTAAATGCTACTGTACAGTAAGCATTACACTACTGTACAGTAAGCATTACTAATATATATATATATATATATATATATATATATATATATATATATATATATATATTGCTACTGTACAGTAAGCATTTCTAATATATATATATATATATATATATATATATATATATATATATATATATATATATATAATTTAAATTAAAACTTAAGTTTTTAGTTTTTTAAAATTTAAAACAACATTAATTAAATATTTTAATTAAAAATTAATGATGACGGGATTTTTCGTTCTTGTCAAATTCTAAGGACTATTTTCAATTTCTCAATTTCTCATTGAGGATGGAGACGGGGAGTATACTTCTCGCCCCGACCCGTTATTATTCCGACTCTAAATATGAGTACTCACTTTTAGTTTCTAATATTAGTTCAGATTGTTCAACCCGCCCGATTAGCCCGACAACCCGAAGTTTAGGGTTAGGGCCAAACCGAACCCGAGAATAAAATATTAATTAACCGATTAGCCCGACAACCCGACAGGGTTAGCCCGAAACCGAGTGGGCTGGCCCGATTGACATCCCTATATATATATATATATATATATATATATATATATATATATATATATATATATATATATATATATATATATATATATATATATAGACTTGCACTCGGGTGCGAACGGCTCGCCCAGGCGCGAAACAAGAATGAATTCTGTTCGTCCACGTGTCCAGATCTAATGGATGAGAAACACTGATTTTTAAAAAAAATGCGGTGACATTTTCGTAAATAATTGAACATCGAAGTGCAAGTAAAATGTATTACAAGTGCATGTAAAATGTACTATAGGTGCAAATAAAAATTTACACTGAGCATCAATACTTAGTTGCACTTATAGTAAGTATTTGCACCTATAGTTCTAAGTAGTTGCACAAATAGGTATAAGTAGTTGCATCTAGGTGTATGAATGTTTGCGAGTGGTTTTCAGAAGTATTACTACCCGCTGACTCAGATCAATGAATGTTAACAAGGCAAAATTACATGCACTTATAGGTGAAAGTAGGTGCACCTATAGTTATAAATAGTTGCACCTATAGTTATAAATAGTTGCACATATAGTTATAAGCACACCCAGGTGCATGAATGGTTGCGGAAAGTGAATGATAACAAGGCAAAATTACATGCACTTATAGGTGAAAATAGGTGCACTTATAAGAGATTTTACTTGCACTTCGATGTTCAATTATTTATGAAAATGCCACCGCATTTTTTTTAAGTAATTAGATCTGGACACGTGTCGCGCGCTGATTCGTTCGCATTTCCTTCCTGGGCACTTATTCGCACCTGAGTGCGTCCCTATATATGTGTGTGTGTGTGTGTGTGTGTGTATACACTTTTTTTTTTCGATGAGGAAAACCTGGCTTAGGCATTATGGGAAACCTACAATTTGTATATTTGGTGCATAGTATTTAAGACATGAAAATAACAACAACAACAACAACAACAATAATAATAATAATAATAATAATAATATTAACATCATTATTATTATTATTATTATTATTATTATTATTATTATTATTATTATTATTATTATTATATGTCTCGTTAATTATCATTAATGTATGCTAGCTGTTACAAAATTATGAAACAAATATATATTTGAATTAATTTCAAGAAAACTGGATAATTAACACTTTAGTGTGAAATGGGTGGCAGGAAAAGGAATACAAAGAAGCATTGGAGGCCTTCCAAGAAAAGAACAATGAAAAAACTCAACTCACCTCCACATTAATAGAGGTGATGATTCTCAAATTAAACCCTAGAATCTCACTCACACAAACGCACACATATATAATCTCCCTTTCAAATGTGAACATAACATCTGATCACATCAATATTTGATAAAAAATTTACTCTGATCGATCTGTCAAATTGTATTCTTTATTTTAAATGTCATTCAAGCATTTACAAAATGTGAAAATTTCATAAACTCTTATAATAACAAATATTATATAATTTTCCTAAAAACTCAATGCTATATCTACTTAATTGCATTTTTACGCTTATTTATAAATCATATTTGTAATGATTATTCATTATTAACTATCTTTTTTTTTTTTTTTTCCTTCTATTCAAATTTTGGTTCATAATTTATGGGCTACATTTATCAGTTGGTTAATGAAAGCGAAAAATTCAGACTGGGAAAACTGGAAGAGCTGAGCAAGATAGTAGATCCCACTCATCGCTAATACATACACATACGTATACGTATGTATTTCAAGACACTTGCGTATAAAATACTCCTGGCTTTTAATAAACTTTTGCTTTGGTTGATTTGGTATTCGATATCTTTAGTTTATAAATTTAAGTTTAATTTCATGTGCTTGAATTTCACTTCATATCTTGCTACGTTTTCTTTTTAAGGTTACCTCCTATGTTTATTTATTTTGTAATATTGTAATAATATTACATTATATTATTGTGTTGGTTCTTTTTATATTGAATTACTATATAATTTTTTTAATAATAATGTTTATTTAATTAACTCGTTTACATATAAATTTTTTTTTTTCATGACCATTATAGATGTATATATATGTATGTGTGAGTGAATAGTGAAATGTGAATATTAAAACGTAATTTTAGAAAATGAAAACATCAAAATTTTGCCCTATCAATTCGGCAATTTATATCCCACACCTTGTGCGCCCTGATGCAAAATGACGTCGTTTCAATATTTTTTTTTTTTTTGAAATTTCGCTACTCTGTGTTGGCAGTTAATTTTCTTTAAAAAAATCTCATGTTAAAAAATGTACATAATTTTATACTAGAATACACATATTTGTATACATGAATATACATAATTGTATAACAAAATACACATACTTCTTTTTTTTAAAAGATACTCCGTAATACATATAATCTAACACAATAGATAATATACATAAACTTTTAACATAATAAACATCAACTCTTAACATAATACACATAAATTTCTTGTTTCGGATGTACATAATTGCATAAAAAAGATGTACATGATTGTATTAAAAAAAGAGAGTAAATACCCAAAATGGTCCCTCGACTATAGCTAAATTCACAAATTGGTCCTCGACTTTCAATTTCAACCAATTAAGTCCTTAACTTTGTAATTTTGACACGATTTGGTCCTCCATCTATTTGATCGTTTGTTGACCGTGATAGACAATCTCCAGAAGAACCTTCAGCTCTCGTTGGAGCACGTGGAGGCCTCCAGGATGACATTGCACTGGTTTGGAAACACGTCGTCTTCTTCGCTCTGGTACGAACTCAACTACATTGAATCCAAAGGGAGGAAGAAGAAAGACGACCGGATTTGGTAGATTGCTTTTCGGCAGTGGATTTAAATGTAACAGTGCAGTCTGGAAATGCAACTAGAACCTTAAAAAATCGACGATGGACCATGAAATTGCATATATATCCTCAAAAATCACAGTCAACAAACGGTCAAATAGACAGAGGACCAAATTGTGTTAAAATTACAAAGTTAAGGACTTAATTGGTTGAAATTGAAAGTCGATGACCAATTTGTGAATTTAGCTATAGTCGAGGGACCATTTTGGGTATTTACTCTAAAAAAGATGTACACAATTGTATAAAAAATATATATAATTGTATAAACAAATACACATAATTGTATAAACAAATACACATAATTTATAAACAAATACACATAATCACGTCAACTCCCTACATAACTTACCAAAACAACATTGTTTTGGAAGGCGCGGGGCGCACAGTTCTATGTGCGCCGTGGTGCAGGG
The DNA here is from genome assembly GCF_001879475.1 of Ipomoea nil. NCBI lineage: Eukaryota > Viridiplantae > Streptophyta > Magnoliopsida > Solanales > Convolvulaceae > Ipomoea > Ipomoea nil. Next base: position 1,667,712 of record NW_017617189.1, read on the forward strand.
TATAACGATTGTATCAATTCATACTTTGTAAATTCATTGGGCTTAGTGGTAGTGTTGAACTTAATAAATAAATTCTAATTCTTCTTCTTCTCCCAAAGAAGAAGTATAAGAAGAATTTGAATTTATTTATTAATTCTTCTTATTCTTCTATAAGGCAAATGGCTTCTCTAGTCATTTTCTAAGTATGATGGATAGAAATTACTTGCATAACTCATTATGCTGTATAATAGTATTTGTTAAGGTTTAGTCTATTCATATTACATTTGTTTAGATTATATTTGTTTATATTTTCCTAGTCTTATGTTTCAGGTGTAACTGCTCCTTCTTTCGTGGCTCTGTATATTATTTAAACACTTTGGTTTACAATGAGTAAACTACAGAACTTCATATTCTCACATGGTATCAGAGCTATCTGTCTAACGAGATTTTTTTTTTCATTCCCTCCTTCCTTTTTTTCGTCAATCATGGTTGTTGCTAATCCCACAGTTATCATTCACATCCATGCTCTGACCCACCTACCAATCAAACTTAGCACCGCAAATTTCCCTATTTGGAAGAAACAGGTAGAATCCACGCTCATAGGACTTTGACCTTCTCGATTATGTCACGGGTTCTACTACAGCTCCGGCTCAGTATTTCAATGAAACTCACACTGCATTGAATCCTGCCTACACTACTTGGTTCAAACAGGACCATGCTAAATAATCTTGAGTACTATCCTGGCCAGTCTTTCGGATGTTTTGCAGTCGGTCATTTCGTCCGCTACTTCTGCATGTGATGCGTGGACTCGTTTGTCCACTAGCTATGCGTTCCAAGTTTGCAACAAAATCTTGTTTCAGTTTCTAAACTCTGTAAGACTAAGTCTGTCTCGTTTGAATTCTTTAACACACATTTTGTTGTTAAGGATTGGCAATCGGGAACTTCTCTCGTCCGGGGACCGTTCGTGAGTGATGTCTACAGCCTTCCTGTACAGCGATCTTAGGGCAATATCACCCTCAAGTCGTCGTTGTCGAATTGGCATCATTAGTTTAGTCATCCCAGTACTCAAATTCTAGCTTGTCTGCTTAGAAATAATAATGTAAATTTTAAGCTTAAAGAGCTTAAATCGTTTGCATGTAATTCTTGTCATATCAAAAAAAGTCACAAACTTCCATTTTCTTTTAGTTCCATGTCTAGTATTCGACCGTTGCAGTTAATTTACATGGATGTGTGGAGTTCTACAACAGTCTCTGTGGATGGCTTTAAATAGGTACTACGTAAATTTTGTCGACCACTACACTAAATATGTTTGGTTGTTTCCCCTAAAACTTCAGTCAGATGTTCACACTCTCTTCCTTTAGTTTAAACGTATGGTCAAGAACTATTTTGATTATAAAATTGTTTCGATCTTTTCTGATAATGGGGGTTAATGCGTTAAGTTAATTCCTATCTTTAATACTCTAGGAATTTCTCATTTCACTTCGCCTCCGCACACTCCGGAGCACAATGGTTTGGCTGAATGACGACGCAGGCACATAGTCGAGAGTGATATGGCGCTACTACATTACACGTCCTTGCCCTCCTCGTTTTGGTCTAATGCCTTTCAAACTGTCGTTTATTTAACTAGTATTTGTCCCGTGCAATGCACGGAAAATATGTTATAAAAATATACCATATATGAGGTTCATTCATATATAAAATTTTTGTTATTTAATAATTATTATGAGTAAATTCCTATGATAAAATTATGAACATAAATATATTTACAATTAAAATAATATTTAAGGTGGGTGATTACTACAAATCTTAAACTATATTAAAAATTTAGTACATAGTATTTAATATTACAAATTTTTAAGAACTTAGTAAACTACAATAGTAATTGAATTATAATTTTAGAGTCACCACGGATCAAAATTTTTAGACCTTTGAAATTTCTAACTCTAGATGTAGCAACATACAATTGACCTTTAAAGACCAAAATCAAAATCTTAGTTCGAACATTGATTTTTTCTTCCAAATACTATCGAATTAAGTGTGTAATCAATAAAAGTTGAGAACTAATAATTCGAGAATATAATCTTAATGTTACTAAGCCTATTTCACGTCAATTAAGTTGGAGAGTATCCGATGAATCCACGAATAACGCATCTTTGTCTCCGTAGTCCTCAATATGTACATCAACAATCTTAAATATTAGGCCGCCTAGCTATGCCATATATTAATTTCAAACTTATGAACTTTGGGGTTGCATGCAATAAAAAGTATATTTTAAATATACTAAGGGTACATTATATATGTATGTAAGGTACTTTTAATATAAAAATAATATATTTTTAATATATTAAAAATGTATTTGATATTCATGATCCATACAATTATGTGGACCATCGTTCACACAATAATTTGCCAGTAGAAATTGAAATATAAATAAATAAATAAATAAATAAATAAATAAATAAATATATATATATATATATATATATATATATATATATATATATATATATATATATATATATATTAGAAACTGTCAGTGGAAATTATTATCATTATTATTATTGCAATTATTATTATTATTGTTATTGTTATTATAATTAACAATATTATTATGGTCTTGTGAAAATTTAATGTTGATTATCACCATTTAATTTTCACAAGACCATATAGCTTTATTATATATAGGATTAATAGCATGCCCACTACACTTCTTAATTATTCCTCGTCATATGAAAAGATGTTCAATAAACACCCGAATTACCAGAAAATTCGGCCATTTGGGTGTTTGTGTTATCCCTGACAAAAACCTTATTTTCCAGCCAAATTGAGTCATAAGTCTCTACCGTGTGTCCTTTTAGGTTATTCGTTAAGTCAGTCTACGTATAGGTGTTTAGAAATATCTAGTGGTCGAAATGTCGAATTTATGTTTCACGTCATGTTGAGTTTGTCCCAAATGAGTTCCCATTTCGCAAACTGAGTTGTTGCTCTGTGTCCACTGTCGCACCATCGACCATGTCCGTGTATATGAGTTTGGATGTCTCTGCCTCCTCCTACTCCTCGCACTGCAGGTACAAATTTTCTACAGCCACTGCCACCTCATCCATCACCGAGTCCTGCCACTCATATACCGACGGTGGCTTCTGCGTTGGGCCCAGCCGTGGCTATACCGCCGATCACAATTCCGCCAGCACCGGCTTTAGAGGTTCCAGTCACTGCCCTGGAGTCGTCGGCGGGTGCTTTGCCTGTCGGTGCGTCGCCATTTCGCACAACACTTCCTTCGTCTACTTCGAAGTCCGTCTCTAGCGTCTGTCGTTCCCGTGGGAAGTTTCTCGCCAACTGGTTCACATATTCATGTGCCTATTTCATCTTCTTTGCCGGTTGATAATCTTCAAGAACAAGAGGGCGAGTTGGTTCAAACGGTGGAAGCAGCAGGTGTTTTGGAGTCAGCGTCGGTAGCATGTTCATTGGAGTCGGCTGCACCATCAACGACTCAGCTGACCAACAAGCTATTTTTGTTCCCTTGCGTAGGTCTACCCAGTCGCGCTGTCCGAATCTAGGTACTTTGATTATAAGTTCCTTAATCTGACGAATTCTCATCCCATTGCTTCGTCGATTGAACCACGCACTGTGGACCTTGCTTTAAAAAGTGATTTGTGGCGGGATGCTATGACCGATAAATTTAATGCATTGGTTAAAAACTCTACCTAGGAGTTAGTGCCCTGGGCCAATCGCAATGTGGTTGGCTGGAAGTGGGTGTTTAGAGTTAAACGCAAGGTTAATGGCTCTATGGATAGGTTCAAGTCCCGACTGGTTGCTAAGGGCTTTCTACAAGAACTGGGACGGGACTATTTTGAGACTTTTAGTTTGGTGGTAAAATCGGTCACTATTCGTGTCATTCTGAGTATTGCATTGTCACATGACTAGGCGTTGCGTCAAATGGATGTCAACAATGCCTTTTTTAATGTCACATTGTAGGAAGAAGTCTATATAGCACAGTCGGCAGGTTTCGTTGATGAGGAGAGGCCCAGTCATGTTTGTTGGTTGAAAAAGGCGATTTATGGATTAAAGCAAGCCCCGCGGGCTTGGTACCTTGAATTATCTGATTTTCTTGTTTCTGTTGGTTTTAAGAAATCTGTAGCAGATACTTCTTTGTTTATTTAATGTACCTGTAGTGCCACTCTATACTTCTTGGTATATACCGATGACATAATTGTTACAGGCAATAATGAAGCTTTCACTGCGGACTTTGTCCGTCGCCTTGCCCTCGCGGTTTTCTTTTAGGGGTTTGGGGGCCTTACACCATTTTTGGGTGTTGAAGTAGTTTCTACTGCGACTGGTATGTTTTTGTCTTAAAGCCAGTACATGGTTGATATTCTAGAATAGTTTAACATTACGAGGGCGAAGCTAGTCTCCACTCCAATGTACCCTTCGGCTGATTTGCATGCAGACACCACGCTTTTTGACTCCATATCCTATCACCAAGCTATTGGTCGCTTGAAGTACGTGGCAATTACCAGGCCTAGTGTTTCTTTTACGGTAAATCGCTTGGCACAATTTATGGCATCGCCGACTGAGGGTCACTGGCAAACGGTGAAGCGAGTTCTGCGCTACGTTAAAGGTACATTACACTTTGGTCTATATTTTCGGCGTGGTTGTCATCTCTCTCTTGTGTCTTATTCGGACACTGACTAAGGTGGCGTTCGTGACGGTGGATGGTCTACCACTGCCTATTGTGTGTTTTTTGGCTCCAATCTCATTTCCTGGAAGTCTGTGAAACAACAGTCAGTTTCTCGGTCCTCCACAGAGGCCGAGTTCTGGGAACTTGCCAATTCTGCTACTAAAGTGATGTGGGTTCAGAATTTGTTGCTTGAGCTTAGGGTTCGTCTGCAATCCACACCGCTGCTAGTCACTGATAACTTGAGTGCCTCGTATGTGTGCAGAAATCTGGTTTTTCACTCACAAATTAAACACTTGGCACTTGACTATTTCTTTGTGCATGAACATGTTACTTCGGGCTCCCTGCGAGTTAGCTATGTCCGTTCAGTTGAGCAGGTGGCTGATCTCCTCACTAAACCTCTTAGTTTTCGTTTGTTTGCTGCGTTTGGTCCAAGCTAGGGCTCGCTGACGGCGCCCCAATCTTGTGGGGGCGTGTTAAGACTTAGGGTCCATTTGGAAACCCGGAAAATGACTTCTGGAAAATGTTTTCTGAGTTTTTAGTGTTTGGATGCAACAGTAAAATCCAGTCAACGGAAAACATTTTCCGTTGACTGGGGAAAATGAAGCCATTTTGGCGGAAAATGACTTCCGCCAAAATTTGGGGGAAGTCATTTTCCGCCAAAATATTTAAACATACAATTTTACTCATTTTTCTAGAAAAGAAAATAAACACACCAAGTTTTCCAAAATGCAACCAAACACTGGAAAGGAAAATGTTTTCTGGAAAATGACTCATTTTCCAAAAAACATTTTCCAGAAGTCATTTTCCTGCTTTCCAAACGGACCCTTAGTATAGTCATATTATATTTGTTTATATTTTCCTAGTCTTATGTTTCAAGTGTAACTGCTCCTTCTTTCGTGGCTCTGCACATTATTTAAACACTTTGGTTTACGATAAAATAAACTACAGAATGAGTCACACGATGGCACAAATGAGTCACACATAACCCTTTAAAAATTACATGTTGCAATGACATGTGAGCGGAGCAATCCATCAATGTTCCATTTTTCGCATTTGCACATACGATTCTCCAAGTGAACTTTCACAAATCTTAGATTCTTAGGGGATCTTGAGAAATGTGGTTTGTGTCAAGAGCAACGACGTACAATCATGTCGCATCATTATATCTTTGAATAGTTGAATTGCATTGCGCATGCTCTCATTTAGACAACTCACAAAATTTTCTTTGCCAACACAACCCAACTACTTCCATCCTCTATCCCAATGTTCGCTTGTCAGCAAACATTGTGCTTAACTTGTGAAAAGTTAGCGTTGCTATTGCTGTGGCAACATCCGACAACTCTTAAGGGAGTTATTAAAAGATTCAGATGAACTGGTTGTCATTATGCCAAATCGATAACCACCATAATAAGACAATAATGTCCACGCTTGGGGGTCGATTTTTGACAAGTAGTTGTATTTATGCATCTAGCTAGAGTTGTCTTAGGGTTTCCATTATTTTTCAAAAATCATATCGTGTGATTGCAGTACCTGCTTCTAAAATTAATACTTTTAGCCTTTTATTTATGAACTTGGTAATCACATTACTACAAATGTGTTTTCGATAATAGCGGCGCTAGACACGGGGGCTTTTTAATTTAGGCAAATCATTAAACGCCACCCAATCTTAGCATGCCTATCCGAAATGATTTACATTGAATCATAATCAGCAAAGACAATACATGTGTTGCTACTAGTTTGAGAAACCAAGTCCAAGTGACATCATTCTCAGAATCGTCAATTGAGTATGTGAGTGGAAATATTTCCTTCTTACCGTTCATTCTCACGGCTAATAGGAAATGACCTTTGTATTTCACATAGAGGTGTATACCGCCAATGGCGATAATAGGGATGCAAATCGAAAACCTTCGATCGTTGGCTTAAAATGCATGCAAGAAATTGCAATACTAAGGTCCCTTTGAGAACTCTGTTATTTGAATGTCAACAATGATACCTGGGTTGGCGATTTGTAAAGAATGCAAGAATTGGTGGAGGTCAATATAAGATTCCTCAAATTTTCCATACAACCTTTCAATGCATTTTTATCGGCTGTACCATACATTTTTTTTCTTAATATCAATCCCATACTCCAATTTCACATCACTTTGGACGTATTTTATTTTGTACTTAGGATCAACAGCGATCTTACATGTTATCAAATTGGTAATTAGTTTACTTGTGCATATTTTGTCCTCACCTCGTGGTTGAAATCATGTATGCAAATGTGTATGTCCGTGAACTTTGTGGACGACCATTCTTCCTTTGCCGCCCCACAATTTTGCTTTGTTTTGTTTTTTTGTTTTTTTTTTTTAAGTTTTTGTTTTTATTTTTTTGTTTGTTTTTGTTTTGGGACAATGCTCAAAACATTTTAATATTGTTTTAATATTAACTTGTATGATTTCAAACTCACTTGTGCATTATCACGATCTAATAACAAGTACGATCGCTTGGTTTTTAACTAGCATTAGACACTCAAACTAACTGGTAAGTAACGTCTAAGAAAACATTCAAATTTTTATTGAACTTTTGCTATTAACAAATATAACTTGCAAGAAATTTTTCTATACATGCACAAACACAACATGTCAATGCTACTGGCACCTACTGCACAACTATTTCATGCGAATAGTCATCCTTGGGAAGTATGTGTTGAACAGATGCAATTCAGGACCAGGTTAATTAATGAAATTAATGGTTATACAAAAATGCCCTTGAATATGGTACTAGTCTCACATGATCCTTAGCATATATATATATGAGAGGATTCAGGTGCGGGTATAAGTTTTCTGTACGGTTGTGTGGTTGACGCATCTAAGTATTAAAATGACGCACCTTAAGTACACAAACCACGCACCTTAAGCACACAAATAAACCACCTTAAGATCACAAACCACGTACCTTAAGTACGCAAACCACGCACCTTAAGCACACAACAAAGCACCTTAAGAACACAAACCACGCATCTAAGGTTTTAAAATGGCTCACCTTAAGTTTCACACAACTAACGCACCTTAAGCATACAAATCACGCACATTAAGAAGGAAAATAACGCACCTTAAGAAGGAAACAATCATGCACCTGAAGTTTTAACAACTACTCACATTAAACACAAAACTCACGCACCTTAAGCACAAAACTCACGCACCTTAAGAAGGAAAATCATGCCCCTTTAAGTTTCAACAAATACTAAGATTAAGCACAAAACTCACGCACCTTAAGCACAAAACCCACGCACCTTAAGCACAAAAACCACACACCTTAAGAAGGAAAATCACGCACCTTAAATTTGACCTAGATGCAAAAATTACCAAATTACCATTGAGGGTTTTTTTTTTTTTTTTTAATTTCGGTAATCCTGGACGTTGATTTAAACAAGATCAATGGCTCAAATTTAATCGCACAATCGCACCTAGGTGCACCAACCGCATTTGAGCCTAATTCTCTCTCTCCCTCCCTGTGTGTGTGTGTGTGTGTGTGTATCTATATATATATATATATATATATATATATATATATATATATATATATATATATATATATATATATATATATATATATATATATATATATATATATATATATATATATATATATATATATATATATATATATATATATATATATATATATGGTCTAGTTTCTGTGCGGTCATGTCAGGTTTGCAAGAATGCACCACAACGTGTTGAGAAATCCACTAGGGTGTGGTGTATTTGTGCATTTCGCCATGGTGCATTTATGCATACCTAATGGTGTATGACCGCACGTTTTAGGGTCGTGGTGCAGTTGTGCATTTTCACTCTAGTGCATTTTTGAATACGTTATGACGCATTTGTGCATACTTAATAGTGCAATCCGCACAATCGCACGGGAAGGCATGTCCACCTTTGAAAACACACACACACACACATAACAGATCAAATGCGAAGAATTGCTTAGGTAAAAACATGGTTAAATCTCACTCATTTATCTAGTCTTTATCAACAGTCCAGAATGAAGATAATTTTTATTAAAAAAAAACGGTGGGATTCTGATAATTTTTGTAAGTTATTTTTTTTTGTTTCCTTTGGGTGCATTATTTCCCTACTTCGAGTTCATATTTTTCCTTGTTCGAGTTTGAGTTCAAATTTTAGTGCCTTTGATTGCACAATATATTTTCGCCTTCGAGTGCACATTATGCCTTGGAGTGCACAATTTTGTGCCTTTGAGTGAACAAATTTGGATGAGGGCACAATATTGGCCTTTAATTGCACTTTTTATGTCTTCAAGTGCCAAATTATGTACAAGTGCAATGTGACACCCCGCAAATCTAAATTCTATTTAGGAATTAATTAAGTAATTAATCCTAATCTAATTGGTGAATTATTCTTTAAATTCCTGAAAATTCAATAGTCGGGGACTAGTAATTGACTAGTCAACCCAAGTCAAGGTGTTGTACCTAAAGCTTTGAGAATAGTTCCCTTGTTCCCTTACACTTCTTCATCTTAGTAAGGGTAATGAAGACATGCATTTCACCTCATGTTTGTATTACAAGCTAACCTAGAAGACACCTTTCATTCTTTCCCTTACACTTTCAAAACACAAGCTCTTCCTTCTCTCTAAAAGTTAGCTAGCTTTTCTTCCAAGCTAAGTTGAGGCTTTCCAAGATCTTCAAAGTTTGTCTCTAAGGTTCCACCTTTCCTACTCTTGAGCATCTAGGAGAGTAAGATCTATGTTCCTTTTGTGTTTTTAGTGCTTTCTAAGGTATCTTTTCCTAAAGATGAAATCTTTTTTATCTTTTGGTGTGTTCTTGAAGTGGGTGTTGAAGGTGAAACTTGTTAGGGGCTTTGAGGAGTGTTTTAAGTGAAGGATTTGTCTTCAAGAGGTAACCCATACTTTACAAAATCTATTTTACTTACCTATATGATGATTTCTTGGATTCTACATGTGATTTTGCTATGAAATGTGAGTGTTAATGCATTGTCTTGTGAAAATGCATATCTAGAGCTTGTTATTAGGGTTCTTGTATGTCATTGTTTGGCTATTCCTTTGATTCAAGTCATTTTGTTGTATTTGGTAAGGTTTTGCATGTTTTGGACTTGAATTTGAGCTTGGTGTTGAAAATCCCCGAAGGGATTAATTTGTTCAGGGTTCGGTACCCGCGGGCGGAAAGGCGGGTAGGGGTCCACCCGCCACCCCACCCGCGGGGTACGTTGGCTTGTGGGACTTGGTTCCCGCGGGCGGAACCACGGGTGGGGGTCCACCCGTGGCTCTACCCGCGGGTACGTGTGTGGTGATGTGTGAGAATTTGTTTCCCGTGATTCTTTTGACTCGGTAATTGATGTTTTGACTTTCTGATGTTCTTTTGTTGGGCTTTTGAGTGTCTTCTTGATGTTTCGTATGTCTAGAACTATATGGTAGGATTCCATGTAGGTGTTTGGTGTCTTGAATCGTGCTAAGTGTTCAACATTGTGATTCGTTAAACCATGATGAGTCTTGTGTGTTCTTCGGAACTATGTTTTGTTTACCCGTTTGATAAGCATGCTAGTTTGATGTTGAAATGCTAGCGTGTGTGGTTTGTTCATTCCTATTGTGGATGATAACTTGTGTTGATCATCGTTGTCGTCGGATTGTGATCCTTCTTTGATTGAGTATGGTTTCATATCTTCGTTGTGATCCGTTGATTGATTCTTATGATGAATGTGTGTGTTGGCTGTACTTGGATTACACGATTAATGGAATGTGACATTAATCACCAAGGTACATATGTGGTCCTCGTGGTAGCCATGCATGAGTTTGGTGGTTTGTTATCGTGAGTATAGCTCACACGGTTTGGCGGTTTTGTGATGTGATCTTGCAATGTACCCTCGTGTACTATGCGTTCGGTGGTTTTGTTTGGCGATTGTTGGAAGGGGAACGACGGTTCCCGGAGGCAAAAGGTAGGACTTGGAAGTATAGGGTGGTACACAGAGGTAAAGGTTGGAACCGTAATAAGGCCGGGGATAGGCATAAGGTTGGAATAGAGCATTAGGTTGGAACTTGGAACTTGTGACATGAAGTGTCATTGTGGCATGAAGTGTCAGTGTGTGGATGTTTATCCTTATCTGTTGAGTTGTTCTGTTGTTGCTCGTGTCTTGATGTGTTTTTGGGATGTGTTTCCCTTGTCCTTGTTGTGAGTGATATAGAGTCTTGTGGTTGACTTCTATCTTTGGTTTTGAACCTCTATATACAGTATTCCGTTTCGAAATGATTTTGTATATATTATCTATCTATATATGCTTTTGACATGTATTGGTGTGTTACCAGCATCATTCGCTGACTGGGCCTCGTCCCATTTATTTATGTGTTTTTCAGGTCCCGAATTGTGGCGAGCACGATCTAGTAATGGATAGTATAGATCCCTCAGACTTTGTAGTTTGTTTTTGGGCATATGTGTCTTCTATGTTGGATTTTAGACTTATGGGTTGTGTAACACCCCTGATTTTCAAGACATTTAAAACTTAATAATAAAGGTAACATCTCATTAAATCCCAAAGCGTAACATAAGTGTACGGGGTGCTATGCCACACCTGGGCTAGAGAACCCAGGTGCACAGGCTGTCTAACTACTATCCTCCGAAATATAAATGCATAACGTGGCACGCAGGCCGAAAGGGAAACTATACTACTTCTACGCTCCAGTTCTAGCGCGCTCCAGTGCTCTAATCCTCTGTGCCTGAAAGCCAAATATATCTGTTCAGCGAGAGATGCTGGTAACCCACTCCAACGCGTTGAAATACAATACATATAGAGATATATATATAGATATACGAAAACCATTGTGAGCATGAAGATATATCCTACGAACTCTAGCTTTTAAAACCGGGAATGACTCGACAGATAAGGTCAGACACAAGCAATAGTTATAACAGTCATATGCAGTTCACAATAGATAAGGCAGATAAGGCAAGGCATAAACAATAATCACAACCCATCATAAACAATCCCCAATACGAATCCCATAGTCACATCCCAAGGCACACATAATCACAATCTCGCCCATATCACACACATAACGCACATTGTTGGCGCCACAGGACCGATCGCATGCCCATACATGAGGGTCAGCGCATATAGCTCTGACACAGCCCCACAGCACCATGCCCCGTATCGCAACACGGGGAGGTCGATCGCAACCGACCGATGAACCGCAGCTCATCATAATGTTTGATCGCAACCAAATAGTGGACCGCAGCCCAAGAGAGTATGTCATCTGACTGTAGCCAGGAATTCCCATCTGACTACAGCCAGCCTCTGAACCGCAGCTCAGGAAAGATGTCACCTGATTGCAGCCAGGAATTCCCATCTGACTACAACCAGCTTCTGGACCGCAGCCCAGGATACCGTCATCCGACTACAGCCAGGAATTCCCATCTGACCATAGCCGGCTTCTGAACCGCAGCTCAGGATAACCAATCCGATCGCAACCGAATTGGGGTAACACGCACACATAACATATAGCAAGCACATGCAACCCACATTACACATTGGGAAGGGGGATAAAGCGTATAACAACCTTATGCGTGATCCATCACGTACTAAGAATAGTCCTAAGGGGTTCATACTTCTTCCACCTAAGTCAACGGGATACCAATTCAACTAGCATGCAATATAATAGACTCATAAACCTACGGACGGTACCCGAAATATCAAACTAGACATAGGCACGACAAACGGGGTCCGTTGGGACACCACAGGGATCGGGGAAACATCAAACGGGGAAGCCGGGGTCCCGAGGGGGGGAAGATTCCAGCGGGTAGCCGGTGGGTGGGGGTCCACTCGCCGGCTGCCCGCCGGTAACGCTGTTCCGGGCAGCGGGTGCCCGGCGGGCAGCTGCCCGCCCGCCGGCTGCCCGCTGCCGGAGCTGCCCGTGAACGCCGCGGGTAGGTGGCGGGTCCCCTACCCCCACCTACCCCCCACTGACTCTTTTCATCACTTTTCGCCCCGGGAACCGATGTGGAACCCGAAACCATGCTTAGACACTTTTCAACGTAATTAACGACCAGGCAATTAACGGATCAAATACGGTAAACGAACGGCACATAACCTATCATGCTTTTCTAATCATAATCAACACCCAAACATGCGATTTCCCCACCCGATAATCCAAGAATAATATCATACGATACAACCTAGGGTTCTAATCACTTTTATATCAACAAGAATACAATTCGTCTTCTTATTGCAAGATTCGGTAGGAACAACACATAGTCATCAAGGATACCAATTAATCATCAAAAACATCATAATCATCAAGAACAATACGTAATCATCAAAACCCCAATTAATCATCAAGAACATCATAATTATCAAGAAACTCCCAATATCAAGATTATCAAGATTCCTCATGGAATCATTATATCGACATCAATTATAATCATCATCAATCGCCATTTACAACAATATGGGGGAAACCCTAAGGGGAAATCATAGCTATGAAAATAGGTTTTGTTGAGACATGGGTTACCTCTTAGCCTTAATTAATTCCTTGGCTATGAAGGATCTTTCTTTAAGCTTTCTTGCTTTCTTGATTTCTTCTAAGGGAATTCTTGGAGCTCTCCTGGGGCGATGTGGCGTTTAGGCGTGTGGGAGGGGGTTCTAGGTGCTCCCTAAGTTCCCTATTTATAGATCCAAGGGTTTATTTAGAGTTTATTCCTATTGGGTTTAGGGGTTGGGTTTATATAATTGGGCCTATGGGCTATGGTGGCCTTTTTCCCTAATTAACCATTATAGTTTATTCTTTCTCCTGGGTTATTAATTAATTAATTAATTAATCAGTTGGTTTTAGGATCCGTAACACGGGGTGTTACAGGTTGTTTGACCTTATCCTTTGTAGACTGATTATGTTGATGTTGTTTACGCATGTGCGTTCACCTTAGCATGGACGTGGCATAACACTCTTAGTTTTCCAGCTTTTATATAGTTAAGACTTCCGCTGTATATGCTTATATTATGGTTAGATTAACTGAATGTTTAAATTTAAATTGGTCTGAAAATCGGGGGTGTGACATGCAAACTTCAGGAACACATTCTGTTTTATGTTTTTATTCTCCTCATGGAAAGATCGTTTATGATTTGTGTTGAAGATGTTGTTTTATTTAGAAATTAAAGACTAACATACAAATTACTAAATGTTATTATGATTGACATACTAGTAAGACATTGTTTATTACATCTTTTGTCTTCTTTTCAATTACGTAACTAAATCTGTAATGGATTTGTGAGATGTACAAGGGATTTGTGAGGGTAATTGCTTCAATAACACTTAAGTTGAATAACTCTCCTTTTTGGTACCCTAATTGCTTTATTTGCACATCTTTCTACCTTCGAGTGTGAAATTTCTACCTTCGAGTACACATTTTTGTAGATTCGAAGTATAATTTCTTTTAAAGAGTAGTAGACCTAGACGAAATCAATGGCAGTCCACATTACTGTTCTCTGGTGTAACATGGAGAGAATCTTATTTTTTGCGACCAAGATCGAGAAATCTCCATAGGAGCTCAATCCTTCATTCTTTATTCCCTCGATGATCTTGTCGCCCAAACTCTGCTTCACACCTCCGTATCTATCTCCAGTTGGCTGTGATATGAGACTTATTTATAATGTTGAAGTAGGTATAGATGTTAATGTAAATACAAATTTTGAATTTTAAATTCACCTCCAATTAATTAATATTAGTCTTGGAGATTGTAAAAGTCATTTACATTTCAAAACATGTGATTTTTAGAATTTGCAAGCATACTTTTTTTATTGTAGTAAATATCTAAAAACATAATAAGCTTCAATCAAGGTTATGTCCCTGCTTTTATATCCGTTTTTTCTGTTAATTTTTTTTGTACCTTATGCTATAAATGTTGTACTACATAATTATTTGGACAAAAATATCACTGCCGTTATAACTTTTGTTATCTTTCACATTATTATTACCATGCACATGCATACACAATATCTTTTTTCTTTTACATTCTTCAATTGGTAAGTTTGATTTTATTTAGATTTAATTAAATGTTACCATAGTTATATTGGTAATATATCATTTTTATAATTCTTACTTCATTAATATTAATATGAATTCTACAATTATATATATATATATATATATATATATATATATATATATATATATATATATATATATATATATATATATATATATATATATATATATATATAGGGTTGAGTTCAAATGAGGACAACAATATATAGAGGACTGTGAGGACAAATAATGGGCACACAACAAATTAATTTCTGGCACACAACTTAATACATAATGGCACACAAGAATAAATGTAAACATCAGGTTTCGAACCCAGGCTCTATAAATTAACAAATCTAGCACGCGACATACAGACTGTGGCACACGACTACATTCGGCCATGCACACGTCATACCGGCTAATGGCACACACTACATCTGTCCTCACAGTCCTCTATAATATACTTGTCCTCATTTGAATACACACACACACACACACACACACACACACACACACACATATATATATATATATATATATATATATATATATATATATATATATATATATATATATATATATATATATATATATATATATATATATTAATATAATTAAGATTTTAACATTAAATATTAATATTGAGCATATATTTTTGCGCATCGCGCATATGAAGTACTAGTAAACACAATAAATGCACTCATGCATGTTAATCTCAATCTATCAAAACTACATCGGTTTCACTGGTCAGGAAAACGAAAATAATTTTTTTTTTCAAAAAGGTTCTGCTTTATTATAGTATGCTAGTTTTTTACTCGCATTGCGCGAAAGGGATAATGCCCAATGTTTATTTTTAACAAGTACTTTAAAGTATATCAATGCAAGATTATATAGGAGATGGTCATGCATAGGTAATTGAATGTTGAATTTGTTTATTTAAACCAGTAATTCAAAGTATATGAATGCAAGATAATATATGAGAGATTGATTATAATTATCACTAAAATAAATATTTGCAACTTTATAATAACGCTAGTCTAAATACTTAGCCTAAAAATGATAGTTTAAATAAATATTACTTTTGGTTGAATTTCTCTAAGTCTTCTTAATTCTCTTTTGCGTAGCATTGTCATTGTTTTTATCATCAGTATTTGTCATCTTCTTTTTATTAGTAGTGTGTCATGTGCAATTGGGTTACTGGTGGTAGCATAGATGTCAGCGTCATGCAATGAGATTATGGTGTAGGAAACTATGAATTTGCATTGTAGTGTATATGACTCAGATTTTAGTTGTACTATGAACTCTTGATCTTGCATGCGTCTGTTCATATTTGGCAGTGATAATTTTTTCCTCTACATGTTTCATGTATTGTGAGATATGTGTCGTAGATTCTCATGTGCAAGTATTGAACAAATATTAATATTTATTATGAGTAGTACCTCTTGTTATAGTTTCATAACTTGTTTACTTGATAGTAACAACAATGACTTTGCAGGTAGTCCAAATACTCAGTGTTTTTGTTGTCAAGGTTGATGCTAATTTTGCCTTTAATCCAAATAGGTTAAGTCTAGAAAATGAAATAAATTGTAAATTTATATTAGTTCTAATATATTTAAATGATGCCAATAAATATTTTACATACAAGATAATGAATGTGCAACGATGACTATTTTTGATTTTTTTTTTCTTCATTTTCTTCAATGCGTCAAATGTGTCATGATGTTCTATTGCCTTACATTGGTATTTTTAATAATGAGTTTTAAATGTATCTACTTAAGATAATAATGTAATTACCATTTACATATTATTATCAACATAAAAACATACAAGTCCTTTAGGTGTTCTCCTCGAGGTACTTTTGGTTCAACCATTATTGTTGAATGAGTTCTCTTGAAGATAGAGAAATTCCTAATTTATTTAAGGAATAAGATTATATAAGATAGTAAAAATTTATACATTTTAAATCATCATAATAAATAAATATGATTTACCTTTAAGTAAACAACTGTGATGTAGTCCATAAATATTACGGGGTAGTTTTTCGCTTCAATTTTTTGGATTATTTGAATACCTTCTTTGTCAACAAATCATCCCAAGTAGTTAATATGACTGGCTTCAAATTATTTTTTATTTTTTTATGGTATTAATAAAATAATTGGTAAATAAATATATAACATATTTTTTTATTATAACTTTGATATTTAATTACAAGATAGTCTAAAAAGAAGACAATGGACAATAATTAATGAATTTGAAAGTAAGAAATCTTTGCATTGTAGAAAAAAGAGTTAAATCCACTTTTGGTCCTATATTTATTGTGCGATTGACACATTTTGCCTGATTTTATTAATTTAACCACATTTTACCCAGTCTTTTTAAAATGTAGAAAAAAGAGTTAAATCCTCATTGACACATTTGTTGTTAATGAGCCGTGAAGTGGGAGGACAATTGTGTCATTTCACGTGCTCTTATTCATTTCTTGGTCTCCCTCGTACCGAAATCTAGACAAGATTAATCCTTGATCTAGTTTATCTCTGCACGGGAATTTGGGCGAGAAGTCACATTTCGTGATCCACAACGCCGACGGCATCCACCCGGCCGTGATGGAGGTTCTGCAGCTGTGGATGGAGAAAGGCTTCGTCACGCTACAGGACATTAGGGATCAAGAAAGGTTCGACGGCTACTATCACAATCAATTCCTCATCATCAACGATTGCTTACATAGGTACAAATTCCAGGCGAAATGGATGTTCTTCTTTGATGTGGACGAGTTCATCTTCATCCCCAAGAAGAGCACTCTCAAATCTGTCCTCGATTCACTCTTCGCCTACACTCAGTTCACAATCGAGCAAATGCCCATGTCTAACAAGCCCTGTCTCCGTGAAGTCGATTCATTCATTGATTTAAACATCTTTGTTTAAATTAATGTAATATAGTTAGATTGATTGCGGTGTTGTTGTGTGTTGTTGTTCTGACGGAGTGGACTGATCCATGGACTCTGTTTTCGCTTCGATTCAGTGCCGACACAGAGAGAATTGCATTCTCACAGCGCGGGGAGTGAAGAATGTCGGCGTGGCGGCGTGTTGTCTTCATTCATCTCTTGTCTTCATCTAGTATCTATTCTAATGTAAATGTTTCTGTGTTGGTAATGTAAATGTTTACTGTGTGTGTGTTGGGATTGTTTCTTACTGAAATTTTGGCATTTTACCTTCATTTTTGTAGTGGAGCCTTATTTTAACTTAGTTTTTTATTTTATTTTTAACGCTTTTGGCTTTATTTTTACCTTGAAGTTGTTGACAAATTTGTTTTTGTGATTGGCAGTATTTTGATGGTGAAAGCTTGGGTCTGCAAATGGTGAAGTTTTGGTCTACAAACAGTGAAGAAGCTGGTGAAATTACAACTGATGAATAATTGCACATGAAAGGACATAATTGCCCTTCTACTTCACGGTAACTTAACAGCAAATGTAACGGTGGACCAAAGCTGTCCACTTTTTAAAAAGGTTGGACAAAATGTGACTAAATTAATAAAACCGGGTAAAATGTGTCCTTCGCGCAATAAATGTAGGACCAAAAATGGATTTAACTCTAGAAAAAATAAAGACAATATAACTAATGAAATTATATTTTTATTTAATTTTTTGATAATGTTTTTTTTTTTTAAATAAAGACATTATAGACATTTAATTTTTAAATTAAAGAAATGCATATGTATTTTTTTTTTGTTTTAGCTATTAATTTATTTAATTTAATAAGAGTAATAGAGTTGAGTACTTACTTTTCATCCATAATAATGAAGTCCTTGATTTTTTTTTTTTTTAAATTTCCGTTCGTTGTTAAGACAAATTATTTTGGAAGTTTTTTAATGACAATTGCTACAATTGTTGTCAATAGTGGATGATGATAAACAATTGCTACAATTGTTATAATGATATAGTAAAAATTAACATACAAATTCTTTAGAAGTTTTCATGCATTGATAAACTTTTGAAAATGATGTGTAATTTGTTCAAATTTATTGGTAAAGTTTTATATTTAATATAATTTGTGTATATATTCAATTTAAACCTCAATTATAATTAATTTGACTCCACATATATAAAGAGGAGAAATTAGATATAAAATAAATATAGTTCTTACATATATAATCTTTTTCAAATGAATAAGTTTTTGGTGGAGGTTTTTGACAAATATCACCTGTTATTTTATTTATTACAAGTTTTATTTAAATACGTTAGTTATATAATTAAAGTAGTTATTACAAATTCAAATTCTTTAAAAAAAATAATCCAATTCAAATAATAATACAATCAACAATAAACTTTAAAATCAACATAATAATAGCATAATTAAACTTTTAAAAATATTAAATATTACATTGTATAGTTATATTAAAATTTTTAATCAAACTAATTCTGATCTCAAGAACTCAAGTACGTATTTTTGTTTCCACAACCATTACTTTATTTGCCAATTCAGAGAATGCCAAAAATTTAATTGGTAAATTTGTTAAATTAATAATAGTTCGTGCATTGCACGAGACAATTACTAGTAATAAGAATGATAACAGGACGTTTGGTTGGAGAGGAGGAATTACGTGGGAAATGAATTGCAATTCCATGAGAGATGAATTACTGAGAATAAACTGGGAATTTAAATTTCAGTGTTTGGTTTACAGGAATAGAATTACTGGGAATTTCAATTTCAATATTTGGTATACATGGTAATTGAAAGGGAATAAGTAGTATAAAGTCAAAAATGTCCATTGTTGTTGTTAACCATTAATTTTAAGTTGAAAATGGAAGGGGTCATTTTGATTCATCACTATCTTTTTTACTTCCTAAAATCATAGGAATTAAAATCTCAAGAAATACATAAGATTTTAATTCCATGAAAATGGGGGCATTGCAATTCCGTAATTCCATTCAACCAAACAATGAATTTTGTGATCTTTGAAATTAGGTGGGAAGAAAATTTAAATTCCCTTCAAACGCTGTATAATAATAATATCGCTAGTCTATAAGTCACGTCGGTCAATATACAAATAGTATTAACATTAACAATACGATATAAACCCTAGCTATTTAATAACTGCCTCCTCTCGTCGCCGACCTTCAACGAACCTATTCTCGGCTCTCTTCATACGGCGGCCTTCTAGGGTTTTCGTTCATCAACATTCAACACAATGGTAAATCTTCCTGGACCTCGATTGTTTTTTTTTTTTTTTTTTTTTTCTTTCAGATCATTGATTATCGATTATTATACTGATCTTTTGTTGTATGAATGCGTGGATAATTGTAGGTTCTACCGAACGATATCGATTTGTTGAACCCTCCTGCCGAGCTCGAGAAGAAGAAGCACAAGCTCAAGCGTCTCGTGCAGTCTCCCAACTCTTTCTTCATGGTGCGTCTCTTTTACGTTAGATTTGTTTCTATGCTGTGTTCTCCTTTAAGTATAATCTGTTTTAGTGAAATTTTTTCGTTACTGTGCTGGGATTTTCAAGTTGTTTTGTGATTTGGGTTTTCTTGTAGGATGTCAAGTGCCAAGGCTGCTTCAACATGTAAGTTCTGTATTCTCTTTATTTGTAATTTTGTATGTAATCTGTCTTGAATTTAGGTTTTTAGGTTTGGTGTTAATGTTAATTACCAATGTAAATCATGATGCTGTTAATGATATTATTTGGGGTGGATGTATGCAGAACAACTGTGTTCAGTCACTCTCAGACGGTTGTGGTGTGTGGGAACTGCCAGACAGTGTTGTGCCAGCCGACTGGTGGGCGTGCCAGGCTCACTGAGGGATGCTCTTTCAGGAGAAAGGGTGACTAATCACAGACCTTTGTCCTATTTCCATTTGAAGTTTAATGGGGAACTGATATGCCTAAATTTTGAGTTAGTTTGTTTTAAGACTCACATTTCAGATTTGTGGCGTTTCAAAATTATGCATCTGAAAGATTATGTTATTGAATGAAAGATTCAATTTTTACTAGCACATGCATCTGTAGTTACTTAATTATTGTTGAGTTGGATTTAAGTTGCGACCACTTTCATATTTCCTTACTTTTACTTGATGATGCCCTACTTGAAACAATTATGAGATTCTGATTTGAGCTATGATGATTCATCAGTGAAATTAGTCAATTTATATAATCATATATACAGCACAAGATGGTGATCTTTTGTCATTAATTCAATCTTGAGATGTGCTTAGTGTTAGGTTGAATGATTTTTACTTTATATATTCATCGTTTGAGTGTTAGCTTTTGCTTGTCTATTGCCCACTAAGATGATGGGATTGGTCCTTCCTGTTTTTCCTTTATTACAAGTTATAGTCAGGTTTGTGCTATACAGAATTATAGGTGTGTACCGGCCTGATGCTTTCCATAAACAAAATTTTTTTTTTAGTGATGTAGTGCTATTGATTTATAGTTATAATTTGTTTGAAGTTGATTGAGCATACTGTTGAATTAGTACATAATTAGTTACGGAGTATAATTTTTTTGATTCTGGCAATGATGAGAAAATGTAGAAACCACATAAATATTCCATGCCACCACTAAATTATGCACCCTTTTGGTATTGGTTTTTCTTTACTTCAAATTGTCTGTACTATCATGTTTCTCTTAACCATGATTCGGCCCTGTGCCATTCCATATCCTGTTTAAATACTAATCTTACTTTTTGCTGGATAAGCTTTTTTCATGGCCACCATTGTTTTCTTCTGCTTTACTGTTTTCCTCATCTCCTTTAATCCTTAATCTACATTTGTTTTTCTTCTTTCTGCACTCCCATCTGCAACACATACTTCAGCTTAGATGTGCACTTGAATATCTTTGGAAATTATAACATGAATATCTCAATGGTAATATTATCTCCTTGTGTGCATTACTTTCTCTGTCACAGTAAAGCTGAATTCTTCATATTCAAATTCATTTTGGAATTACTCCTGCATAATAATCATTGTCTTGACACCCTGTATCTCTCTGGGATCTCTCAAATACCCTTATTATAGTGACTGAATCTCAGGAATGTGAATATGGTAATATTAGATTTTTCTTGTTTGACTCGGGGGGTGTGGGATTTTTGAACTCTTTTTAGGTCCATTTAGATTATAACATACCCTCCGAGTAACAAAACAGCAGCATACATAGCTCCCATAAGATTTGCCAGGTCTTGTTTGGATCTGTTACATATTCATGATTTGATAGATGGAAGTCAAAAAGAAAGTAATCCATTGAGAGTGAAAAGAAGGCAGTTCTGATATTTCTTATGCTATGTTTGGGTCTTAGGCAAGCGTGGCATTGAGTGATGAAAGGTTAGGCGTATTTTGTTGGTAAGTGAAGGTCTTGGGAACCCGGGGCTGGAGTGCTATTCCTCCTGAGAAAATTAGTAAATTTTATGTCTTCTAGTTACCAGTAGAGATCCCTCAACTGCAGGAGCAATGAACAAGATTTAATAAGATAAATCCAGCGACATCATTTTTGAACTGTGGTCCATGGTTCACGCTATTTCTATTATATCATGTGCACCCAGAGCTGCTACCATCTTCACCCCTTCTAACACAATAAACAATCACTCTTTATCTTTTTTTTTGGTTTTGTTTCAACTTCCAAACACAGAAAAGATACTCAAATTCACCGATCCATATACTCAATTTCAATCATCCAGAAGCACACCTGGAATGCCAATATGCCAAATATCATCACATGCTGATCAAATAAAGAACTCTTTCCTTTTCTCACCAAAGTTGATTAAAAACAAGAATTGACCGGGCAATTCCCACTACCAGTTGCATCTTGTTAAAAGGCTATTTTAGAATAATATTACAATGTTTCTTATTCATCTGTATTACTCTAGATTGCATATCAATATATAGGCTTAAAGAAAGCATTGGGAAGAGGCATAATAAAAATCAAACTGCCTGTTGAATTTTGTGGTGAAAGAAGAAATCAAGCTCAATGGTATATTATTTCTCACTTTAGAATTAGATACAAAACAAATTATAAATAGGAGTTTGTCAACCAGAAAAAATTATTTATCAGCTATACAAGTTAAACTAACTTATTTAACGAAAATAATAAGTTGATCTAGTCTACTCCTACTCTAATGCATTCATGGCTTCTTGTGGCTGTAGATTTTAACACCCCCTCACAAGCTAGAGTGTATGCCTAGCTTGGTCTTGAATCGTTGAAATAAAGTGAGAGCATGTGGCTTCGTAAAGAAATTTGCTAATTGATTGGCACTAAAAACATATATAATTTTCAAAATTCATTTTTTGATATGTTCTTGAACAAAATGACAATCAATTTCTATGTGTTTTGTCCGCTCATGAAATACTGGATTCGCAACAATAGCAAATGCAGATTGACTATAAGAAAATAACAATGCCGGAGAAGGTATCGTAATTTCCAGATCAACAAGCAAGAATAAAAACCATTGGATCTCACAGCTAGTAGTTGTAAGGCTTTATACAGCCAAAATATGTTGATGCTTGCGTTCAACAATACTATTCTGTTGTGGCGTGTCTTAGCAAGAAGTTTGATGTTCAATACCTTGACTTTCATAAAAATTTTTCATATTAAATTCCTGGCCATTATTCGTTCGAATACACTTAATATTACTCTCAAATTGTGTAGAAACAAAACAACAAAATTTTTAAGCAATAAGTGTGTTTCTTGTTTACTTTGCATAAAAAAATACCCACGTAGCACGAGTAAAATCATCTACAATTGTCAAAAATAATAGTGCCCATAAATAGACGGAACGTGATATGGACCCCAAATATCCACATGAATCAACTCAAAACTTTTAGTACATGATGTAATACTAGTGGGAAATTGTAACCGTTTTTGTTTAGCCAAAGGACAAATACCACAAACCAAATGGGGATTGCATTCTATTGAATTATCAAGCATTCGCAAGCCTTTTAGTTTCCTGGAAGAGGGATGACCTAGTCTCAAATGCCATATATCAAAGCTAGAAATAGGAGACATAGCATATCTTTCTATAGATAACTCTTCCTCTGTCTCTCTGAAATGATATAGATCCTGCCCCTTCTCAGCATAACCAATCGTCTTCCTGCTCATCCCAGTATGTATCTCACAATATCCAGCAAAAAAAAAAAAAAAAAAAAAAAAAAAACCACACAACAACACATATCCTTGGTTAGCTTGCCAACAGAAATCAAGTGAAAATCAAATTCTGGAACACACATAACATCCCGTAAAATTATGTGTGAAGATAACTGTACATCACCCACATGTGTAACTACAGTTTTATTTCCATTGGGCAACATAACATGCATACGATTAGTTTTGCGAAAAGTCATAAAACATGCAATGTTATTAACAATATGGTCCGTTGCACCTGTATCAACAATCCAGATGGGTGTATGGGAAGAAAAAATATTTTTACCTTCGTAAGCAATCAGCTTAAAAGATGCTACTAATGCATTAGCCTTGACTATCAAATCTGACAATTTTGTAATATGACAGTTTGGTAATGTTTCTTCCGAATTATTACTAGTCATAGGGAATGAAAATAAATAACAACGGAAACAACTTAAAAAAGCTTTGATACCATGTTGAATTTTGTGGTGAAAGAAGAAACCAAGCTCAATGGTATATTATTTCTCACTTTAGAATTAGATACAAAAAAAACTATAAATAAGAGTTTGTCCACCAGAAAAAGCAATTTATCAACTATACAAGCTGAACTAACTTATTTAACAAAAATAATAAGTTGATATAGTCTACTCCTACTCTAATGCATGCATGGCTTCTTGTGGCTGTAGATTTTAACACTGCCTAAGAAAAGTACAAAACTACTCTCCTCAAGGCTCTAGTTGCTAGAGAAAATAGGGATGAGAAAGGGCTGCCAAGACAAATATTTTCTAATATTTCTAACACTCCTCTTTAAATTGAAGTGCACAAATCAAATGCTCCAAGCTTGTTACAAATGTATTCAATTCTAGATCCACAAAAGGATTTAGTGAGAACATTACCAAGTTGATCATTTGACCCAACAAATGTGGTAATGATGTCTTCGGATGCAACCTTCTCTCGGATAAAGTGCCTTGGTCTACTCCTACTCTAATGCATGCATGGCTTCTTGTGGCTGTAGATTTTAACACTGCCTAAGAAAAGTACAAAACTACTCTCCTCAAGGCTCTAGTTGCTAGAGTAAATAGGGATGAGAAAGGGCTGCCAAGACAAATATTTTCTAATATTTCTAACACTCCTCTTTAAATTGAAGTGCACAAATCAAATGCTCCAAGCTTGTTACAAATGTATTCAATTCTAGATCCACAAAATGATTTAGTGAGAACATTACCAAGTTGATCATTTGACCCAACAAATGTGGTAATGATGTCTTCGGATGCAACCTTCTCTCGGATAAAGTGCCTTGGTCTTGGGCGAGGCCTCGGGGCCTTGGCTTTAGCCGAGGCCTCGTGCCTTGGTTTTGGCCGAGGCCTCGGGCCTTGTTTTGGCCAAGGCCTCGTGCCTTGGCCTTAACTAAACGAAGTTCGTGGAGCCGGGAGGTGAAAGCAGTGATGAGGAAATGCAAATATTTCATTCAAAATATCAAGTCCAAATACAGAGCAAAATAAGGAGATAACCAAAGCAAGCTAAATCTAAGCATTCAGGTCGGGAGCACTGGTGGAGGCATTGTAAGCTGCGATCTCATCGCCGAGGGTCTCCATGCTCGCGGGAAGGTGAATATTCTCCAAGGAAGGGGAGATAAGGCTAGCATGTGTAGGTTGATTTTCGAGAAACTGATCCAGCCCTCTCAGTTCCGTCGCACCATTATGGGTAGGGACTCCATCTGATGGGGTTGGTGAGCCGCATGCAGAAGTACCCGGATGGGAAAGTATGTCCGGTAGGCCCCTCGCCACTAGATCAAAAGAGTTATCCTCTTGCTGCAAGATGGTGTAAATGTCCTACTGCATTGTGTATAAACCCGCCTCATAGGCGGCCAATCCCTCATCTACCAGACGGTTCTTCCCGTCCTCCGAAGCGAGCCACTCCTCTAACAGCTCGTGCATGTGACCTCGGGCGTGTGCCATGGTGACCAACTTGAATTGGTGGGACCTATGATAGGTTGGGACGACGCGACCCAGCTCATCCTTCAGCCTCTTCTGCTCAAGCCTGTGAAATTGCCTCTCCTGCTCCAAAACTTCCTCCTTCGACTCCAAAGTCCGAGAGAGCCCAGCAACCCGCCTCTTGAGAGTCTCGTGACTCTCGTAAACGGAGTCGCAGTGAAGGACAATTTGCAAAAAAGAGGGGTGAGACACTTGGTTTTAATTAAGGTGCAAGAGAAGAGAGGGGAGACTTACCTCAAAGAGACGGGAGTTAGCATCATCCAAGTGAATAGTCTCCGGACCGTTGGAAGATATCAAGCCACAGAATAGCTCATGAGTCCGGGTGGGGTCCCCCACGAACTCGGGTAGGACTTGAACGGTGAGGCAAAGGCGGCGGCCGAGGTGCGGCAGGAGGCACTAGGAGCACCGAGGCGGCTGGAGCGGTGTCGCGGCGGGTGGTGCGTGCCCCACCACCTCGGTAGTCTTTTGCCTTTTGGATTGCAATCTCTTGCGGTATTTATCCACACGGTCGCCCATGGTACAAAGAGAGGGCAAACGAAGGGAATGTAGAAGACAACATCTTGGCGAGGATATGGAGAGCTCGAGCTCGGCCTAAGGCGGGGGTGCGGAGGTATCCCCAGAGGAGGGCTCGGTCGTGGCTGAGCTCAAGCGAGAACTCGGCCGTACGCGGTCCGCGCAACATAAGCGGAAGAGGGGTGCCCGGTGTGAAGCATAAACCAGCCATGCTCTCCTCACTCAACATAGGCTCTATGCATGGTGGGGTTGTGCCGAGGGTCTTGTATTTTTGAAAGCGGTCATTCCAAGGGGATGATGAGGAGTTCGGGCTTACAGAAACAAACACAAATGCGAGTTTCCAAGTTTTGTTGGAAGAGTGTATGTCCTGTAGGGTTTTTGTAACACCCCACTTTTCTTAAACTTAATTACAGTTCTAAAACCAAAATCAAGATAATCTAAACATCGGATAAACAAACTAAAATAACCAACTAGTGGGAATGTCACCGCCACAATCACATCTCCACGGTGATTGCACAGGCTAAGGATGGAACTAATTCATTAAAACAAACTAACATTCAAATTACTTAGTTTAAAGTCACTTGGGGAAAAACACCCCGATGTCTATCATCAAACATAGGTAGCATAAGTCTACAATCCTTCATCATAACATCATAAAAATAAAAAGAGTTTGGACTACTAGATCTACTAAGCTAGTCTAACTCGATCAACTCTCAAACGCTAGGCCCACCTGAAAGGGGTTTTGCAAAACAACAAGTAGACAAGTAGGAAAACTCCCGTTAGCACGAAGCTAAGTATAACCACACTCAACCCTGTAAAGTACTACAGTATATACTTTGGAAAAACATTTGTTCACAAATCTAATCAAACAATCTCAACACTTAGACAATTTTAAGATACATCACAGACTTTCTATATGCTCGCAACCTATAATATCAACAAAATCACTCCAACACATACTTCTCATAACAAAACTCATCATAACGAACTCATGCTATTGCTATCAATCAATACGAAATTATTCTCATGCTTTCGAATTCTCATCATGCAAACTAGATATATAAGGCATCAAAATGCAACTAAAGCAATCATGCTCAATATACAATCTTGGTTAATCATTCTCATTATGCAATCTAGTGCAAACATTCTCATCATGCAATCTCGTGCAACATTCTCATTATGCAATCTCGTGCAATACTATAAGTATACTTATACACTCGTTTGTAAATAGAATATTTTTCTGTGGAGGTCTATTAGAGCCACAAGGACTCGCTTACTTTCATTTCTTAGAGTCGCAATGACTTGCTTTCTTTACAAATGGATGAGGTAGGAACTTCACCGTAGCGTGAACGAACCTATCCCGGTACGGCCTCTAGCCGACCTATGCTCATCTCATCCACCGAACCACTTTCTTGGTTCAAAAATCAAATCTGTGGAATCAGGTATCGAACTTTTGGCCTGCACACCCCCTGACCAGGATTCCAAGCCTGGCAGGCAGTTTCCAACCTCGTAACGTGGGAATACGCCACGTTACATAAATTTGGACCGCAATGCCCATTTCTTTCTTCCGAGAGGACGTAGTCCAAACGGGTCCTCCAAAACCTCACATATATAGATAGATAATATATATATCTCTCATGCACCAAACTTATGCATGCCACAACTCAACAACTTCTCAGTGCAACAAGGTAATGATATACCATATGCTCATGAATTTTGGAAAATAATACTTAGGCTCACATTGGCCATTTATGCTCTTATAAAGACATGATTTGCTTGAAATGCAAGAATACTATACAATCATACTTCAATTCTATATAGCACAGTGAACTCTCAAGAATATACAATCATGCTTGTTTGCAAAATGACAAACTCTGTACATTTCTACCAACAAAATAGGCTTCAAATTCCATTGAACATACAACACATTCTAGTCATGTTTTTCTAACAACTCTTATTCACAAAGTGTTCATGCTTCTCTATTCAATACACAAATAGCATTAGGAGGATAAAACAAAGCAATTCCCAAAGGCAGTGAACTCAAATTATATAACAGTGAAGCATTTCATCACAAATTCCATCATAACATGCTCATTTCTAATCCAAATTCAACGAAATAAAAGCCCAAACGTGCGTCAAGACGGCCCCGAGGTACCGAGCCACAAGGGCCCGTGACACCTGGTCCAAAACGACACGTAGCTGAGCCACAAGGGCCCGGCCACTGCACAGGAGCATCTCACGGACCATGGGGCGGGGCTCAGCAAGGCCCGCCCCCTCAATCCGCTAGCTTGCCGGCTCTAGGCAACGACCCTCCCCTAGGGCCGTTCCCTAGGCCCGGCTGGCACGACTCTAACCAACGGTCCCCTTGTTGGGCCGTTGGTTGGGGCCGGTGCCTCTACTGGTGCACACTGCTTGTGCACCAGATGATTTCTTTTCATCTGTAAAGCATTCTCAAGCAATTCTAGCACATCCAAAACATCAACAATACATCATAGGCAAGTAATAGATCACTTAATAGCTCAAATACTTCAAGAATCAAGCATTTATACTCATTTCTATCTATAAAACAATGACTTCGCAGAGCCAAACATATGATGGGAGTCCATGGGGTTATTGTTAGGAATAAATTGTAAATTTTGATGAGCCGAATGTATTTTTTGAAAAATCAAGTAGTCCCCAATTCTATTTTGTTTGAGTCAGTTTTGAGTCTACAGAGTATGGTGCACCCATATCATGCAACCCACGTACAAGTCTTGAAGATCATAATTTATTTGAGGAAGTTAAGCGGTATTATAGCTTAACACAATTATGATGCATATAAGTCACCAAGAACCATGCTAGAAGAGTTGGATGATACGCGTGTGAGCTATGCCAAATGATCTTAGAAAATACCCCTGCACCTCTGAGTTGGTCAAACAAGTCATCGATCCTTGGTAGTGGATATTTGTTCTTGATTGTTACTTGGTTTAACTCGCGATAATCAATGCACAGTCTCATGCTTCCATCCTTCTTCTTTACGAAAAGCATAGGCGCTCCCCACGGTGATGTACTAGGTCGAATATGCCCCTTGTCCAACAACTCTTGCAACTGAACCTTCAACTCTTGCATCTCTTTGGGTGCTAAACGGTAAGGAGCCTTCAATATAGGCGCCGTTCCAGGCACAAGATCTACAGAGAACTCAAATTCTCTAGGGGGAGGCATGCCCGGGATTTCCTCGGGAAATACGTCAAGGAACTCGCACACCACAGGTATGGATTGAGCCGCATCTCCCTTTGCCTTCAAATTCTCGACGGATCACAGATAGACTTCGTGACCTTTCTCAACGTACTTCTTCATCCTTAACATCGATACCAACTTGACTCCGGACTCCCCTGCTGTCCCTCGATAAGACACCCTCTTCCCGCTTGGTCCTCTAAGTACCACCTTCTGCTCACCACAAAGAATCTGAGCTTTGAACTGTCCCAGCCAATCCATGCCTAAGACTACATCTACACCGTCCAAGCCGAACTGGATCAGATTACTGGGGAACTCCTCTCCACCGATGACTATCTTAACATCTTTGAAGAGACGGTCGCACGACCTGATTTCCTCGGAAGCCACCTTCACATTCAGCTTCACTTCAACGCCATTAGACAAACCCAGCTTCTTCACGAGCCCTGGCGATATGAACGAGTTGGATGCACCGGAGTCGAACAAGATTACGGCCGGAAGCGATTGCACCATAAAGGTTCCTGTCACCACGTCGCCGTCTCCAGCCTGAGCTTCACTTAAGACAAGAGTCTTCTCACGTGAAGACTCTCCAGATGAGTTCTGAACTCCCAAGCTTCCAATCGGTTTTTGCTCACGAGGGGGCGGTACCGTAGCATCACTGGGGCTTACTCGAGTGGACGTACCACTCCTGATCCATTGCTCTACGACACTGGGAGTGTTGTGAACTCCCACCATCCTGGGTTTCTTAGCCCCACCGCTAGCATCGTCAAGCGCTACCGCACGTTGGCGAGGCGGAGCCATAGCGATACTTCTACAACAACAACACGGTTACGATAGGCACAAACAACAACGCACCCTTACATGTCGCTAACCAAAGGAACACGAAACTAAACAGAAACAACAAGCAAGCAGAAAAAACTATAAGCAACACACAGCTCACCATGCGTCCTAAAAGTCCTAAGTTTTAAACACTTAGATACTTATGGTCATCTTAGGGTCTCAAACCACACTTAACTTCTTAAAAGTGTAGACTCTAACATCCTAGACTAAAACCTAGGCTCTGATACCAACTATAACACCCCCAATTTTCATGCCATTTTAAAACTTAAATACGCAAGGTAAGGTAGCTAACATATATTATAAAACGTAAGCACAACGAAAGTCTAATATAAAAACAGGGAAAACCAAGGAGTGTTATGCCACATTCACCTCAACGTGAATGCACAGGCAAGTCTAAAACCATCAAACTATTTTGTTCAACAACTGTGGTACACAGGCCAAAACACTAACTACATTGTTCAAGGGAGCTAAACTACTAACGGCTAACGCTCTTGCCATGTCTACTCAAGACCTGTAAAGCAACATAAAGAAAGGGGACGACGCCTGGTCAACGAATATTGCTGGTAACCCATCAATACGTGTTCAATAGCATATATATATATATATATATATATATATATATATATATATATATATATATATATATATATATATATATATATATATATAGTATAATACAAAATCATTTTCGAAACGGAATACAGTATATATCAATTCAAAGTCAAAGAGAGAAGTCAACTGCAAAGACTCTATTTCACTCTCAAAAGAACAAGGGAAATCAACATCCCAAGAAAACGTCAAGACAAGACAACAACAGCACAACTCAACGCGGCTCAAGATGTAATCTACTAATCACAAAGTAGAAGACATCAAGGCAAAGACAACAACAATAAACAAGTACAACTCGAGGCGTATTCTACTGATCACAAAGTAGAATACCACTCGACATGCTCATCAGAAAAGAATAGACATTAGTCATTGGCACTACATGCCACCGTGACACTTCATGTCACATGTTCCAACCTTATGTCTACCCCCGGCCTTATTACGGTTCCAACCTTTACCTCCGAGAACCCCTGTACTTCTGAGTCCAACCTTATGCCTCCGGGAACCGTCGTTCCCCCACCAACAATAGCCAAATAATACTGCCGAACGCTTAGTACACGAGGGTACATTGCAAGATCATATAACAAAACCACCAAACATGTGAGCTAAACTCACGATAACAAACCACCAAACTCAATTCATGGCCACCACGAGGACCACATCTGTACCTTGGTGATTAATGTCCCATACAATTAACCGTGCAATCAAGGTACAGCCAATACACACATTTTCCATCACAAGAGTCAATCAATGGATCACAACAAAGATATGAAACCATACTCAATCAAGGAAGGACTACAATCCGACTCCAAACAATGATCAACACAAGTTGTCATTCTCACAAGGGAAGAACAAACCGCACACACTAGCATTTCAACA
This sequence comes from Ipomoea nil, assembly GCF_001879475.1. NCBI lineage: Eukaryota > Viridiplantae > Streptophyta > Magnoliopsida > Solanales > Convolvulaceae > Ipomoea > Ipomoea nil. The sequence continues at coordinate 1,699,542 of NW_017617189.1, forward strand.
TCAAACTAGCATGCTTATCAAACGGGTAAACCAAACATAGTTCCGTAGAACATACAAGACTCATCATAGTCCAATGAATCACAAAGTTGGACACTTAGCACGATTCAAGACACCAAAATCCTACATGGATTCCTAACATACCGTTCTAGACATACGAAACATCAAGAAGACACTCAAATAGCCCAATAAAACAACATCGGGAGGTCAAAAATCAATTACCAAGTCAAAAGAATCACGGGGAACAAATCCCTGAACATCACCAAACGTGTACCCCCCGGGTGGGGCCACGGGTGGACCTCCACCCGTGGTTCTGCCCGCGGGAACCATTCTCCCAGCCAAGTGTACCCCGCGGGTGGGGCGGCGGGTATGCCACTGCCCGCCGTTCCGCCCGCGGGTACGTCCTGTACCACAAAATAATCCCTTCGAGGATTTTCAACAAGAAGTCCAAAACACCCAAAATCTCACAAAATAAAAATATGACTTGAATCCAAGAAATAGCCAAGCAATGGTATACAAGAACCCTAATAACAAACTCTAGATATGCATTTTCATAAGACAATGCATCAAAACTCACATTTCATATCAAAAATCACAAGTAGAAGTCAAGAAATCATCATATAGGTCGGAAAATAGATTTTGTAAAGCATGGGTTACCTCTTGTAGCCTAAACCTTCACTTTTCACACTGTTAAAGCTTCTCCTAAAGCACTCCTTCAACTTCAACTTCAAGAACACACCAAAAGACAACAAAGATTCTATCTTTTAGAAAAGACACCTAAAAAGGTACTAAAAACACTAAGGAATCAAGTATCTTACCCTCCCTTATGCTCAAGGCCAAGAAAGTTTGAATCTTGGAGACCAACTTGAAGAATCTGGGATTGCCCAAAACTTGGCTTGAAGAAGAAGCTAACAATTTTCTAGAAAGAAGGTGGAGCTTTTGTGTGTAGGGTGTTAGGGAAAGAAATGAAGGATGACTCTAGGTTAGCTTGGGACACAAACATAAGGTGAAAAGTCTTCTTTGCCCTTACTAAAGTGGGAAGTGTAAGGATACAAGGGAACAATTCATAAAGCATGGAGTACAACCCATTGACTTGGATTGACTAGTCAATTTCTAGTCCTCTGACTATTGAATTTTCAGGATTTTAGGAATAAATTATCAATTAAGCTAGGATTAATTATCTAATTAATCCTTAAATAGAATTTGGATTTACGGCGTGTCAAAAGATCTGCCTAAAGACAAGACACCAATTAGTTGTAGATGGGTTTATAAAGTTAAACACAAGGCTGTTGGGTCTATTGAAAGACATAAGGCAAGGTTGGTTGCAAAAGATTTCACTCAACAGTTGGGGGTGGATTACTTTGAAACCTTTTCTCCTGTGGCTAGGATAACTACCATTAAGACATTCTTAGCCATAGAAGTAGCCATAGGATGGGACATTCAACAGCTTGACATCAACAATGCCTTTTTACATGGAGATCTTAATGAAGAAGTATATATGGTTCTACCTCCAGGATTTAAGAGTGATAAGCCAAATCAAGTGTGCAAGTTTCTAAGATCTTTATATGGTCTAAGACAAGTTAGTAGACAGTGGAATGCTAAACTCACAAAAGCATTACAAAACAATGGCTTTCAACAGTCATCAGCTGATCCCTCACTCTTTACTAAATCCACCACTGCTTCTTACCTGGCTTTGCTTATATATGTAGATGATATTCTTATAGCAGGTACAAACTCTAATCAGATCAAGGAGCTGAAGCAAGTGTTAGACACATCCTTCAAAATCAAAGATCTGGGGAAACTAAACTATTTCTTAGGGATTGAAGCCATGAGAACTCTAGATGGCCTCAGCCTATGTCAAAAAAAATATGCCTTAGAGATTCTTGAATCAAAGCCTGCTAAGACACCATGTGTCATAGGGCAAAGACTCACAAACAATGAAGGACAGCTTCTTGACAGTCCAGAAATTTACAGGAAATTAGTTGGCAAACTCTTGTGCTTAACCAATACATACAAGACCTGATATTTCCTTTGTTGTCCAGCAGTTGAGTCAGTTTGTAGATAAACCAAGAGATGTACATCTGACTGCAGCTCACAGAGTGTTAAGGTACCTCAAGGGAAATCCAGGCAAAGGTCTATTCTACTCTTCCAAATCTGAAATCAAACTCCAAGCCTTTTTTTTGATTCAGATTGAGCAACATGTGTTGAAACCAAGAAGTCTGTCACAGGGTAGTGTGTTTACCTTCGAAGTTCCCTTATTTCTTGGAAGACTAAGAAGCAGGCTACTGTTTCAAGATCCTCATCTGAAGCTGAGTATAGAGCTTTGGCAAGCACAGTTTGTGAGATTCAATGGCTCATCTATTTGCTAGCAGATTTAAGAGCAGATATTAGCAGTCCCATTATTGTCTTCTGTAACAACCATTCAACCATTGCTATAGGGGAAAATTATGTATTTCATGAGCGTACAAAGCATATTGAGATTGATTTCCATGTGGTTAGACAAAAAGTTAATGAAAGGATAATCAAACTGATGAGTGTTCCTTCACATCAGCAAGTGGCAGATTGATTTACCAAGGCTTTACCTAAACCTTTGTTTGATATCTTCCATGATAAGATGGTCATTCAAGATATTCATGCTCCAACTTACAGGGGGTGATGAAGTAGTTGATGTAATTAGGGGCAGTTATTTCTTTTCCTTATCTTGATTAGTTTTAACCGTACCGTTAGTTAGTTCTCCTTTGTATTAAGAGCAGTTGCTCTGCTCATTAGACAATTAGTGTATTCTTTCATTCCTTTAGCTTTCCCCTTCCAGTATGAACAATGTTCACTTTTGTCTCTAATCAAGCTTCTACTCATCTTCTTCCTACTTGACTTCAATGTGATTCAGTTGATTCATCAAAAGCTAATTGAAGAAATCCAAGTAAGGGGTGACAGGAATCTCCCTACACCATAGAAGGAAGGCTAGGAGCAACAAAGGGATAATTATTCTCACTGTGAGTAGGATATCCGAAGTGGGTTATGTTGATAGACAAATGCTGGGGAATCTATCACATCTAGCAGCAGATAGTCTAGAGGATTGTGGCTGCTGTAATCCTTCAGTGATGTGCTTATGTACTGCTTCGTAAAAGATCAATATGCATAAAGCTAAGTATTTTATATCTTTGCTACGGTACTTCAATAAATCTCAAATATATATATATATATATATATATATATATATATATATATATATATATATATATATATATATATATATATATATATATTTTGTTAGACTAAAATATCACATGCATCATATAATATGTGATAACAGGACCGACTAACCTCCAGCCATAGCTCTTAACACGGTTGAACGATCTGGGCTGCTGCAGAGATAACGAGTATTTTGTCTCTCACTTTACTCAGCTCTCTCTAGATGGTGTATGAGGTATGTAATGTGAACAGTGAGAGGACTAGTGACCTTATATAACCACTGGCCATCATTGTGGTTGATTGTCTTTAAGTTTCCTAAACCCTAACTAGACTCCTAATCATAATGGTAGTCTAGCTATTAGGTTATTAGTGTTGCACCACACATCAAATACTGAATATTATCATAACTTATCCTAATGTTATAATAATAGTAACGGATAAACGTTACATTCTCCCACTTGGTGCAAGCACTACCACTCAATAACAGAAAAACACCAACCATAATGATATGTTCTCATTAGCACAAGTAGTATCCATTATGATCAAATGCAAACTGCCATTGAGCACTTAATTAGGAAACAAAACCCAACGAAATAAACCCTATGTTTATTCCAAGTCCCTGAAGTACATTTTCTCATAAATATAAAGCAAATGAAGGTGTACACACTTAATTGAGAAAATGTCCGAATGTCAAAGAATTTTATTAAAACTGAATGTATATATACAAATTACAAATTGGGCGAAAGTCCCATTTTCTGAATCAGATCCTTGAACTTAAATGGTGGCATGCCTTTATTCAAGGGATCTGCTAACATCAACTCAGTACTAATGTGTTCAATGAATACAACTTTATTTTTGACACGCTCCCTAATTGCTAAGAACTTGATGTCGATGTGCTTAGTTCGACTTCCACTTTTGTCGCTCTTAGCTAGGAAGACTGCAGCTGACTTGTCACAGTAGACTTTCAATGGCTTAGATATAGAATCCATAATTCTAAGCTCAGAGATAAAATTCTTTAGCCAAACACCTTGTGAAGTAGCCTCGAAACAGGAAACGAACTCGGCGTCCATGGTAGAAGTAGCTATTAAGGACTGTTTAACACTTCTCCATGAGATAGCCCCACCAGCCATAATGAAGATGCACCCCGAAGTTGATTTTTGAGAATCAACACAGCCAGCGAAGTCCGCGTCTGAATAACCGACAACATTCAAATTGTCCGTCTGCCTAAACCCAAGCTTGTAACCTTTGGTTCCTTTGAGATACCTTAGATATATCCAAGACATCCAACTGCTGCAGCATAAGGGATGTTCTCCATGGATTCTTTCTCCAAATCATTTTTCGGACATTGGTCCAAACTGAATCTATCCCCCTTAGATATAGGAGCAGCGTTTGGTGAACAATTTTGCATATGAAATCTCTCCAAAACTTTGTTTATATAGGTTTCTTGAGATAAACCCAGTATACCACGGGACCTATCTCTCTGAATTTTAATGCCAATTACATAAGAGGCATCACCCATATCCTTCATATCAAAATTCTTAGAAAGAAATTGTTTCACATCATGAAGCATCCCCTTATCATTGGTGGCAAGTAAGATGTCATCCACATATAAAACAAGAAAGCAAATTTTACTCCCACTCACCTTTTGGTATATATAGTTATCTGAGGGATTTTCAACAAAACCAAATGAAGAAATTACCCCATCGAACTTGATGTACCATTGACAGGAGGCTTGTTTTAAACCGTATATGGATTTCTTAAGCTTACACACTAAATGCTCACCACCCCTAGAAGAGAAACATTCAAGTTGTTTCATATAAACCTCCTCTTCTATATCACCATTTAGGAAAGCGGTTTTCACATCCATTTTTTGCAACTCAAGATTAAAATGTGCAACTAATGCCAGAATGACCCGAAGTGAATCTTTCTTTGATACAAGAGAAAAGGTCTCCTTGTAATCGATTCCTTCTTTTTGAGTAAATCCCTTGGCAACAAGCCGGGCCTTGTATCTCTCAATGTTGCCTAATGAGTTTCGTTTAGTCTTAAAAACCCATTTACAGCCAATGGCCTTGGCCCCATTAGGCAACTCAACAAGATCCCAAACTCCATTGTCCTTCATGGAATTCATTTCATCCTTCATGGCTTCTAACCATAAGTCAGACTATGCACAATTTGTGGCTTGAGAGAATGTTTCAGGATCATTTTCGGCCCCTATGTCAGATTCTTGTAGATACGAAACATAATAACTAGGAACTGCTGATCGCCTTATCCGAGTAGACCGTCTTAAAGTTGGACCCTCATCACCTTGTACAGGTTGCAGGGCAACTACCTCTTCAGGAATTGGTGACAGTTCTTGAATTGGTTCAGTCTGCATCGGCTCAGAATCTTGCTGTATATCCTGAGTTGGTTCAACCATTGGTTCGAAATCTAGTTCAGGTGGTTGTTGTAAGTCCTGAACTGGTGATCCTCAACAGTTTGTGGAACTTCAACAGTAGGTGGTATATCTGTAGGCAGAACTAAAGGAGCACTGCGGATAAGTACAACCCCACCAGATGACGTAGAAGGTTGAGAGTCAATATGATCGAAGGAAGGAACTAAGTCCTTAAACCGATCACTCCCACTAATCAAGTCATCTTCAAGAAATTTAGCATTCCTTGATTCCATTATCCTAGTAGTATGAGATGGGCAATAGAATCTATAACCCTTAGAAGATTGTGCATATCCAATAAAGAAAGCACTAATCGTCCTTGGGTCAAGTTTCTTCTCGTGTGGGTTATATATCCTCACCTCAGACGGACATCCCCAAACACGCATATGTTGCAAACTCGGTTTCCAACCTTTGAATAACTCAAATGGTGTCTTAGGGACAACCTTGGTTGGAACACGGTTTAATATATACGTTGCTGTCTTAAGTGCTTCATCCCACAACGACTTAGGAAGCTTAGAGTTGCTAAGCATACTCCACACCATATCCAGAAGGGTCTGGTTTCTTCTTTCAGCTACACCATTTTGGTCCGGAGAACCAGGCATGGTGTATTGGGCAACAATCCCATGCTCTTGAAGAAACTTAGCAAAGGGACCAGGTGTCTGTCCATTCTCAGTATATCTACCATAGTATTCACCACCCCTATCAAACCTAACTATGTGTATTTTCCTGTTACATTGGTGATAAGCTTAATTTCTAGACATTATTTAGAGTAATTTTAGTTAGTGAGTTGCATAAATAAATTAAGTTTTAAGGTTAATTATATTATAAATATTATATTTAGTATATGTTACTAGTTTAGACTAGTTTAGATGAGTTTTAATAAATATTAGGCTAATGTTGCATTTTTATTAATATATAAAGAAGAGTTTTATTTTATCTATATTATTAAATTTATTTGTTAGTTTTATTTATTCTACTTTTAATAAGTGTTTTAATATTTAAGTTTAATTGAGTTATTATGCCATTAGTTTATAATTATTTTATTTTAACTTAATTTGTTTTGTTTTTTTAGGGATTGGCGTAGCAGAGAAAGAGAAAGGGAAGAGATTAAAAAGGTTTTAGGGATTTGGCTTTTGTTGGTGGAGTCGGCAGATTAAGTAAGAAATGAAAAAGAAAAAAAAAGAGAGAGGAAGGAGAGAATAAAACGAAAGCCAGGGAGCTGCAGTAGTTTGGTCGGCGAGGAGATTTCAGTGAGGAAGCAAGGGATTATTCAAGATTCCATCGCCAGAATTCTTGAGCTTCAATCGCGGCTACCTTCTTCTTAGGCTTGAATTACTTTCTTTCATCTCTATTTTTATTCTTGTTCAAATTTCCAGAATACTATTTATTGAACAATTTATGCATTTAATTATTATTATTGGCTAGAACTTTAATTGGGGATTTAGATTAGCCTTGATTAGATTAATTGACTATTATTCATGTGTTGATTCTTCTAATTCCAGTTTAATAATTGAATTTGATTATATTTATTTTATGTATTTTAATTGTGAATTGTGTGACTGGCCATTGCATAATTCTAATATCAGGTTCATAAGAAGAACTGACAGGTGAATTATGAACCTAGAACTCGTAAGATAGACACAATTGACCTAGACAAGACATAGCTTTAGGTATTTGTGGTAATATTGATTGTTGCTTAATGAGTTCAATTAATGTTGGTGAGATATCGACGGATGATCACAGTTAATTGGATACAACATAGTAGCTCGACGGAGTATTAGGATATATATGGAGCAATTGTCACTATAATCATAAGAATCAATACTTAGGAGAGTTAGTTAATTATCTAATAGGTGAACCCCAATTCCCTAATCTTTTCTCAATTGGATTTTCCCTTTGCTTAAAATTCATAAATATTCTTCTTAATCACATTAATTCTATTTATTTGCGAATTCCTTATCAACAATTTGATTATTTAAGATAACAGTTAATAGTGTTCTTCGTGGGATCGACCCTGGAATACTCCAGGAATTTATACTGTGATTGACTCTGTGCACTTGCAGATTATAGCAATCAAGTTTTTGACGCCGTTGTCGGGGAACACTTTTATTAAAATGTTTTCTTTAAGTTTTTCTTTTCAAATTTATTTTAATGGTTAGGTTCGTTATTATTTTATTTTTATTTTTATTTAGTTTTTGTTTTTCTATTTTTATTTTGTGTGTTTATGAACTTAAGGCGATCACTGAGGAATAAAAATACTGAGTTATTTCCGATTGATCTTGAAATTGAGCGTACTAATAGAAAAAACAGCGTACGCAGGCGGCTTGAAATGGCTGAAAACAATAGAGTGGGTCAACAGGATGACCCCGTACCGCCAATAGTTCCACCTCCTCACAATCAAGCAGCTCAACCACGTCTTCGAGACATCCAAAGATCGGTAATAGCCGTTAACCCTTCTTGCATTCAATTATCTGATGCAGCTAGAAATTATGAACTCAAGACCTTCCATCTGAATATGTTCCCGACCTTTAACGGTTTGGGAAGTGAAGATGCTTTGGGTTTCATGCGAGAGCTCTATAGTACGGTACAAACTTTACCTTTAAATAATTTATCTGAAGAAGAGCTTAGAATGAAATGTTTTCCATATTGCATGAGGGGTGATGCTAGGCAATGGTTATTAAATTAAACAAAGGGTTCTTTAAGAACTTGGGATGATGTTTACAATGCTTTCATGTTTAAATATTATTCATCTCAAAAGACAATGGACTATAGGAGTAGGATGTGCACTTTTACTCAAAGAGAGACTGAGTTATTCCATGAAGCATGGGATCGTTTTAAATTGCTTTTGACACAATGTCCACACCATCAATTCCCATTGTTATTGTTGACAATTCTTTTATGATGGTTTAACTCCTAATTGTCAGTCTCTTGTAGACACTGCTGCAGGTGGATACACAGGTGATAAAAATAGTGATGAATTAGAAGCTATCTATGAGAACTTAGCTAGTAATTCTCGACAAAAGGCAGTGAGAGGTCGAAGAGCTGCTGTGCATGAAATTAGCACACAATCTGAGTTGACAACACAAGTGGCTGAATCTCTATATATATTAAAGCAAAATAACATAGCTAAAAAAATTCCTGCCCAAATTGAACGGCGTCGTTTACAGCACAGCCGATTATTTATTGTTCTTGCGTAGGATTCCATGTGAAACCGTTCAGTTACCAACAAATTTCAAACAATAAAATTGTTTCCTTTTAATTTTTGTTTACAGAATCAATTTCCACCAATCAAATTAAAGACCTAATTTGAAATAGGTTGGTCTTTGCGTTTTCCGATAACATATTTATGTAAATAATTATGTTCACATATTCATTACGCCGAATTTGGGTTTCCAACGATAGTGCAGGCCATGTATATATAAATCACATTCTCAGCATTTGTAGACCAGTGCTCATCTTCGAATCAAACACGCTCATCTACACGTAATAGCAAAATTTGCAGGTGATACACGAAGGCAACAATGTACGTTCTTGCAAGTGATATATCTCCAATGAATACACGCAACGCACTGCGTTTGCAAACTGTGAGGGCGTATGACATCAAAGAAAGGAAGTCGTCTTCCGTACTCAAATCGAAAGAAATTGTGTTCCATGATCAGCAGGTAATTTTTTTTTAAAAGCACTGGGTAATCTAGAAAAAATCTAGCATATTACTGACCATTACATCAAACAATAAAATCATAAATTGCTATTTCTTGTAGGGCACATTTTTGCATGCCCACATACCCAAGGAATTTGTAGACAAATTCCGGACGACTTTTACAGAAGGAAGTTTACGGTGTTAAGAACTTTGTAGTCATCACTAATTTCTACTCTTTCAAAACCAGTCCACACAAATTCATGATAAAGTTTAATTATCAAACTATTGTAAAAGAGTTGAAGGGTATAAATTTCCCAATGCACATGTACAGGTTGATGGATTTCAAGACACTAAAAGCTAATCAATCTGTTGATGAAAAGCAACTATTTGGTAAGGCTATATTCTTATATTTTATTTATCTCAATTTATATATTTTCTATTTCTTTTACTAACATTCCACTTTTCATTGTCAAAAATGTGTTAGATGTAATTGGCCGTGTGGTAGAGATACATGCTCCCCAAGAGAAGATAATAAATGGCAAAAACTCAAGGTTGATCGACTTTGTAATTGAGGATTCTGAGTATGTTTCTAATTTTCTGCCGTTTATAACTTTCTATTCCTAAATTGTTTGTACTCATAACTAACATCTATTACAAATTGTAGTGGTATTCAATTGGGTTGTACGGTATGGGATGACCACGTAAACAAAGTGGAAGTGTACTACAATTCAGCTACTGAAGAACCATTATTGGTTTTAATACAGTTTTGTAGAGCTAGACCCTGTTTGAGAAGTAACTACTAATCTCTTTACTCAAATCAGGTTTTTAATAAATATTAGCTAAAGTTGGCTTAACTAATAATGGTTTTTATTTATTTAGGTGGTGATATCAAAATCTGTTCCTCATATGATGTTACACAACTCCTATTCAATCAATAAAGCCCAGAGTTCATGCAGTTTAGAGAAAGGTATGTGAAACCTTTCCACTGTTTATCTACAAATCATTTTTACATATTATTTTATAACTTCTATAAAAAAAACATGACTCAAGATAGTGTCTAATATAATTCTATGAACAGTTTGTGCCTTGAACAAACTCCGATGAGGAGTATTGTTTCACAGTCCAGTTTCAACCCCAGAAGTTCATACACTGTCTCCCTCAAGGATGATTTGCAACTAAGAACTTTAACAGAAGTCTATGCAAAGAAAGAGGTAGGAAACCAATTTCACAAACTAACCAATAATGGTTAACATCTTATTTTTGGTACTAACTCCTATTTAATTATATATGCTGCAGTTTGGAGAGTTCTGGGTAGCTGCTCGAATAATTTTCATTGACTGTGATGGTGAGTGGTTCTATCCATCATGTCGTACAAAAGCATGCTACAAGAAGTTGGAGCCCAAACAAGAGTATCTATATTGCAAAGACTGTGATAGGACTTGGGGAGATGGGATTTTGAGGTATAGGAATAAAATCAGGGTTGTAGACATAAAGGGAAATGCTCCCTTTATCATGTGGGATAGGGAATGCACTGAGTTGTTAGGTATGAGTGCACTGGAATTGAAACAGAGAAATTATGAGGTAACACAATACATTTCCTTGAAATCTTAACTACTTATATTTTTGATTCACTCAATGAACATCTAATCCCCTTAAATTTTTATCCTTTTGTACTGTAGGGAAAAAATGGTGTGCCTGCTGAGATTCAAGCATTGGTTGGCCTCAACCAAATTTTCAGAATTGTACGTGGTTCGAAGGGAACAATTTCTAAACCTCCTAAATGCGTTTTCTATTATGAGGATTATAAATGATGTGGAAATGTTAGAGCTACATGCCCCACAGTTGATGCAGGGAAGGGATAAAGACCTTAGCTCGAAGTTGGAACTTGAGCTTACAGAAGAAGATCTGTGGGAGGATGAGGTATTTAGAACTCATAAATATGGTTGTATGGGTGTTAACTCTGGGTCTCAGTGTTTGTATACCTGACCCATAAAATCATTATTTTGGTGTAGGATGAGTTAGATGTCAATGAAGCCGAGAGTCCTCTCCAGGCTATTGCTCAAAACCTCACCGGTGATGGCTATGAAGCAGGGGCAGTTGAAAGGTAATTGATGGATGAATTTTCAAGTACCCAAAGCTCCAAAAAAAACTAAGGAGCTGGTTGTGAAATTAGAGAAATTGAAGGAACCTTGAAATAGTAGCCGGGGTCTGTTAAATTTAAACAATTGGATAATGGTTTTTGAGTATTTTGGGCTAAGTTGTTTGCCCTATGTGGATGAGACCAGTTAGACATTTCTATTCGTTTTTAATTATTTTCTTTTTTGTTAAACTTGGGAAATTTTTCAATTATGTAGTGAATGCCTGCTTTCTATGCTATTTGTGACTAATTTCCAGGACTTCACCACTATTCCTACAATAGCCTATCACAATAATCAAATGATAGGTCTTAACAGGGATAAGAGCAATTGGGTAGCATTTTTGTATGACAAAAATGTAGAAAACAACCTATAACTACCCATAATATATGATTTTATGTCATTACTGTTGTTGTCTTTATGTTTATAGTTTTGCAGGCTGTTGGAATACAAATATAGCAACCAAACACAAATATCAAATTATCCATGCATTGCAAGAAGAGTGGACCAATCAATTTCAAGGAACATATGTTATGCATGAAGATCAAACAAGAAGATTCTAGATTGTTAGAGAATAGTTTAGGTGATCTATAATAAACTCCAGAAGTTCTATTTAGATATAGAATACTATAGGATTTGTATTCTAATCACAAGTAATGTGTGAAGTGATATTCTATAAACTTAAATTTATTGGAAGATGCTTATTAATTGGAAATAGGCATTGAGAACAAATGCAATCAAATACAATCATAATAACACTAAAACACATATAATAGATGTTTTCCTTCAAAAAAAGAAAAAATACAACATACAGGCACAGTAAATTATATATAAAATTTGTATTTATACTTATGTTACCTGCTTTGCCTTCAAAAAAAAATATCACAATGTGTATCCCTTTCGCCCTCACAACTTTGGATCATCCTGTCAAGTTTATTGTTACAACTGTGGTTAGTAAATTAGAAAAATAAAATTCAAATATCCTAACTATTATTACTGCAAAACACTTCTAAACTCACAATTAAAATAACAATTTTAAACTTACATTTAAACAGTTTCGATCTGTTCTGCATACTCTGTTTGGTTCCCAAGTTTACGTTTGGGTCAGGTAAGATCTCAGATCTGTGACCCCAACACCTTCACTGCAAAATCAAAGGTCATTTTAGAAAAATTGACATAAAATACTTCAATTACTAAATGTCTCTTGAAAATTAGTAAAGTAACATGACCTGCTCAAAAATCGAATTCAAGATCCCCTGCAAAAATCGATTTTTTAATAAGTTTAAATGAAGTCAAACTTATATATACTTATTCAAATTTTATCTTAATTCAGTTTTCAAATGAATTGGCCACTCTTTCATTTTAAACTCTAACATGACCTGTATACAGTTTTCCTATCAAAGTATACTTAAATTAACTTCAACATGTTCTCAAAAAAAAAAATATGTATAAACAAGTTCATTTCGTAATTACAAATGAGGCAATTTAAACTACTTACACGGGCTAATAGTTTACAACAATCATTTTAGGACATAGAAGGCACAAAAATATACATTCAGTTACCAAGTGAACAGTATCACCACCTAAATAAATAAAACTATAACAACACACAATGACCTTTCAGCTTCATTAAAATAATAACAAAAAAAAAAACAATATTACAAATTGGGTTTAATTCACAACACTTTAAAAAACCTTTCAGGTTCTCTATGTACTTGATAACATGAATAATTAAGCCCTACAATTTTGTTTTTCAAGACAAATCAGTTTACCCTCTCTATAAATACACAACTAATAACAACAATATTGGATTTACAACACTGATCTGAACACAATAAACTCATCCAATCAAAAACACAGTAGGTAAAGCATTTCTATTGCAGAACATGAGGAAGATTACATCATCATGCACGATTGGATCCAAGAGGAAACAGTGTCGTCAAACAAAAGGTATGTCTCCTTCAAATGCATTACATACACTATCAAATAGGTAGTAAAAGCATGTAATCAATCATATAATATTACATATTTAATTGTAATATTAGGAAAACTTATCTCTTTTCTAAGCTCTCTGTGAAAACTATAAACCCTTCCATGTAGACAAAACAATAACTTCGATTCATAGGAAACTGCAATAAAATCAACAAATATCAAAGTCAGGCACACAATAGCTCGAAGTCAGACAAAATTACCAAACCATTAATTTGCATGTTTAGATCGAAAGTTAAAAATTCAAATTAGAGATTTTTAGTTTTAGATTTGATAACAAATTACCTATGCAAAAGTCGGAAACTCTAAATTTGGAGTTTTAGATCTTCGAATAATTAACATCAGTTCACCCAAAAAATCGAAAAAAAGAATAAATCATAAATTCAAGCTTATAATTCAATTTTAAAGTTATAGATCGGAGAAAAGAAGAATCAGAATTAGTAACTTATAAATATAGGTGTGAGACTTCATCTTCGCTTTTCACTGCTGCAAAATCTCCCAGGAAACGCGAACTCCGACTAGGGTTTCCAAATCGGTACTCGAACAATAGTGTAAAAATTGACTCAATTAGAGATGATGTAGGTAGATTACATAGGAACGACAACTGATTAGGTTCAGATAGAGCATGATCTGGAAAACAAATGGAGAAATAGAACGAATTCGAGAGAAATGGGTGCAGAAGCGAAAAGTGCGAGCGATGCGAATGTAATGAGAACACTCCTCCTAGACAAAATCTACCGCAGATTTGATTCCAACAGATAAGGTCAACAAAGACCCAATACTGCTTTTATTTGTTTCCTAAAACTATGCTTACTTAATGGACTAATATTTATAATATTTATAATATTATAAAACTGATTAAAATTATTAGTATAGGATTATCTATATTATATATAAACTGTCCTATTGCACTTTTCATTAATCAAATACTTTGGGTTTATATAAATATAGAGATAGAGATTTGTTATATGTTTGGAATTTAAAGTTTTATAATTATTTTAGTTGCGACATAGTATGGAAAGCGGATGCAGGTAGTGGAATAATGGGTGATGTCCACACACCTGAGTTTTTGAACGGCATTAGAGCTTCAGGTATCCCAAACCATGCATTGACTATAAAAATTGGGTCCCCAGTAATGTTATTAAGAAATATTGATCACTCAGTTGGATTGTGTAATGGTACGCAGTTGGTAATCACCAAGTTAGCAGACCGTGTAATTGAAGCTGAATTAATAGATGGTGCTAACAAAGGTGCAAAAGTGTTGATACCCAGAATGTCAATGTCACCCTCAGACACAAGATTACCATTCAAATTTCAATGGCGACAATTCTCACTAATGTTAGCATATGCAATGACTATTAACAAAAGTCAAGGTCAAACACTGTCACATGTAGGTTTGCTACTAAAAAAATCGGTTTTTGTGCATGGTCAATTGTACGTTGCTGCATCTCGAGTTAACAACCCAAGTGGGCTTAAAATATTGATTGCCAACGACTCAAGGACAACTGCTACATCAACAACCAACGTAGTATACCATGAAATCTTCAATAATTTGTAATTGTCTACTGAACGATATTTTTGGATATTCTGTGTAAACGTATTGTCATTATTGTTTCTATTTGTTAATTTCGAAATTTTTTTTCCACTAATGTAACCAATTATTCACACAATTGGACACTATCTTGAACAATATCCATCCCGTGCATCGCACGAGGACTATACTAGTTGACTAAACAGATGAACTTGATGACTCGTGATAGTTTGAATAAAGAATTTTGTGTTTATTGCAATGCATATGGTCATAATTCTTCTATTTGTATGAATGCAGAGTCATCGCAACCATCTTATGAAGAAGCCAATTACATGGGATCCAATATGGGTAGGCAACAAGCAAGGAGTGATCCATTTTCCCATACCTATAATCCAGGTTGGCGAAACCATCTTAACTTCTCATGGAGAGATCAAGGTAATGCAAGACCAATGGGACCACCTGGATTTCAGCAACAAGGACCATCAGGATTCCAGCATCAGCAATACAGACCTTTCCAGCAGCCACCTGCACCACAACAGTCTCAACTTTCTGCTCAGGAGAAAAAACCTCAATTGGAAGAGATGTTCATGCAATACATGGCTAGCCAGGACACGATGATGAAGAAAATGGATGCAAAGATTGATAAGGTTGCTCAGTCAAACCAAGCATCTATTCATAATTTAGAGGTGCAAGTAGGTCAGTTGGCTAAATTGGTTGCAGAAAAAGATCGAGGTAAGTTTCCTAGTACCACTGAAATAAACCCTAGGGAAGGAGCTATGGCTGTCACCTTGAGAAGTGGTAAGATATTGAATGAAGTTATGAAAGAAAAAGTGTGACACCCCAAAAATCCAAATTCAATTCATGGATTAATTGAGTAATTAATCATATTTCAATTGAGGAATTAATTTCTAAAATCCTGAAATTTAATAGTTGGGGACTAGTATTTGACTAGTCAACTCCAAAGTCAAGTTGTACCTTGAGCTTTGAAGGGAGTTCCCTTGTTCCTTACACCTTTCTAATGTTAGTAAGGGCATTCTTGACCTTTCACCAAGTGTTGGTATTGTAACCTAACCTAGAAGACATCTTCATTCTATCCCTTACAATTTCTAAAATTTAGCTCTTCTTTCTCTCTAGAAAGGTGAGTAACTTTTCCTCCAAGCTAAGTTGAGACCTTGCCAAGACTTCAAGATTTGCTTCCAAGATTCAACCTTTCACCTATTTGGGCATCTAGGAGGGTAAGATCTAAGCATATCTTGTGTTTTTGGTTCCATCTTAAGTGTCTTTTTCTTAAAGGTCGAATCTTTATGATCTTTTGGTTTGTTCTTGAAGTGGGTTTGGAAAATGAGCCTTGTAAGGAGCTTGTTGTGGTGTGAAGTGAAGTCTTTAGTCTACAAGAGGTAACCCATGCTCTACAAAACCAATTTTGCTTACCTATATGTGATTTCTTGGATTCTACTTGTGTTTTGCTATGAAATGTGAGTGTTGATGCATGATCTTGTGAAAATGCATATCTAGAGCTTGTGTTTAGGGTTCTTGTGTGCCATTGCTTGGCATTTCCTTTGATTCAAGTCATTTTGTTGTGTTTGGTGAGATTTGGCATGTTTTGGACTTGAACTTGAGTTGGAGATGAAAAATCCGCGAAGTGTATTGTTGGTGGTATAGGTGGTACCCGCGGGCGGAACGACTGGTAGGAGGCCCACTCGCCGCCCACCCGCGGGGTACAATGTCAGAGAAGGCCTGTACCCGCGGGCAGGACCACGGGTAGGGGCCTACCTGTGGGCCCACCCGCGGGTACATGATGTTGGTTGTTGGGGATTTGTTCCCCGTGATTCTTTTGACTCGGTATTTGATCTTTTGACTTCCCAATGTTCTTTTATGGAATTATTTGAGTGTCTTCTTGATGTTTCGTATGTCTAGAACTATATGCTAGGTATCCATGTAGGTCTTTGGTGTCTTGAATCGTGCTAAGTGTTCAACATTGTGTTTTGTTGAACCGTGATGAGTCTTGTGTGTTCTTTGGAACTACGTTTGGTTTACCTGTTTGATAAGCATGCTAGTTTGGTATCTAAATGCTAGCGTGTGTGTTGTTTGTACCTTCCTATTGGTTGATGATAACTTGTGTTATTCATCGTTGTTGTTGGGCTGTGACCCATTCTTTGATTGAGTATGGTTTCATATTTTCGTTGTGATCCGTTGATTGATTCCGGTTGTGGTGTGATGCGTGTGTGGCTTTACCTGGATTGCACGATTAGTGGTATGGGACACTAGTCACCAAGGTATTGCAGCGGTCCTTGTGGTGGCCGTGATGTGATTATGGAGTTGTGGCCTCTGTGTAAGGTTCACGTGTTTATGGGGGATAACATGTGTTATCCGAGGCATGTATTTCCATGTGTGAACGGTTCCTCGTGTACTATGAAATCGGTGGTTTTGTTGGAGGGACAGTTGGAGGGGAAACGACGGTTCCCGGGGGAATAAGGTTGGACTTGGTGTACAGGGGTCCTGGAGGTAAAGGTTGGAACTAGATATAAGGTTGGGGGTAGCCATAAGGTTGGAATAGGGCATAAGGAAGGCATATCAACTCGTGATGAGTGATGTCACGAGGGCTTGTGTAGCCGTGGTTGTGTGTTCTCTTCTTGTAACGTTGTAGTCACAATGGCATGTGTTGCCTAGGCATGTGTTGCCAATGGTCTTGTCGTTACCTTTTGTATTGTGATTAACCTTTGTGGTTTGGGATGTGTTCCCGTATCCTTGTTGAGAGTATTGAGTCTTGTGTTGACTATTGATCTTGGTTTTTGACTTATATACTTATATATTCCGTTTCGAAAATGGTTTTACAACTTATATCATACCTATGTATGTTATTTCACATGTATTGGTGGGTTACCAGCATTATTCGCTGACCGGGCGTCGTCCCATGTTTATCTTTGTGTTCTTTCAGGTGATGTCTAGACGAGCGCGGTGTCTAGTGCCCGACAGTTTAGTACCTTTCCTTTGCTTTTGGCCTGTGAGCCGATGTAGTGATAGACTTATAGCTTTGGGGTAGTTGTGTACACAATGCAGATTTGATCGCCGTAGCGTTTATCATTGTTGGTAAACGTGGCATAACACCCCTGTTTGGATTTGCTTTTATCCAGTTACCTTTTTATCTTCCGCTGTGCTAGTGTTTTGTTGTGTTATCTGCATGTGTTAAGGCTTTTTATATAGCTTGTTTTGGGGGTGTTACAGTTGGTATCAGAGCCAAGTTTTGAGCTTAGGAAGAGTTACATCTAGACTTTCTAAGTGGTTAAGTGTGGTTTGAGACCTCTAAGCGACCTTAAGAAGCTAAGTGTTAGGCTTAGGACTCTAGGTTGAGCGGTGAGCTGTGTGTTGCTTTCTGTTCTTGGTTGTTTGCTCTCTTTTGGTAACCGTGTTGTTGTTGTAGAAGTTGCGATGCCTCTTCGTCCCCGAGCACGCACCCTGGAGACCCCGACCAACGAGCAGCTCGCTCAGAATCTCCACCAGGTGACGCAGACAATGCAGACGCTCAGTGAAGCCTTGCTGAACAACAATCACGTTGTGCCGCCTCCTCCCCCTGTAAGACACCGTGATGTAGGTCGTTTGGTGTCGGGACATCAGCCGCCAACCTTCGCCGGTGAAGAAGACCCGGTAGTCTTGGAAGAGTGGCTACGGGTGTTTGATAAGATCTTCACCGTTGTGGGTTGCCCCGAAGAGAGAAGGGTAGAACTGTCAACATTCTACTTCTGCTAAGAAGCGGATTTGTGGTGGGTCCATGAAGGTCCGACCCTCTTTGAAGAGCCTGAGTTTGGCTGGACCGCGCTCAAGGACAGAATGCGCGAGAGGTTCTACCCAGCACATGTGTGAGCCGCCATGTTTGATGAGTTCCTTCACCTGCAGCAAGGATCCCTGTCTGTGGTCGAGTACCACAAGAAGTTCTTGGAGTTGGCGCGCTTTGCTAGGATGTTTGTGCCTACGGAGCTTGCTAAAGTTGAGAGATTCGTTGCCGGTCTGAATTATGAGGCACAAAAAACGTTGACGGTGAGTAGGCCAAGTTCCTTTAAGGACGCGTATCTGAGTGTCGCGGATCTGTATCGCGTGCAGCAGCTTCAGAGAGGATCATTCGAGCAAGCTAGGAATAGGACCGAGGGCGGAGGTTCTTCCACCTTCAAGAAGCCTCGACCGAGTTTTCAAGTCAAGGGCGTGTCATCCTCATCTGAAGGACCTAACCGGATGGAGCAAGGGAATCAAGTCAAACCACCTCCTTGTCATAGGTGTGGAAAGATGCATGTCGGTCAAAGATGCAACGGCTTCGCGCTTCGGTGTTTCCGATGTGGAGATCGAGGTCACAAAGTCGCGGAGTGTCCTCAGCTAGCCGGTCAGAGAGCGTTGCCGCCACCCCCGGGAGTCGGAGGAGCATCGGGAGGTAGTTCGGGTTGTCGAGCAGTTGGAGCTAGGCCACCCGGGAGAGTCTTTGTGATGGGGCGATCGCAGGCAGAGTCGGAGGGTTTGGTGGAGGAGGAGTTGGCAGGTAACCCTATCCTAGCCTATCCTTGTTTTTCGCAAATATCGTGTCATTGTTGTCTTGAGTGTTATCTTGTGTTCCGTAGTTGTCTATTTGAGTTACTTGGCAATCCTTGGCATGCTTTTCTTGAGTAGTTATTCTTTTGGAGCTTAGTGTAATCTCTTCTTGCTAAGTGACTTCCTTAGTTCGGCATATAAGTTTCGTTGTGAAGTTAGCAATCCATCCTTGTAATGTCTTGTGATTTGGGGCCAATTCTACACTCCTTATACTTGGTTGTTCTTACAACAATTCCTTGTGAGTTCCCTAAATTTTCCAAGTATTCCTTGAATTTGGAAATAGAAAAATTCATACCAAAAACCTTCTCTTGTGTAGCTTAAAAGCCAAGCCTAATGTTTAATTATAACCTTTGAGTTTCAAACTCAAGCCTATTCTTTGTCAACCCAACCTCTAAACCACTTGAGCCAATTATCTTTCTTGGAACCTATCCAATTTTAATTCCATCTAAGCCATAAATTCTCATCTTTACCCAAATCCCCAAATTAAATTATCTTTTCCCCAATTTTCTCCCAAATCCCTAAAATCCCAAACTCTTTCATTCTTCTTCTCTTCTCTACCCGTGAGAACACCGAACCCCACCCCCAACCCGTAGCTCCACCGCCAACCCGTCGCCCCACCGTCGCCGAGCCACCGCCTCGCCGCTGTCGCAGCAGCCGGAGCTCCGCCGTGCCGCCGCCGTCCTGCTGTGTCGCCGAGAGAAAAGCAGCGAGAGAGAGAGAGAGAGAGATCGGGCAGCGTGAGTGAAGAAGAAAAAGAGGAGGAGTTGTGGGTTTCTTTTGTTGAGCTTTGGGTCATCTCTTGCCATGCCTAGAAGATCAAGTTTGGCTAGAAAGGCAGAATGGGTGGATGCCCATTACCTCGTTCTTGAAGGTAAAACCTTTGATCCAGAATCTTTTCCTAATTCCTTGTTGGATATGCTTAGGTTCCAAGGTTTGTTGAATGGGTTTCTCGCCATAAGGGCCGATACTTACCTGAGCCTGGTTAAAGAGTTTTATCGTCACATGGTGGTGACAAGGGAAGGTGATAAGCTTGAGATCACTTCTAAGGTGAGAGGTGTAAAGTTGGTGCTTTCTGAGAAGAGGTTGGCTCAGCTTTTGAGTTTGTCTGCTACCGGAATGGCTCAGTACAGTGGTCATGCTTGGATTAGTACGGATACCATGGGGGTACCGTGACTACTTGAGCTATTTGTTGGGCCGTACGAGTGGTTTCACTCAAGCTTCAAGGCCGGAGAAAAAGTGGTTGTCTGCGGAACAGAGGATCGTGGTTATGATGGTATCAGATTGATTGTTACCTAATAACAACAAAAGCAGTTTGTTGGGAAAGTTGGAGTGCACCTTTGCCTTTTGTCTCACGAATATGGCTAAGTCCAACTTGCCAGCTTTGATGTTACAACACATGGTGTTTTTCCGGGATCATAATCGGAAGAGTTTACCGTACGGGATGGTGTTGAGTTGGATCTTGGTTAGGAAGGGTGTCAGTGTGGATGGTTGTCTCCCGAAGGCTGTGGGAAAGATGGTGTTGGATGCCGCCAACCTTCGGAGTTGTAACCTGTTTCAGATGGATGATGGTGAGTACATCACGCTGGAGGAAGTTGCAAGAAAAGCACCCGGAGAAAGGGCCGAGTTGGCAGCTGAGCTTGGAATCCATGCCGGGAAGTTGAACCTCGCCGTTCAGAGCTTGGGAGGTGATGAGGAAGTCGAGGATGAAGCCGATCGTGAGGATGTGGTGGGAGCACCAGAAGTTGCTGAAGCTGAAGAAAGTGATTCGGATAGTGAAGAGAACCGACGAAGAAAGGAAGCTCGCACGAAGAAGGAGCATGATGCCATGGCACACGAGGAGCGTGTTATCGCCTTGCTTCGCCAGCAGAACCGCTTGATCAAGGAGGGTTTCGCCTTTAAGAAGACGCAGTTCGTTGCCGTGCATCAGAGGCTAGACCAGGTTGAGGCCAGTTCGAGTCGCAGAGACGAAGATGAGGAGGAGTCTGAGGAGGTCGAGGAGTCTGAAGAGGCCGAGGAGTCGGAAAATGAGGAGTTCTAGCTTGTGTTGTGGTAATCCCATTTGCCTTTTTCTTTGTTGTTTCCTTTTAGCCGTTGTTAGTTTGGTGGTAGTTTGTTGCTGGCCTTGTGTGTTTGCTTGCTTTTCTTGTTACCTTGTTGTTAGCTAGCTTAGTAGTTGGTGTTTGGAGTTAGCTGTCTAGCTCTTGGTTGTTGTCTAGAAGTCGGTGTTGGTGTTAAATCTAGAGTTCGTGATGCTCAATCCAACCCTTTGTTAAACTCTTGCCAATTTTTGACTTCATATAAGCCTTCCCTCTTGTTTGGAATTCTTGTGAAACCTTTTGAGTTTTGACCAAAAGAGCTTATTCTTGAACCTCTTATCACAATGTTATTTCCTATCACCGTTTGTTCTAATTCGTCGTACCCAAGCTTCGGGGACGAAGCTTCTTTGAAGGGGGAGAGGATGTGACACCCCAAAAATCCAAATTCAATTCATGGATTAATTGAGTAATTAATCCTATTTCAATTGAGGAATTAATTTCTAAAATCCTGAAATTTAATAGTGGGGGACTAGTATTTGACTAGTCAACTCCAAAGTAAAGTTGTACCTTGAGCTTTGAAGGGAGTTCCCTTGTTCCTTACACCTTTCTAATGTTAGTAAGGGCATTCTTGACCTTCCACCAAGTGTTGTGTTGGTATTGTAACCTAACCTAGAAGACATCTTCATTCTATCCCTTACAATTTCTAAAATTTAGCTCTACCTTCTCTCTAGAAAGGTGAGTAGCTTTTCCTCCAAGCTAAGTTGAGACCTTGCCAAGACTTCAAGATTTGCTTCCAAGATTCAACCTTTCACCTATTTGGGCATCTAGGAGGGTAAGATCTAAGCCTATCTTGTGTTTTTGGTTCCATCTTAGGTGTCTATTTCTTAAAGGTAGGATCTTTATGATCTTTTGGTTTGTTCTTGAAGTGGGTTTGGAAAGTGAGCCTTGTAAGGAGCTTGTTGAGGTGTGAAGTGAAGTCTTTTAGTCTACAAGAGGTAACCCATGCTCAACAAAACCTATTTTGCTTACCTATATGTGATTTCTTGGATTCTACTTGTGTTTTGCTATGAAATGTGAGTGTTGATGCATGATCTTGTGAAAATGCATATCTAGAGCTTGTGTTTAGGGTTCTTGTGTGCCATTGCTTGGCATTTCCTTTGATTCAAGTCATTTTGTTGTGTTTGGTGAGATTTGGCATGTTTTGGACTTGAACTTGAGTTGGAGATGCAAAATCCGCGAAGTGTATTGTTGGTGGTACAGGTGGTACCCGCGGGCGGAGCGGCGGGTAGGAGGCCCACCCGCCGCCCACCCGCAAGGTACAATGTCAGAGAAGGCCTGTACCCGCGGGCAGGACCACAGGTAGGGGCCTACCTGTGGGCCCACCAGCGGGTACGTGATGTTGGTTGTTGGGGATTTGTTCCCCGTGATTCTTTTGACTCGGTATTTGATCTTTTGACTTCCCGATGTTCTTTTGTGGAACTATTTGAGTGTCTTCTTGATGTTTCGTATGTCTAGAACTATATGGTAGGTATCCATGTAGGTCTTTGGTGTCTTGAATCGTGCTAAGTGTTCAACATTGTGTTTCGTTGAACCGTGATGAGTCTTGTGTGTTCTTCGGAACAATGTTTGGTTTACCCGTTTGATAAGCATGCTAGTTTGGTATCTAAATGCTAGCGTGTGTGTTGTTTGTACCTCCGTATTGGTTGATGATAACTTGTGTTATTCATCGTTGTTGTTGGGTTGTGACCCATTCGTTGTGATCTGTTGATTGATTCCGGTTGTGGTTTGATGCGTGTGTGGCTTTACCTGGATTGCACGATTAGTGGTATGGGACACTAGTCACCAAGGTATTGCAGCGGTCCTCGTGGTGGCCGTGACGTGATTATGGAGTTGTGGCCTTTGTGTACGGTTCAAGTGTTTATGGGGGATAGCATGTGTTATCTGGGGCATGTGTTGCCATGTGTGAACGGTACCTCGTGTACTATGAAATCGGTGTTTTAGTTGGAGGGACAGTTGGAGGGGGAACGACGGTTCCCGGGGGAATAAGGTTGGACTTGGTGTACAGGGGTCCTGGAGGTAAAGGTTGGAACTAGATATAAGGTTGGGGGTAGCCATAAGGTTGGAACAGGGCATAAGGAAGGCATATCAACTCGTGATGAGTGATGTCACGAGGGCTTGTGTAGCCGTGGTTGTGTGTTCTCTTCTTGTGACGTGTGTAGTCACAAAGGCATGTGTTGCATAGGCATGTGTTGCCATTGGTCTTGTCGTTACCTTTTGTATTGTGATTAACCTTTGTGGTTTGGGATGTGTTCCCGTATCCTTGTTGAGAGTGTTGATTCTTGTGTTGACTATTGATCTTGGTTTTTGACTTATATAGTTATATATTCCGTTTCGAAAATGGTTTTACAACTTATATCTTACCTATGTATGTTATTTCTCATGTATTGGTGGGTTACCAGCATTATTCGCTAACCGGGCGTCATCCCATGTTTATCTGTGTGTTCTTTCAGGTGATGTCTAGACTAGCGCGATGTCTAGTGCCCGATAGTTTAGTACCTTTCCTTTGCTTTTGGCTTGTGAGCCGATGTAGTGATAGACTTATGGCTTTGGGATAGTTGTGTACACAATGCAGATTTGACTGCCGTAGCGTTTATCATTGTTGGTAAACGTGGCATAACACCCCTGTTTGGATTCGCTTTTATCCAGTTACCTTTTTATCTTCCGCTGTGCTAGTGTTTTGTTGTGTTATCTGCATGTGTTAAGGCTTTTTATATAGCTTTTTTTGGGGGGGTGTTACAAAAAGAACCCACGAATGTTGAAAAAGAGAGTGATAAAGAAGAAGAGCAAGTGCCTAAAGAGAATTCTAGTGATCAAAACCTCACTTCCTCTACAGTAAAACCTTATGTACCCCCCATTCCATACCCACAAAGGTTACAAAAGAGGAACCAGGACAATAACTTTAAAAGATTTTTGGAGGTTTTAAAAAAATTGCACATTAATATTCCTTTTGCAGAAGCACTTGCTAATATGCCATCTTATGCCAAGTACATTAAGGAAATTGTGTCTAATAAAAAGAAATTGGAAGAGTTTGCTACTGTGCACCTAAATGAGGAGTGTAGTGCTATTCTATAAAGAAAATTACCTCCTAAGTTAAT
Organism: Ipomoea nil; assembly: GCF_001879475.1. NCBI lineage: Eukaryota > Viridiplantae > Streptophyta > Magnoliopsida > Solanales > Convolvulaceae > Ipomoea > Ipomoea nil. Next base: position 1,724,220 of record NW_017617189.1, read on the forward strand.
GGATCTAGGAAGTTTTTCTATTCCTTGCACTATTGGTAATACTGTTATTGATAAATGCTTATGTGATCTAGGTGCCAGTATTAACCTTATGCCATTAACTCTTTTTAAGAAGTTGGAAATAGCTGAAATGAAGCCAACAACAATCTCTCTTCAACTTGCTGATAGATCAATCAAGTACCCGCTTGGAGTAGTGGAGGATATCTTGGTAAAAGTTGGTAAATTTTATTTTCCTGTTGATTTTCTGATTCTTGATATGGGTAGTGACACAGATACATCTCTTATACTTGGTAGGCCATTTTTGTTGACAGGAGGAGTATTAATTGATATGCCTTTAGGGAAATTGATTTTTAGAGTAGGTACAGAAAAAGAGGAATTCTCTATCTCTAAAGCTGTAAAATTACCAACTTTTGATGAATCATGTCTTTTTGTTGATGTTATTGAGAAACCGTCAGAAGAAGAATTTTTTAAGCATTCACCTAGTGAAACACCACATCAGCTTGAACTTAAACCACCTTCATTGCGGTTCAAATACGAATTTTTGAGTAACAATGATACTTTTCTTATGTTTTCTTATGCTCATTTACTTCATGCAAAAGAAGAGAGATTGTGGAGAACATTGACTAAAGCTTTGCATGACAAAAATAATTTTTGGAGAGAATTCAATGTAGGGCAAGAAGTTTTGTTGTCTAATTCTTGTCTTAAGCTTTTTCTAGAGAAATTGAAGTCTAGATGGTTTGGTCCTTTCATGGTCACTCAAGTTTGTTCGTATGAGGCCATAGAGATTGACAGAGAGAAAAAGAGACCATTCATGGTTGCTTCACCAAAAGGCAGCCCTGGAAGAAACTGGAAATTAACAGGGAAGTTTCCTGTTTATTTCATTTCTCATACTTGCTTTTATATTTAACATTGAGGACAATATTGAGTTTGAGTGTAGGGAAGGGAAAGTAAGATTAGGGGATGTTTTCTGCAAGTTTTATGCAAAATAGGCAATATAAAAAAAAATTCTGCATTTTTCCTGCAATTTTCTGCAACATTTACTGCATTTTCTCTATTTTTCTGCATTTTGCTACAGTAAAATTCTGCACTAATTTTCTGCAATTTTTCAGCAAAATAAAGTTTTTTAAAAAATGCCTTCTAATGACTATGTTGATTGGGAGATAAGTTCTAGAGTTTTGGGAATGCATAATATCAATGAATGTGTTTGGCAGTATGTATGCTTGCACATCGTGAGTTGTTGAGCCTAGAGGTTGCCCAGTGCAACTTATTTTCATTTTTGAGTGTTTATTTACCCTCTTTGATTGTGTAAGTTCTAGAACTTGCTTCATACCGTTTCAGAACTACATGTTATATGATGACACGAGAATGATATATGCCTAGTGAACCACATCCTTATACATGTTATATCTCCCCTAGTGAACCATTTTTGAGCTTTAAAATGAATAAGACATTTTTCTTCATTAGCCAATTCCAAAGAGCCTTAGCTCATAAAAAGAAGCCTTTTAACCCGTCCTTGGGTCAGTTTGTAACACCCCGTGTTACGACCCCTAAGATCAATTAAATCATTTAATCAATTACCCAAAAGAAAGAATTAAATCACAATAATTAATTAGGAAGGCCCACCATAGTCCACGGGCCCTTATCCCTAAACCCAATCCTTAGTCCCAAAAGAAATAGAACTAGCAAGCCCATAATATTAGTTCCTAACTAGGACTCCTAAATATATAAACAGGGGACTTAAGAGGCACCTAGAAACCCCCACAAGAATAACGCCCCACCTCCCCGAAGAGCTCCAAGAATCCCCCTAGAAGAAATCAAGAAAGCAAGAAAGCTTAAAGAAAGACCCTTCATAGCCAAGGAATTAATTAAGGCTAAGAGGTAACCCATGTCTCAACAAAACCTATTTTCATAGCTATGATTTCCCCCGTAGGATTTCCCCGTATTATTGTGTATTGATGACTTGTGATATTATTATTGATGATTGATGGGATAATTCCATGGGTGATCTTGATATTGGGAGATTCTTGATAATTATGGTGTTCTTGATGATTATGTGGAGCTCTTGATGATTATATGTCGTTCTTGATTATTGTATGGCATTCTTAATGCTTATGTGTTATTTGTACCGAATCTTGTAATGAGAAGATGAACCGTATTCTTGTTGATATAAAAGTGATTAGAACCCTAGGTTGTATCGTATGATCTTATTCTTGGTTTATCGGGTGGGGAAATCGCATGTTTGGGTGTTGATTATGTTTAGAAAAGCATGATAGGTTATGTGCCGATCGTTTCCTGATTCTGATCCGTTAATTGTCTACGTGTGTTATCAATTGCGTTTGAAAGTGTCCAAGCATGGTTTCGGGTTCCACAAAGGTTCCCGGGGCGAATTTGTGTGATAAGAGTCAGTGGGGGGTAGGGGACCCGCCACCCACCCGCGGCCTCCTTGGGCAACGCCGGCAGCGGGCAGCCGGCGGGCGGGCAGCTGCCCGGTCTTGTTACCGCCGGCGGGCAGCCGGCGGGTGATCCCTCACCCACCGGCTACCCGCTGGTTTGCACCCCAATTGGGGATTTCGGCTTCCCCGTTTGATGTTTCCCCGACCCCCGAGGTGTCCCAACGGACTCCGTGTATCGTGCCTGTGTCTAGTTTGATATTTCGGGTACCGTTCGTAGGTTTATAAGTCTACTGTATTGCATGCTAGTTGAATTGGTATCCCGTTGACCTAGGTGGAAGAAGTATGAACCCCTTAGGACCATTCTTAGTATGTGATGAATCACGCATAGGTTTTGTTATACGTTTTCTCCCCCTTCCCAATGTGTCAATGTGGGCTGCATGTACTTGCTATGTGTTATGTGTGCATGTAACCCCGAGTTGGTTAAGATCAATCGGGCTATACGGGCAGTCGGGTGGGCTGAGAACCATACCGGCTGTTAACCAGGCTGGTAGAGACCGGTCAGGTATATAAATATTATATAGGACTAAGTTCCACTATACGGGCAGTCGGATGGGCTGAGAACCATACCGGCTGTTAAAAAGGCTGGTAGAGACCGGTCAGGTATATAAATATTATATAGGACAAAGGTCCACTATACGGGCAGTTGAATGGGCTGAGAACCATCTCAACTGTTAACCAGGCTGGTAAAGACCGGTCAGGTATATAAATATTATGTAGGACAAAGGTCCATCAGTCGGTTGCGATCGACTCCTCCGTAATGTGAGACGGGGCAGGGTGCTGCGGGGCCGTGTCAGAGCTATATGCGCTGACCCTCATGTATGGGCATGCGATTGGTCCTGTGGCGCCAACAAAGTGTGCTATTTGATGAGATATGGACGAGTTGTGTTTATGAGTATATTGGGGGAATGTGACTATGGGATTTATGCTGGGGATTGTTTATGTTGGGTTATGATTATTATTCGTGAACAGCTTTACCTGTCTTGCCTGTTGTGGATTATATACGCTTGATTATAACTGTTGCTTGTGTCTAGCCTTATTTGTCGAGTCATTCCCGGTTTTAAAAGCTAGAGTTCGTAGGATATATCTTCATGCTCAAAATTATTTTCGTATATCTATATATATCTCTATATGTAATGTATTTCCACGCGTTAGAGTGGGTTACCAGCATCTCTCGCTGAACAGATATATTTGGCTTTCAGGCACAGACGAGTAGATCACTGGAGCGCGCTAGAAGCTTGGGCATAGCTTAGATAGTTTTCCCTTTCGGCCTGCGTGCCATGATTTAGTATTGATACTATTTGAGGATATTAGTTAGTTAGCCTGTGCACCTGAGTTCTCTAGCTCAGGTGTGGCATAGCACCCCATACTCTTGTGTTATGTTTTGGGATTTAATGGGATTTCACCTTTATTTTATAAGTTTTAAATATCTTGAAAATCCTCGGGTTAGTGGAATGCCCAGAAGAACGCCGCGTGGAGATAGCCTCGTTCTACTTCGGACACGAGGCCGATCTCTGGTGGATCCACGAGGGTCCCACTTACCAACAAGAACCGGGATTCAGCTGGGAACAACTCAAAACACGACTACGGGAGAGGTTCTACCCAACACACGTGAGAGCGTCCATGTACGAGGAGTTTCTCCATCTGAAACAAGGGACAGCCACCGTTATGGAATACCACAAACGATTCCTTGAACTAGCACGCTTCGCGCCCGAACTTGTCCCCACCGAGGTAACCAAAATAGAGAGATTCGTATCGGGCCTCAACTTTGAAGCCCGAAAAGCACTAGTGGTAAGCAGACCTCGGACTCTCAACGAGGCTTACTCCAGTGCCGCCAATCTCTACCGAATCCAACTACTCCAACGCGGGGTTCAGGAGCAAATACGGAAGAGGAACCCCGGAGGAGGGACGCCACCAGTAAAAAGAACAAGAATCGACACCAACACGAGACCCGGCAACCCGACCAACCAAAGGCTACCTCGGGAGAACAACGACGCTAGCGTCAGGGGCTTTCCTTGCCCGAAGTGCAACAAGAACCATAGAGGCAAGGATTGCATGGGCAAACCCTTGCGATGCTTCAACTGCGGAGAAGAAGGACACAAGGCCTTCCTTTGCACCCAACCCCAAAGGCCACGCACTACCACCATGGGACAACATGGGGGCACCACTCATCAAGGAAACTACGGCACTCCCGGAAAAATATTCGTCATGAGCCGCACTCAAGCCGACCTCGGGAACGAAGGCGGTCTCGAAGAAGGGAACCTAAGCCCAGGAGACGAGGACCACGCAAACTCGAAGAAGGGAACCTAAGCCCAGGAGACGAGGACCACGCAAACCCCGTGGGAGAAAGCCAAGAAGACGAATTCTGCCTAGGTTAGGTTGGCAATCTCTTGTAATCACCTTCGTGGTAGAATTACTTACTTAGCTTAATTACTTGGGAATATTATAAGTAAAGGATTAGTTCATAATTCGGTTCTATTTGCAAACTAGCCAAACCTCACCACTAGAAGCCGAAATAAGGAAAAAGACAAGGGCCCCATCATCAAAGAGCCTAGTGTTACCAATGAGAATTGAACTCCTGACCTCCCACTTACAAAACCAAGGTCTTGACCACTAAACTAAAGGTGTTTCTTGAAACCTCAAGGGAACACTCCCTTGTTAAAGCCCCTACAATCCCTAAAACCCACAAAATCCCCAAATCAAAAACCCTTCCTCTCCTTCTTCCACACCCTCTCTCTCTCTCTCCCTCCTCTCTTCCTCCCTCTCCCGCTCGTCCGACCACCCCCACAAATCACTACCGCCAACCACCAAAACCACGAGCAGCCAAACGCCGCCACCGGCCGAACGCCACCCGTCCGCCCGCGCCACCGCGCCGCCGCCCGAGCAGACCGCCCCACCGTCGCCCGCGCTGCACCCAGCTGCAACCCGCTGCCACCACTGCTCGACGTCGCCACCTCGCCATCGCCCCCTCGCCGCCCTGCGTTGGAACCCGCCTAGCCGCCGTCTCCCTCGCAAAACACCGCGCCACCGGGAACCTCGCCGGAAAACGTGCCGCCGTCGACTCGCCAGAAAGCCACCGGAAAAGTTCACCGGATAAATTTCCACCAAGAGAAGCTCCACAATGCCGAAGAAGCCCCTCGGAATCCGCACCCCGGAGTGGAGCAACGCCGATTACACCGTGATCGGAGGTAAAGCCCTTGAACCCGACCAATTTTCTCCGGAATTGGTTGATATGCTTAAACACCAAGGGCTTTTAGATACATATCTCGCCATCAAGGGGGATACGTACCCCGAATTGGTGAAGGAATTCTATCAACACCTTGTAGCCACCAAACGGGGCGATAAGCTAGAAATCACCACCAAGGTCCGCGGCAAGGAAATCATACTTTCCGAAGGCCGTTTGGCCAAGCTTTTGAAATTGACCACCACGGGTGTGTCAAACTATGACCGGAAAGGGTGGATCGATACCCAAAACACGGGGTACAAGGACTATCCCGTTGCCCAGTCTTGTTACCGCCGGCGGGCAGCCGGCGGGTGATCCCTCACCCACCGGCTACCCGCTGGTTTGCACCCCAATTGGGGATTTCGGCTTCCCCGTTTGATGTTTCCCCGACCCCCGAGGTGTCCCAACGGACTCCGTGTATCGTGCCTGTGTCTAGTTTGATATTTCGGGTACCGTTCGTAGGTTTATAAGTCTACTGTATTGCATGCTAGTTGAATTGGTATCCCGTTGACCTAGGTGGAAGAAGTATGAACCCCTTAGGACCATTCTTAGTATGTGATGAATCACGCATAGGTTTTGTTATACGTTTTCTCCCCCTTCCCAATGTGTCAATGTGGGCTGCATGTACTTGCTATGTGTTATGTGTGCATGTAACCCCGAGTTGGTTAAGATCAATCGGGCTATACGGGCAGTCAGGTGGGCTGAGAACCATACCGGCTGTTAACCAGGCTGGTAGAGACCGGTCAGGTATATAAATATTATATAGGACTAAGTTCCACTATACGGGCAGTCGGATGGGCTGAGAACCATACCGGCTGTTAACCAGGCTGGTAGAGACCGGTCAGGTATATAAATATTATATAGGACAAAGGTCCACTATACGGGCAGTTGAATGGGCTGAGAACCATCTCAACTGTTAACCAGGCTGGTAAAGACCGGTCAGGTATATAAATATTATGTAGGACAAAGGTCCATCAGTCGGTTGCGATCGACTCCTCCGTAATGTGAGACGGGGCAGGGTGCTGCGGGGCCGTGTCAGAGCTATATGCGCTGACCCTCATGTATGGGCATGCGATTGGTCCTGTGGCGCCAACAAAGTTTGCTATTTGATGAGATATGGACGAGTTGTGTTTATGAGTATATTGGGGGAATGTGACTATGGGATTTATGCTGGGGATTGTTTATGTTGGGTTATGATTATTATTCGTGAACAGCTTTACCTGTCTTGCCTGTTGTGGATTATATACGCTTGATTATAACTGTTGCTTGTGTCTAGCCTTATTTGTCGAGTCATTCCCGGTTTTAAAAGCTAGAGTTCGTAGGATATATCTTCATGCTCAAAATGATTTTCGTATATCTATATATATCTCTATATGTAATGTATTTCCACGCGTTGGAGTGGGTTACCAGCATCTCTCGCTGAACAGATATATTTGGCTTTCAGGCACAGACGAGTAGATCACTGGAGCGCGCTAGAAGCTTGGGCATAGCTTAGATAGTTTTCCCTTTTGGCCTGCGTGCCATGATTTAGTATTGATACTATTTGAGGATATTAGTTAGTTAGCCTGTGCACCTGAGTTCTCTAGCTCAGGTGTGGCATAGCACCCCATACTCTTGTGTTATGTTTTGGGATTTAATGGGATTTCACCTTTATTTTATAAGTTTTAAATATCTTGAAAATCTGGGGTGTTACACAGTTGATGTCATTATTTCATTTATCTGTGCAAGATGACCAAAAGTGATGAAGTATGGGTGAGATTGGATTTGAAAGGTGATTGCACAATTGGTTTTCTTTGAGTGAAGAATTGTTTGTGATCAAAGGGGGTGAAAAAAAAAAAAAAAAAAAAAAAAAAAAAAAAAAAAAAAGAACAAACTGATATGTTCTAATTCGTGGGTTGAAAATCTTGATAGTCCAAACTTCTGTGCTCATTTTATTATGAAAATTATTTATGAGCAATGAAGGCATGATAGAAATTTGATGATTACGGGAAGAGTACCGTTGAGGGTTGTGTGGAAAAGGAAAGCTATTTATTCGGTTTTACTAGAAAAAAAATGAAAAAAGAAAAAAAAAATGAAAAAAGATGGAAAAAAATGAGATTTTGAAAGTTGTTTTGCGAGTTATCCAGTGAAAAGGATGAGAGAGAATGAAGTAGAAGTGATGATTTGTTTTGGTAGAGTTTATTGCATTGGTAGAATACAGTTTCTTGTTCTTGATATGGTGAAATTATGGATCTACTGATTCATTGGACTTTCTTTGTATTTCCTTATATCTTTTCTTTCATAAACCACATACCCTCGGCCACATTACAACCTAGAAATAAAGGCCTTCTGACTCGTATTCTTCATATAATTTTGGTAGTGGAGTTTTGGTGGACAAACAAGCCTATGGCAAGTGCACTTTCAGTAGAGGATGGTGTGTACATTTCTTATACATATATTTATGAGAGATTGACTGAACAACCGTGAGGACTACTATTCTCTATTGTCTTGTGTGCGTATGACTTTGAACTCTCATGAAGTATTATGTGTTCACCCATTCCCTTGAATTGAATGCCTAGTTGACATGGTTATGGTTGGTAGTTTTATTCATTGCATAAGTTTGCTTGGGGACAAGAAAAACCTTGAGTGTGGGGAAGTTTGATAAGCTTAATTTCTAGATAATATTTAGAGTAATTTTAGTTAGTGAGTTGCATAAATAAATTAAGTTTTAGGGTTAATTATATTATAAATATTATATTTAGTATATGTTACTAGTTTAGATGAGTTTTAATAAATATTAGGCTAATGTTGCATTTTTATTAATATATAAAGAAGAGTTTTATTTTATCTATATTATTAAATTTATTTGTTAATTTTATTCGTTCTATTTTTAATAAGTGTTTTAATATTTAAGTTTAATTGAGTTATTATGCCATTAGTTTATAATTATTTTATTTTAACTTAATTTGTTTTGTTTTTTTAGGGATTGGCGTAGCAAAGAAAGAGAAAGGGAAGAGATTAAAAAGGTTTTAGGGATTTGGCTTTTGTTGGTGGAGTCGGCAGATTAACTGATTAAGTACGAAACGAAAAAGGAAAAAAGAGAGAGGAAGGAGAGAATAAAACGAAAGCCAGGGAGCTACAGTAGTTTGGTCGGCGAGGAGATTTCAGTGAGGAAGTAAGGGATTATTCAAGATTCCATCGCTAGAATTCTTGAGCTTCAATCGCGGCTACCTTCTTCTTAGGCTTGAATTACTTTCTTTCATCTCTATTTTTATTCTTGTTCAAATTTCCAGAATACTATTTATTGAACAATTTATGCATTTAATTATTATTATTGGCTAGAACTTTAATTGGGGAATTGGATTAGCCTTAATTAGATTAATTGACTATTATTCATGTGTTGATTCTTCTAATTCCAGTTTAATAATTGAATTTGATTATATTTATTTTATGTATTTTAATTGTGAATTGTGTGACTGGCCATTGCGTAATTCTAATATCAGGTTCATAAGAAGAACTGACAGGTGAATTATGAACCTAGAACTCGTAAGATAGACACAATTGACCTAGACTAGACATAGTTTTAGGTATGTGTGGTAATATTGATTGTTGCTTAATGAGTTCAATTAATGTTGGTGAGATATCGACGGATGATCACAGTTAATTGGATACAACCTAGTAGCTCGACGGAGTATTAGGATATAGATGGAGCAATTGTCACTATAATCATAAGAATCAATACTTAGGAGAGTTAGTTAATTATCTAATAGGTGAACCCCAATTCCCTAATCTTTTCTCAATTGGATTTTCCCTTTGCTTAAAATTCATAAATATTCTTCTTAATCACATTAATTCTATTTATTTGCGAATTCCTTATCAACAATTTGATTATTTAAGATAACAATTAATAGTGTTCTTCGTGGGATCGACCTTGGAATACTCCAGGAATTTATACTGTGATTGACTCTGTACGCTTGCAGATTATAGCAATCAATTGGTTTTCAACTTCAGCTTTAAATGATTTAAAGGCATCCAATGCTTCATGTTTATGATGAAGTAAATACACATAGGAAAATCTTGAGAAGTCATCAATAAAGGTGATGAAATATTTCTGTAACACCCCGAAATTCTTCAACTTTTAAGACTTGTATAATAAAGGAAATTCTCATTAAATCCCAAAACATAATATAAAGAGTACAGGGTGCTATGCCACACCTGAGCTAGAGAACTCAGGTGCACAGGCTAACTAACTAATATCCTCAATAATGTAAATGCATAAGCGTGGCACGCAGGCCGAAAGGGAAACTATCTATTTCTACGCTCCAAGACTCTAGCACGCTCCAGTGTCTACCCCTCTGTGCCTGAAAGCCAAATATATCTGTTCAGCGAGAGATGATGGTAACCCACTCCAACGCGTTGAAATACAATACATATAGGCATATATATATAGATATAAGAAAAACCATTTCGAAGCCTGAAGATATATCCTACGAGACTCTAGCTTTTAAAATAGGGAATAGACTCGACAGATAGGGGTAAGCACAGTCAACAGTCATATAATTCACAAGCATAGGGAACAGACTCGACAGATAGAGATCAGCACAACCAATAGTCATAACCAAGCATATACGGTTTACTAGCATGTATCCTATTGTCACAGTTTCATAACATTCGTAACATCAAACCATCCATATCTCATCACATACCACACTTTGTTGGCGCCACAGGACCAATCGCATGCCCATACATGAGGGTCAGCGCATATAGCTCTGACACAGCTGCGCAGCACCCTGCCCCGTATCGCAACACGGAGGGGTCGATCGCATCCGACCGATGAACCGCAGCTCATCATAATGTTTGATCGCAACCAAACAATGGATCGCAGCCCAAGAGTAGTCATCTGACTGCAGCCAGGAATATGAACCGCAGCTCATGTAAAACGTTTGATCGCAACCAAACGGTGGACCGCAGCCCGAGAGTGTAAATCTGACCGCAGCCAGCTTCTGAACCGCAGCTCAGGAATAACCAATTTGATCGCAACCAAATTGGGGTATCATGCACACATAACACATAGCAAACACATGCAACCCACATTGACACATTGGGAAGGGGGAGAAATCGTATAACGAAACCTATGCGTGATCATCCACCTACTAAGAATAATCCTAAGGGGTTCATATTTCTTACACCTAGGTCAACGGGATACCGATTCAACTAGCATGTAATATATAACACTCATTCATCCTACGAATGGTACCCGAACATCAAACTAGACATAGGCACGATAGACGGAGTCCGTTGGGACACCGCGGGGGTCGGGGGAATAACAAACGGGGAAGCCGGGATCCCGAAGTGGGACTATTTCCAGCGGGTAGCCGGTGGGTGAAGGGTCACCCGCCGGCTGCCCGCCGGCGACAAATCGGGCAGCGGGTGCCTGGCGGGCAGTCGCCTGCCCGCCGGCTGCCCGCTGCCGGCGACGTCCATTCTGGCCGCGGGTAGGTGGCGGGTCCCCTACCCCCACCTACCCCGCACTGACTCTTTTTCACAAGTAACGCCCCGGGAACCTTTGTGGAACCCGAAACCATGCTTAGACACCTTTAAACGCAATTGATGACAACACGTAGACAATTAACGGATCAAAAGCAAGAAACATACGGCACATATCCTATCATGCTTTCTAAACATAATTAACACCCAAACATGCGAATTCCCACCCAATATATCAAGAATAACACCACACGAGTTTCACGATACATCCTAGGGCTCTAATTATATTTAAATCATCAAGAACGTAATTCATCCTTTAATCATCAAGAACCAATCCAATTTATCAAGAACATCACACAATCATTAGGAATCTAGGTTTATCAAGAATATCACACAATCGTCAAGAATCTCTTTCCATCATCAAGATTATCAAGATTACCCAAGAAATCATAACATCAATTATCAAGATCACACCATCAATATCATAGACGAATCATCAATACACAAGAATGTAGAGGGATGCCTAGAGGGAGATCATAGCTAAGAAAATAGGTTTTGTTGAGACATGGGTTACCTCTTAGCCTTAGTTGATTTCCTTGGCTATGAAAGGTCTTTCTCTAAGTCTTTCTTCTTTCTTGATTTCTCCTAGGGGAATTCTTGGAATTCCTTGTGTGGTGAGAGATTATTGTGGTGGGGGTTCTAGGTGCCACCTATGTCCCCTATTTATATATCTAAGAGTCCTAATTAGGGCCCAATTACTATAGGCTTGCTAACTCTATTCCTTTTAGGACTAGGGGTTGGGTTTTAGAGATGAGGGCCCACGGACTATGGTGGGCCTTTTCCTAATTAATTATTGTAATTTAATTCTTTCTTTGGATAATTGGTTAAGTGATTAATTGGTTTTAGGGGTCGTAACACGGGGTGTTACAATTTCTGACCAGGTATTGTCATATCAAGACAACATATGTCAGTATGAATAATTTCCAACAACGTTGAACTTCTATTGGCACCTTTCTTTGACTTGTTTGTCTGCTTACCCTTAATGCAGTCAACGCAAGTCTCCAAGTCAGTATAGTCTAGAGTAGAAAGTACTCCATCCTTTACCAACCTTTTAATACGTTCAAGGAAGATATGACCTAATCTCCGATGCCACAACATTGAGGAATTATCGTTAATACTACACCGTTTGGTGCCGTTTTGAACATGTAAAGAATTGTAAACTGAATCATTCTTTAATTTAAGACGGAAAAGACCATCAGACATTGTATCAGTACCAACACAAGTAGAATAACGAAATAACTTGAAATTATTGGCATTAAATTCAAAAGAATATCCGAAGGGTACAAGTCTAGATACTGAAACTAAGTTCCTAGAAAAACTAGGAACATAAAATGTCTTTTCTAACGTCAATACAAAACCATTGTCCAAAACTAAATTGCAAACTCCGACAGCTTCTACTGGTGATGCAATCTTGTTTCCAGAGAAGATGCTACACTCAGTTCCCGACGGCTGTCTCAGTTTTGTCATATCCTGCAAAGAGTTCGCAATGTGGATTGTTGAACCAGAGTCAACCCACCAGGAATTAGTATTAACTTCTGACATGTTAGATTCGAAACAAACAAAAGAAGATGAAATGTTACCTTTTTGGGACATCCATTTCTTAAACTTGATACAATCAATCTTCATGTGTCCCTTCTTTTTACAAAAGAAACACTTTTGTGTCTTCTTAATATCTGCTTTCGGGGTTAGTTTTCCTTAGCAGCCATGGTAAGTCCCTTAGGCTCTCCAGACTTTCTTTTAGGCCTTGTTGTGGCCATTAAAGCACTTTCCCCAAGCTTAGTTATAAGTCGTGTTTCCTCTTGAGTACACATGGTAATCAATTGATTGATAGACCATTCATCCTTATGTGTATTATAGGATATTTTAAATGCATTATAGTCCTAAGATAGGGTATTTAGTGCAAAGTGCACCACAAAGGCATCTGGAAGTATAATTTTCAACTTCTTCAATTGAGCCGCAATGTCCCTGAGTTGCATGATGTGTTTCCGCGTTCCCTTAACAGTGGAAAGACGCATATTGATAAACTTCATTATCAGGGTACTTGCTAAAGATTTGTTCGCGTCAACAAATTGCTCATCGATGGATGTGAGTAATGGCTCAATTTCCACAATTTCATCGACGAGACCACGAATCTCTCTGGCAATTTTGGGCTTAATAAGGAATACGCCCAAGCGATTGGCTGTTGCCCATCGCTCGTATAGCGTCTTTTGTTCCTCAGTGCTTGCCGCAATAAGCTCAGTAGGCTTCTCGTTGCGAATAGCATAATCAAACCCTAATATTCCCAAATTCAATAGAACAGCGTTTTTCCACTCTTTGTGATTATATCAGTAAGGATAGGAATATCAATAGTTATTGATTGAGTGATTGGAAGAGTGACTGTAAAAGAAAATTGAAAGCTTGGTTAGAATATTTTCGAGGCACATAATTAGAGAGAGATACTGAAGTACATAATATTACCAATGTAAAATTATGCAAAAGATAAATTCGGATGCCATAAAAATTACCAGTGGGCTAAATTTTTACGCATAATGAATTTACCAAAATTGAATGGTGGAAACGGAATGGGTGCGATTTTAGTTTTTCCACCCTTAATGACAAAACTACCAAAACCATATGCCGATACATAATCTCTGTGGGCAAATTATGATCATAGTATGGTATTTCATCCTAATTAACCCTACAAATATAACAAAATTGCCTGTGGGCTAAATTTTGCCATATATCACGCAGAATTAGCTACAATATTCTTGCTTTAACTTTATGTGAGTAAAACTTAATATGTAATTTTAGAAAATTAAAGATGCTGTGGCTACTCTTTAATTAACCAAAGAACATAATCACATTAGCAAGAAACCTAATAAACAAACAGATTAAACCAAAATATGATAGAAATCCTTAGGTATATTCCCAGGAAAGTTGGTCGAGACGAAGCTCGGTTAAAAACCAACTCCTTAGACAGAGTAGTGTCGAAAGGGGACTAGTAGCAACAAGGCTTTTAAGCCAGGGCCATAGAATGAGTACACACATATCAGTATGTGACCATTTACAAGTAATATGTGCATCTGAACATGAATTTTCTAATGATCTTTGTTATGGTGATGAATTTTTCTTCCCAGAAATTTAAGGTCCTGGACTCCTGTATTATCAAAATTGTTGCTATAATGCTATTGATGAAACAAGAAGAAAGGAAGCTAAGATGCTGCCCATGTTGAAATTCACAGCAAGCGGTCAGGCGGTCACCAATTTTGGATATCACTGTTCACATTTTCTACGAACTAAACGCTAAGTAGCATTCTTGCTCACAAAGAGAATTCTTTTGCATGAATATATTTATATGATAGATGTTTGTTTTGTGTCGTTGGTCATATTTTCTTGAAAACTACTTATATCACACGAAACCTAGAAGAGTGATAATCATCATAGTATTACATCCCGTAAATAAATTTGATAGCTACAACTTGATGTGAGCTTCTAGAATATATTGTTAAGAGCTGAGCATAGTATGTGATATCTTACTATTGAGTTTGCATACCACAAAACAATGATATGGTTTTGTAAGATTTCACTTGTAGATGTTAAACCTTTGCTCACTCTTGTGATAATAATTAGATGATATATATATATATATATATATATATATATATATATATATATATATATATATATATAGACGAGTTCAGGTGCGGCAGTGTCTTACAGTGGGGTGATTTCTTACGGTGCGGCAACACCAATAGTTCAACAAATATGCACCATCAACGTTAGGAAAATACACCACAAAAAACAGAGTAAACAGAGCCCTGCATCACCAAACACACACCATTAGGTGTGAGTAAAAACACCATACACTGTTCAGAAATACACCATTGGGGTGGTGAGTTATATGGTGTATTTTTTTTGAGTCTGTTGTGTATTTTCTGATGTTTTATTGCATTTCATTGTGGTGTGTTTTTGTTACACTGTTGTTGCATATTGTTAACACCGTTGGTGTATTCTGGAATTCCGCCGCACCGCCGCACGGGAAGACCTCGCCGCATTTGAACTTTATTATATATATATATATATATATATATATATATATATATATATATATATATATATATATATATATATATGTATATATATATATATATATATATATATATATATATATATATATATATATATGAACCTAAATATTATGATATCTAGCAGTGGCGGACCCAGAACTTTTTTCCAGTGGGGGCGAAACATTATAATTTAAAAAATAATAAAACACTTTATAAATTACACATCTCATTATTAATATAAAAAATGTTATATATATATATATATATATATATATATATATATATATATATATATATATATATATATATATATACTAGTATTTTTTATGCGCGATGCGCAAAAATAGGTGCCCAATATTAATACATTATATGAAAATTTTAAATTTATTTAAATTATTCTAAATAATAATAATAATAATGTAAATCATTTTTATAAATTTGATATTTATATTTATGTAATAATTAACATATAACTCAAATATTTAATGTGTATATATTATTATTAATGAAGAAGATAAGAAAATACATGGGTGGATGCATGTGCATGGTAACAATAGTGGAAAAGATAACGGAAGTTATAACGGTAGGGGTATGTTTGTCCAAAATATTTTAATGTACAACCTTTATAGCATAATGTACAAAAAAACATAACGAAAAAAAACGGATATAAATCAGGGGTATAACTTTCATTCACACTTAAAAAAGTCAAATAGATTTAAAATCAAATCATGAAAATTCTGTAGAAGAACAAACAAGGGATTCAAACCTCAAACCTTTCCCAACACTAAACACGCACCTTGCCAACTCGCCCAGCTTGTCTACTAGTTACTTTTATCTGTTTTTTTATATTTATATCTAAAACATGTATATATATATATATATACACACACACGCACACATATACATACAAGGGCTATATATGGGGTGGGGGTAGGGTGAGTGGGGGCAGCTGCCCCCACTGTAGGTCCGCCCCTGATATATAGCATGAATATTGAGTATAGTTTTGCAAGGAAGGTGAATACATAAAACTAATTATATGATAACAATAGTAGGACAAATTATATGACTCCAATGTGAAATTGACTTCATGCGATTCAAAAGTCAATTATTATTTGTCAAAATCCAAGTTCTTTGACTCTTGGTTATAACAATTATTATTGGTCATGAGTCTATAACATTAAAGATCTAAATACTTAGTATTTAAATAAGATGATAGTACCTAATTTTTAATATAGTTTTACCCAAAAGGTAAACAAAGAGCACTAATTTATCTGTCACTCGTTATCTTGCCCGTCATTTATGATAGTCACATTGTACTCCAGTACTAGTACATAACTAAATTATACTATGTGTTTTGAATGTCATTGATTTTTTTTTTTTTTGAAAGATATCAAAAAATTAGTTTTCTTTGCGAGAATATACTCTCTAAATTTTAAATCTTCCCTACTCGACAATGTATTTGGCCATTTTGGGCTATTTTCTAATAAGGTCTGGAAGACCTCAAATAGGATTGATCTTTAAAAGTGACTAATGACTCATGAATGAAGTTTGCAACTTCTATTTCTAATGCTATGCTACTCTCCAAAAGTCAAAATTGACTCACATCATGTTGGTTTGCCTGGAGCAAACAAATTGTGAATATGTGATATGATGGTTTGTCATAAATTGAGAAAATAGATTTTAGAAATATTTGAACTTATTTGGTATTTAATTTCCACGTGATTGTTCAGTGAGGTTATTATTTAATGTGTATGCTTTCCCTATTTAAACATATATGACTGTATATACTTTTGAGCACTCATATGTTGCGATATTCTTTCAAATTGTAAAGACCCAAATTCTTTTAAATTATGGCATGAGCAATTGGGTCACTTTGGGTCAATTATGATGAATCACATGATTTACTAATCTAGATAAACAGTAGATATATGTCAAGCACTAGTCTTCCTTTTCACATGTCTTTTTTGGGGATATCGAACTAAATATACTACTGCTTTAAATCCAAATCTAACTCACTGCATATCAATATTATACCCCCCTACACTTAGTACGTGGTTTCAAAATAGACATTCCCTGTCTGCCTTATTATTTTAGTGCGCAGTTTATTTTTCACATGTTACCGCCATAGCGTACCTCTAGGGGCTATAACAGAAAACTAGGTATATCTCTTGATTATAAACCTCCGTCTGTTACCTAAATACCTAGAGCTCTCGATAGGGAATCAATAAGTATTAAGCTAAGGTACGCTGACTGCATACTTTATGAAGAGCGGTTCACGGCATTAGAAGGAGATGATGAGCCCAAATTTAATGAAATTCTGAAAAGTTTCATGGAACAGAAAGACCTTCATTAGTTAAGAAATCCACGTACTAATTAGACTGGACTGGAAGTTCAGAAGATAATTGTAACACCCTCGATTTTACCATAATTTTTAAAACTTAAATGCAAGAGATAAACAATCTAAATATCCATTAAACACAAGCGGAAGCAAGTCTAATCGGGAGTATTATGCCACATCTTACAATACTAAAGATGCATAGGCGGGAAAACTAAACAGTAAAAACAAGTCATAAAGAGTCAAGGCACGCAGGCCGCTCAAAAGGCTCACAGGCCAACAAACACAACGTCAAGACAGGGTGACTAATCTAACTAACGCTCCAAATCTAGCGCACTCGGGCATCTACTCAAAACCTGTAGAACAAGGAAAACATAACATGGGGATGACACCCGATCAGCGAATATTGCTGGTAACCTATCAATACGCGTTAAATAACATATATAGATAAGTATAAGTCAAAACCATTTTCGAAACGGAATACAGTATATATCATTTCAAAAGCCAAGAGAGAGGTCAACTTCAAGGACTCATTCACACTCTCAAAAGGGAAGGAAATCAACATCCTTACGACATTAACAAGACAAGAATCATGAAAGACAATACAACTCAAGATGCATTCTACTTATCACAAAGTAGAATACATCAAGACATGCTAATTAGCAAAGAATACACATTCACACATTGGCAACTACATGCCACAAGTATCATAATTCCAAGTTCCAACCTTATGCCCTATTCCAACCTTATGGCTACCCCCGGCCTTATTTCAGTTCCAACCATTACCTCCGAGTAACGCCTGTACTTCTGAGTCCAACCTTTTGCCTCCGGGGACCGTCGCTCCCCCACCAACATCCGCCAACATTTCCGCCAAACTCTCAGTACACGAGGGTACCATTAAATATATCACAAAACCTCCAAACTCGTGAACAAAGCTCAAGTAACAAACCACCAATCTCAATCATAATTACACAAGTCATCATCATTACCAAGAAGACTAAGGTTCCACAATAACCTTAATCAAGTATCAATCAAAGG
This sequence comes from Ipomoea nil, assembly GCF_001879475.1. Classification (NCBI taxonomy): domain Eukaryota; kingdom Viridiplantae; phylum Streptophyta; class Magnoliopsida; order Solanales; family Convolvulaceae; genus Ipomoea; species Ipomoea nil. The sequence goes on from NW_017617189.1 coordinate 1,742,835, forward strand.
GTACAACGATTACATACGTTCATATCATAGGAATCAATCAATGGATCACAATAAAGATATTAAACCATAATCAACAACGAAGGATCACAATCCGACACCAAACGATGGTCAACACAAGTTGCCAATCTCAATAATAAAGAACAAACTACACACACTAGCATTTCAACATCAAACTAGCATGCTTATCAAACGGGTAAACCAAAAGTAGTTCCATAGAACATTCAAGACTCACGATTAGCCCAACGAATCACAAGGTTGGACCCTTAGCACGATTCAAGACACCAAATCCTATATAGATTCCTAACATACCGTTCTAGACGTACGAAACATCAAGAAGACTCACAAATAGCCCAATAAAACAACATCGGGAGGTCAAAACATCAATACCGAGTCAAAAGAATCACAGGGAACAAATCCCCGCACATTGCCAATGACGTTCCACGCGGGTGGGGCCACGGGTGGACAACCACCCGCGGGTACATAACCCACGAGTCACCTGTTCCCCGCGGGTGGGGCGGCGGGTAGGCCTCTGCCCGTCGTTCCGCCCGCGGGTACCACCCTGTACACCAAAATAATCCCTTCGGGGATTTTCAACAACAAGTCTAAATTCAAGTCCAAAACACCCAAAATCTCACACAAAACAACAATATGACTTGAACCCAAGAAATAGCCAAGCAATGGCATTCAAGAACCCTAAGAACAAGCTCTAGACATGCATCACCACAAGACAATGTATCAAATCTCACAAATCAACACAAGAATCACAAGTAGAAGCCAAGAAATCATCATATAAGTAAGAAAATATGTTTTGTAAAGCATGGGTTACCTTTGTAGCCTAAAACTTCTCTTTCTCACCCTTAGAAAGCCTTTCCTAAAGCTCTTCTTCCACACCAACTTCATACACAAACCAAAAGACAACAAAGATTCTATCTTTAGAAAAAAGACATCTAAAAGGAGGTTAAAAACACTAAAAGATCAAGGATCTTACCCTCCCCTATGCCCGAGATAAGCAAAGTTGGAATCTTGGAAGACAACTTGCAAGATTTAGGATGCCCAAATTCTAGCTTGGAGAAGAAGCTACACCATTTTAGAGAGAAGTTAGAGATTTTGTGTTTAGATTGTAGGTGAATGAAATGAAGAGATGTTGCTAGGTTAGCTTGAATCACAAAATTTAGGTAGAAAGACATCTCTACCCTTACTAAAGTTGGAAGAATAAGGGAACAAGGGCACAACAAAAGAAGCACAAGGTACAACCCTTTGACTTTAAGTGACTAGTCAAATTCTAGTCCTTCGACTATTGAATTTCAGGATTTTTAGGAATAAATTAACAAGGAAACTAGGATTAATTCTCTAATTAATCCTTGATTAGAGTTTGGATTTGCGGGGTGTCACATCCTCTCCCCCTAACAATAAGCTTCGTCCCCGAAGCTTAGGCACGACGAGTTCAAAACAAACGGGTAACAACGAATCAACCATGTGACAAACGAAATGCAAGAATATTATTTAACCAAAACTTCAAGGTTCCAAAAGGTGTAAAGTTTGTAAAAGTCAAGAAATTGCAAGGTTTTCAAAAGGATCACAAAAGAGGTTTTCTTGAGCACACAACGCTAAGGCCAAGACAACAACAACGACTAAAAGCCTTCTAACCCGCGTCTAAACTCAAACAAATTAATCCTACCTAGGCAAAGCACAAAACTAACTATCCAAGCAGCAACCTATCAAACAAGATAAACAAGAAAGAGCCACAAGCACAACCAACAAGCAACAACTACTAAACAACAGCAACAAACGAGAAAAGAAACGAGCTTACCCCAACTCCGGTCTAAAATGACTCACTCTCCGACTCCTCTGCATCCTCGTCCGAGTCTCCCTCAGCTCCCCCATGACTAGAACCGGCCTCCAACTGGTCCAACCTCTGGTTGACAGCGACGAACTGAGTCTTCATGAAAGCGAAACCTTCCTCAATCATCCGGTTTTGCTGACGAAGAAGGGTGACCACACGCTCCTCGTGTGTCATAGCGTCATGCTCCCTTTTGGTTCTCGCCTCCTTTCTCCTTAGGTTTTCTTCACTTTCGGAGTCGCTCTCCTCGGCCTCTTCGGTTCCTACTCCACCTTCTTCATCTTCCCGTTCCTCTTCACCTTCATTCCCAGCATCTCCTCCCAAGCTTTGAACTGTGAGGTTCAACTTTCCAATAGGAATCTCAAGCTCTGCAACCAATGTATTCCTCTCGGCAGGGTCTTTTCTGGCTACCTCTTCAAGAGTGATGTACTCCCCATCATCCAGCTGGGACAGGTTGCAACTACGGAGGTTTGTGGCATCCAAAACCATCTTGCCCACCGGCTTAGGCACACAACCGTCAACACTCACTCCCTTCTTGGCAAAGATCCAGCTCAAAACCATGCCATAAGGCAAACTCTTGCCGTTATGGTCTCGACAAAAGACCATGTGTTGCAACATTAACGCCGCCAAGTTGAACTTCACCAAATTCTTCAGACAGAAACCAAACGTGCACTCCAACTTTCCTAACAAACGACTCTTATTATTATCGGGCAACAAACAGTCATAAACAAGCATGACCAAAATCTTTTACTCAGCAGATAACCACTTTTTCTCCGGCCTCGTGGCTTGAGTAAAACCACTAGCTCTTCCCAAAAGGTAACTCAGATAATTCTGATAACTCATGTTATCCGTCTCAATCCAAGAGTCACCACTGTACTGCGAGACTCCCGTAGTTGTTAAACTCAAAAGTTGAGCCAACCTTTTCTCAGACAAAACAACCTTCATACCTCTCACTTTATAGGTTACCTCCAACCTTCCACTATCTTTAGTCACACTCATGTGACGGTAGAACTTTTTCACCAAGCTTGGGTAAGTCTCTGTCCTAATGGCGAGAAATCCATCCAACAACCCTTGGTAGTTCAACATTTCCAACAACGAACTCGAAAACGAGTTGGGATCAAAAGCTTTACCTTCTAAAACTAGGTAGTGGACATCCACCCATTCCACTCTTCTCAACAAATTAGACCTCCTAGGCATGATTCTGAGATGTCCAAAGATCCAAGGTAGACCCAAAATTCTCTTCTTCCTTTCTTCTTCTTCTTTCTCTTTCTCTTCCTCTCTCTCGGCTTTGATTCTGACTGGGCGACGGCGGTGAACGTTCGGCGACAGTGGGATGACTGACCGGCGACGAGCGGTGGTGGTAGCGTACTCCGGCTGCGACGAGGAGGGGTTGGCGATGGGCAGGGGGTCTCGGTGACTTGTGGGTGGGGAAAAAGAAGAGGAAGGGTTTGGGGAATTTGGGGGAAAAAATGGGAAAAGGAGTTTTAATTTGGGGATTTTTGGGTAAAAATGGAAATTACAGGTTAAAAGAAATTTAAGTGGGATTGTAACACCCCCCAAACAAGACCTATAAAAAAGCCTTAATACATGCAGATTAAACAACAAAACTAGCACAGCGGAAGATAAAATGAAACTGGATAAAAGAAATCCAACGGGGTGTCACGCCACGTCTACAAAACACGGTAAACGCTACGGCAAACAATCTGCAAGTGTATACATCTATCCCAAAACATCAGTCTAACTACACTGGCGCACAGGCCACAAAAGCAAGGATAAAGGTGCTAAGCTACCAGGCTCTAGACATCGCGCTCGTCTAAAATCACCTGAAAGATACAAAGATAAACATTGGGACGACGCCCGGTCAGCGAATAATGCTGGTAACCCACCAATATCGTTAAGTATCATAAATAGATAGATATAAGTCATAAAAACCATTTTCGAAACGGAATACATATATATATAAGTCAAAACCAAGATCAACTGTCAACACAAGACTCATCACTCTCAAGGATAACACGGGAACACATCCCAAACCACAAAGGTTAACCACACGCAAAGGATAAAGACTCACCCAACGGAAACACATGCCAAAACAACACAAGCCTCCGTGACTACACACGTCACGAGAGAAGATCACACAACGCCGGCTTTACAAGCCCTCGCAACATCACCCATCACGAGTTGGTATGCCTTCCTTATGCCCTGTTCCAACCTTATGGCTACCCCCAACCTTGTACCTTCTTTCCAACCATTACCTCCAGGACCCCTGTACTTCTTAGTCCAACCTTATTCCCCCGGGACCGTCGTCCCCCACCAACAACCACCAACGAAAACCACCAATCACGGCAACACATGCCCGGGTAACACATGTTATCCCCCAAAAATGTGGACCCATCACTCAGGCCACAACTCCATAATCACGTCACGGCCACCACGAGGACCGCTGCAATACCTTGGTGACTAGTGTCCCATACCACTAATCGTGCAATCCAGGTAGAGCCACACACGCACCACAACTCAACGAGAATCAAGCAACGGATCACAACGAAGGTATGAAACATACTCAATCAAGGAATGGGTCACAGCCCAACGACAACAACGATGGATAACACAAGTTATCATCAACCAAACGGAAGGTACAAACCACACACACGCTAGCATTAAGACAATAAACTAGCATGCTTAACAACGGAGAAACTCAAGATAGTTCCGAGGAACACACAAGACACCTCTTGGTCCAACGAAACACAATGTTGAACACTTAGCACGATTCAAGACACCAAAGTCCTACATGGATACCTACCATATAGTTCTAGACGTACGAAACATCAAGAAGACGCTCAAATAGTTCCACAAAAGAACAATGGGAAGCGAAAAGACCAAATACCGAGCCAAACAAATCACGAGGAACAAATCCCGAATGAACACCATCGTGTTCCCCGCGGGTGGACCCACGGGTAGTGCCCCACCCGTGGTCCCGCCCGCAGGAACACATCCCCACAGGCCTATGTACCCGCGGGTAGGCCGGCAGGTGGTGCCCCACCCGCCGTTCCGCCTGCGGGAACATCCCTGTTCCACAACAAATCCCTTCAGGGATTTTCTTCTCCAAACACAAATTCAAGTTCAAAACATGGCAAATCTCACCAAACACAACAAAATGACTTGAACCATGGAAAATGCCAAGCAATAGCACAAAGGAACCCTAAACACAAGCTCTAGATATGCAATATCACAAGACAAATGCATAAACCCTCACATTTCATAGCAAAACACATGTAGAATCCAAGAAATCACATATAGGTAAGCAAAAATAGGTTTTGTAGAGCATGGGTTACCTCTTGAAGACCAAAAGACTTCACTTTACACCACAACAAGCTCTCTACAAGGCTTACTTTCCAAACCCACTTCAAGATCAAACCAAAAGATCATAAAGATCCTACCTTTAAGAAAAAGACAACTAAGATGGAACCAAAAACACAAGAGACTACTTAGATCTTACCCTCAAATAAAAATAGAATTAATTACTCAATTAATCCATGGATTGAATGTGGATTTTTGGGGTTTCACGGGGATAGAGTTCAAGAAATGGAATTGGTTTAGATGGTTCAAAGGTTGGGGTTGGAAACTTGGACACCCAAGTTCAAATCTTAGTGTTTATGAATTAAATGTTTTTAGCTTTTTAGGCTTCACTTGTAGGCTTCACAAGGGAATCTCACTTGAAAGGCATAAGAGGATCACATAGCAAAGGATAAGGAAAACACAAGAAAGGCATAATCTCAAGGTAATGGTAGGCTTTAAGAAAAGTTACCTCCCGACTCTTCTAGGTAAAGGTAGGCTTTAAGAAAAGTTACCTCCCGACTCTTCCTCCACCAAACCCTCAGACTCGGCCTAAGACCGACCCATCACGAACACTCGGCCCGAAGGCTTCGCTCCAACTACACCTCGGCCTGAACTCCCTCCCGAGGGCCCACTAGGTCTCACACCGGATGGCAAGGCTCTCTGATTAACTTGGAGAGGGCACACGAAAGCCTTGTGGCCTCTTTCCTCGCACTTGAAACATCGAAGCGCGTTCCCTTGGCAGTCCTTCCCTACATGGTCCTTCCCACATCTCCAGTATGCCAAAGTCCTCTCTTGAGCTCCACCCTCGACCCGAGTTGATCCTTGAGGCGGAGAGGGGGCGGGTCTGGCTCGGGAGTCTTGTCTCGGCTTCTTGAAACTATGGGACCCACTTCCTTCATTCCTCCTCTTGGCGAACTCAAACGACCCTCGCTGCAGTTGTTGTACACGATACATATCGGCCGCGCTCAGATAAGCCTCCTTCAGGGTTCTCGGCTTGCTCAAAGTCAACGCCTTCCAGGCTTCATAGTTGAGCCCCGCCACAAACTTCTCCACCTTTGCGAGCTCGGTGGGGACCAGCATCCTTGCAAAACGGGCAAGCTCCAAGAAGCGCTTGTGGTATTCCACCACAGATGACAAGCTCTGCTGAAGGTGTAAAAACTCCTCATACATAGCGGCTCGGACGTGCGATGGATAAAACCTCTCTTTCATCCTGTCCTTCAAGACTGTCCAGTCGAAGTCGGGCTCTTCTTGACACGCGGGACCCTCGTGTACCCACCAGAGATCAGCCTCATGACTGAAGTAGAAAGAAGCCAGCTCCACTCGGCGATCCTCAGGGCAACCCACAACGGCAAAGATCTTATCGACGGACCGGATCCACTCCTCGAGTATCACGGGATCCTCCTCTCCAGCGAACACTAGTGGCCTATGTCCCGACTCCCGAGACTAGATGTCCCACATCCCGATTCCCAGCAGGCTGCGGCAGAGGAGCAGGGTGGTTGTTGTGTAGAAGGGCTTCACTCAAGGTCTGCATCGTTTGCGTTAGATGTTGCAAGTTCTGGGCCAGTTGCTCGTTGGTCGGCATCTCGGGCGTAGGGGCGCGATGACGAGGCGGAGCCATGGCGATACTTCTACAACAACAACACGGTTACGGTAGGCACAAACAAACAACGCACCCTTACTTGGCGCTAACTACAAGAACACTAAAACTAAACAGAAACAACAAAGCAAACATAACAAATGGTAACAACAAACAGCTCACCACAAATCCTAAAAGTCCTAAGTCCTAGACACTTAGATACTTAAAGGTCATCTTATGGTCTCAAACCACACTTAACTTCTTAAAGTCCAAACTCTAACATCCTAGGCTCAAACCTAGGCTTTGATACCAACTGTAACACCCCCGATTTTACCATAACTTTTAATACTTAAACGCACGAAATAAACAATCTAAATATCCATTAAACACAAACGGAAGCAAGTCTAATCGGGAGTATTATGCCACATCTTACAATACTAAAGATGCAAATGCGGGAAAACTAAACAGTAAAAACCAGTCATAAAGAGTCAAGGCACACAGGCCGCTCAAAAGGCCCACAGGCCAACAAACACAACGTCAAGACAGGGTGACTAATCTAACTAATGCTCCAAATCTAGCGCTCTCGGGCATCTACTCAAAACCTGTAGAACAAGGAAAACATAACGTGGGAATGACACCCGGTCAGCGAATATTGCTCGTAACCCATCAATACGCGTTAAATAACATATATAGATAAGTATAAGTCAAAACCATTTTCGAAACGGAATACAGTATATATCATTTCAAAAGCCAAGAGAGAAGTCAACTTCAATGACTCATTCACACTCTCAAAAGGGAAGGAAATCAACATCCTTACGACATTAACAAGACAAGAATCATGAAAGACAATACAACTCAAGATGCATTCTACTGATCACAAAGTAGAATACATCAAGACATGCTCATTAGCAAAGAATACACATTCACACATTGGCAACTACATGCCACAAGTATCATATTTCCAAGTTCCAACCTTATGCCCTGTTCCAACCTTATGGCTACCCCCGGCCTTATTTCAGTTCCAACCATTACCTCCGAGTAACCCCTGTGCTTCTGAGTCCAACCTTTTGTCTCCGGGGACCGTTACCCCCCCCCCCCCCACCAACATCCGCCAACATTTCTGCCGAACTCTCAGTACACGAGGGTACCATTAAATATCATTTCACAAAACCGCCAAACTCGTGAGCAAAGCTCAAGTAACAAACCACCAATCTCAATCATAATTACACAAGTCATCATCATTACCAAGAAGACTAAGGTTCCACAATAACCTTAATCAAGTATCAATCAAAGGGTACAACGATTACATACGTTCATATCATAGGAATCAATCAATGGATCACAACAAAGATATGAAACCATACTCAACAATGAAGGATCACAATCTGACACCAAACGATGGTCAACACAAGTTGCCAATCTCAATAAGAAAGAACAAACTGCACACACTAGCATTTCATCATCAAACTAGCATGCTTATCAAACGGGTAAACGAAAAGTAGTTCCATAGAACATTCAAGACTCACAATTAGCCCAACGAATCACAAGGTTGGACCCTTAGCACGATTCAAGACACCAAATCCTACACAGATTCCTAACATAACGTTCTAGACGTACAAAACATCAAGAAGACTCACAAATAGCCCAATAAAACAACATCGGGAGGTCAAAACATCAATACTGAGTCAAAAGAATCACAGGGAACAAATCCTTGCACATTGCCAACGACGGGTGGACAACCACCCTCAGTTCCGCCCGCGGGTACATAGCCCACGAGTCACCTGTTCCCCGCGGGTGGGGCGGCGGGTAGGCCCGCGGGTACCACCCTGTACACCAAAATAATCCCTTCGGGGATTTTCAACAACAAGACCAAATTCAAGTCCAAAACACCCAAAATCTCACACAAAACAACAATATGACTTGAACCCAAGAAATAGCCAAGCAATGGCATTCAAGAACCCTAAGAACAAGCTCTAGACATGCATCACCACAAGACAATGCATCAAATCTAACAAATCAACACAAGAATCACAAGTAGAAGCCAAGAAATCATCATATAAGTAAGAAAATAGGTTTTGTAAAGCATGGGTTACCTTTGTAGCCTAAAACTTCTCTTTCTCACCCTTAGAAAGCCTTTCCTAAAGCTCTTCTTCCACACCAACTTCATACACAAACCAAAAGACAACAAAGATTCTATCTTTAGAAAAAAAACATCTAAAAGGAGGTTAAAAACACTAAATGATCAAGGATCTTACCCTCCCCTATACCCAAGATAAGCAAATTTGGAATCTTGGAAGACAACTTGCAAGATTTAGGATGCCCAAATTCTAGCTTGGAGAAGAGGCTACACCTTTTTAGAGAGAAGTTAGAGATTTTGTGTTTAGATTGTAGGTGAATGAAATGATGGGATGTTGCTAGGTTAGCTTGAATCACAAACTTTAGGTAGAAAGACATCTTTACCCTTACTAAAGTTGGAAGAATAAGGGAACAAGGGCACAACCCAAGAAGCACAAGGTACAACCCTTTGACTTTAAGTGACTAGTCAAATTCTAGTCCCTCGATTATTGAATTTTAGGATTTTTAGGAATAAATTTACAAGGAAACTAGGATTAATTCTCTAATTAATCCTTGATTAGAGTTTGGATTTGCGGGGTGTCACAATAATCTATTTGCGATATTAAAGATTGTGTTGCACCAATGATAAAAGGGTATATAATGACCTTTTTTGACTAAATATCATAATGTGAATATTATACCCACGTGAGCTCCAGAAGAGTCACTAGATTATTATAAAGTATATTCATTGCATTGACAGTTGGACATACTTATTCACAAAATTCCTCTATACATTTTGGAAATTCAGTGTATGGAACTTAAAGAATGTTATTTCCAAGGGGGTTATCATTTTACTTAAATCATGAAAATTATGCCCTGAAGTTTATGATGGGATCACGGTTGTACTCTTTTCCCCTTAACTAAGTTTTTCCCACTAGGTTTGCTTAGTAAGGTTTTTAATGAGGCAATCAGTGCAACACATGTTTTCACAAATATCATGTACTCTTTTCCTTAGCTAGGTTTTTCCCACGTGATTTTCCTAGTGAGGTTTTTAACGAGGCATGAATATATGTTAATATATACTTTATACTCCTTTTGTCTAGGTTTTTCTCACAAGGTTTTCCTAGCAAGTTTTTACGAGGCAGAATCATGTCAAATAATGTCCAAGGGGGAGTGTTGTAAACAAAACATTATTGTGAACGTTATTATAACATCTTGTAACAGTTCTAACTGATATATCTTGCATGTCATAAGAATGGCTAATGAAGAATGAGAAGATCTGCATTCCCTCTCCATTCTCATTGTATTCCTTCTTCTCCTTACTTGTGTTTTTCTTATTTCTTCAACAAAAATCACCACCTCGTAAAAAGAGGGATCAAAATCATCACTTTGTAAAAATTGAGACTGAAATTGGTATTTTGTATGAATATATGATGAAAAACATCAAAAGTAGTATAGAACAGATATTACCTTGTAATAGAGTCAATAGTATTCAAATAATAATAATAATAACATAAAGGGCGGGGGATGAAAAATAGAATTGTTATATCATGGGTGGTCCTAAACGACGTATAAATTGTGTATTTTTAGTAATTGAATTTTGAATTTTTTTTTTATTATTATTATGTTTTTTTTGAAACCAAACGAAACTATGTATATTAATTTTCCAAAAGGTCTGCACCAACAATACAAGAGATAAATCTAGGAATACAGTCCACATATTCTACCCTGCCCATCCCTTCATCAAACAGTGAGCGTTTTGCAATTTCATGAGCTAAGGTGTTTGCATTTCTTTTGACAAAATGTAATGTAACTGAATGCAACTGGTTTAAGAGAGAACGGATGTCATGAATAATTAGCCCGAAAGGAGAATTATGCGTTCCTTCCTTCACTGCCGTAGTCACGATCTGAGCATCCGTTTCAACGATAACTCTATTCCATCCCTTGCACTTTATAAAGCTTAGAGCTTCTCTTACCCCTACTGCCTCTGCTTCCCGAACCGAATAGAGGCTCCCTACCTTATGCCACCCCATATTCACCACCACTCCCATCCCATCTCTCACTACCCAACCAAACCCCATCCTGTGTCTCTCAAAATCCATTGCTACATCCACGTTAATTTTCATACTGCCTTGCATGGGAGGCTGCCAGCTTTCCAGAGCATAATATTGGCCTTGCTGGGGGCATGGTCCATTACTTTCTATATGGACTTGCTTCCAATTTTGCATGTACAGTAAAGCTTGAGTAACTAGTGTCTTTGCATCCATGCTTTGATCTTTGAACACCATATTATTTCGGTTGTCCCATATCGCCCAACACACAATGATAATCTTCTCAATCATCTCAAATGGCAAGCTTGTCCACATATCCCCAAGCCATGCCTCAATAGAGTCCACATGCGCCATTCTCCATGTTCTATCCAATTCGCTCAGGCATGCACGGGCAAAGGAACAGTTTGCGAAGAGATGGACTGGTGATTCATACTTCACACCGCACATAGGACACATCGGGTCACAAGCTACCTGCTTTATGATCAAGACATCTTTAGTAGGTAAGCGGTGAGTACATAAAGCCCAAAAGAAGGATTTTGTTTTAGGAGGCAATTTCATTACCCACATCCCCGCCCATGTCGCCTCTTCCTCACCATCCCAATTCTTTGTTATCATTCTATACGCACTCCTTACCGTAAATTCCCCCTTCTCCTCCCCCTTCCAGTACCAATCATCTTGAACACAAGTGGTAGCAGTAGGCAAACTCAGAATAAGTTTCTGATCCCTTTGGTTGAACATGTCACACACCAACTCTCTATCCCATATATGAGTATTTATGCAAAACAAAGAAGACACCTGTGGAATCCCCAAATACCCCGGGTTTGGAGTTGAAATATACGGGTTATTTAAATCTGGAAGCCATGGGTCCCCCCAAACATTTATGTGCATACCATCCCCCAATCGTTATATCCTACACCACGGCGCACATAGCACTGTGCGCCGCGCGCCTCCCAAAACGACGTCGTTTTGGGTAGTGTTGGGAGGCGCGGTAGGAAGTTGCTGAGATTATGTGTATTTGTTCACAACGTTATGTGTATTGGTTCATACAGTTATGTGTATTTTTTATACAATTATGTACATCCGAATCAGAAAATTTGTGTGTATTATGTTAAGAGTTGATGTGTATTATGTTAAAAGTTTATGTTTATTATGTATTATGTTAGATTATGTGTATTATCTTTTAAAAAGAGTATGTATATTTTGTTATATAATTATGTACATTCAAGTATAACATTATGTACATTCTTGAACAGCGGGTTTTTTTTTAAAGAAAAAACTACTGCCCTGGGCGGGAAATTTCAAAAAAAAAAAAAAAAAAATTAAAACGACGTCGTTTTGCATCTGGGCGCATAGTGCAACGCGCGCCGTGGTGTAGGATATAAATTGCCCCATCCCCCACTCTCAACCGAGCCCCTTCTTTAATTAACGCATGGGTCGCCCGAATACTAGACCACACGAAAGATGGGTTCGATCCTGCATTCGCCTCTAAAAAAGAACAATTTGGGAAATATTTAGCCTTAAAAACTCTAGAAACCAAAGCATCTGGGTCTGTTAAGAACTTCCATCCTTATTTTCCCAGCATTGCCAGGTTCATCTCTTGTACCGCCCTAAAACCCATTCCCCCGAATTTTTTCGGCTTACAAAGATCCTTCCAAGTACTCCACCGGATTCTTGCACCACCTCTACCCTCACACCCCCACCAGAAAGCATTCATAAGCCTCTCCACCTCAACACACAAGGTTTTTGGTAGTAAGAAAACATTCATTGCATAATTTGGGATGCTCTGTAATACGGTTTTCAAAAGAATCTCTCGGCCCGCTCTAGAAAGAAACCGGTTCCCCCAGTGCAGAATTCTGGTTCGGACTTTTTCGCGAATAAATCCCAGGATCTCCCTTTTCGTGAATTTTGAATTTCTAGAATATAAATTGTGTTTTTAAGTCCAAACACATAACAACCGTAGAAATGAATTTGTGAGTGTTGAGCATATAACCATTAATGTGCAATCCAACTATCAGCTTAGGCTTTTAGTTGAGATGGAGTACATGCTTTAATTTGGTATCAGAGCCAGACCAAAGATCATGGTATACAAATTATGAACATTTAATATGTAAATTGTAAATATTTAGATCCAGATCCACCTTGCAAGGTGGACTCGGATCTATAAAATAATTTGCGTGAAAAATATGAACAAAGAAACTATAAACTAAACCGATGAATCGATGATGGAGCTATATGCATAAAATATTCCCTTCATAAATTTTTCCTTCATTATTTTACTTTGTGATAAGCTTCCATTTATTGGTTGTTCATGAATTGGTAACTCATGAATAATTAAAAATAACATTTAATTACCAATTATATATTATCATGTCACAAGGGATGGATTGGATGGGAAAAACATATGAGGTATCTAGCATTACTTTCTAAAATAATAACCGAAACAGCGTGAGTGGGAGAAACTTTGGTGTTCTTTTGTATATGTATCTATAAGATTTTGTGGATCATAATATCAATAAGACCGCATAGCGCAGTGGATTAGCGCGTTTGACTTCGGATCAAAAGGTCGTGGGTTCGACTCCCCTGTGGTCATAAATATTTTTCACCTTTCACACCCCAAACGCCCGCCATAATTGTGCGCACCAAGCCTCCACCCTGACACCTACGCCTGTTCGACGAAATGCCTCAACGGGACTCCATGATTTCTGGCCACTGTGACAATGCTCGCATCGATGATGGCTAAGAATGTGCGGACTTGGACCTCGATGCTGTCTAGGTACGTGAAAGCCGGCAGAATTTATAAGGCGGTCTTGATTTTTGACGCCATGCCGGAGAAGAACATTGTCTCCTATAATGCAATGCTTAGTGGCTACTTGCAGAACGGAGAAGTTGCGAGTGCGAGGAAGCTATTTGATGTCATGAGTGATTGGAATTGTATGATCACGGGGTACTACAGGATTGGTTGGATGCGCGAAGCGCGCCAAGTGTTTGATTTTATGTCGGGGAGGTATGAGGTTTCGTATATGGTTATGATTTCTGGGTATGCCGAAATGAGGGAGTACGAGGAAGCATGGAGGTTAGTTAGTTTTGGATATGCAAAGGTGAGGTGAGGTGAGACTGTGAGACCAGACCAGCAAATATTCTTGGTAGTGATGTCTGTGATCTCGATCGGGATTGGATGATGATGTGGGGTTGGTTACATACTTTCTGCCACTTCCATTGAAGATGGGATACAGCAATGATGATGTGGTGGGAACTGCAATTCTCGATCAATACCTTCAAACGAATTGGGAGTTTGGATTTGGCATTTAAGTATTTCAATGATATGCCAGAAAAGAATGATTATATGCCATGGTTGTCTTTGAAATGGCAGCCACCGGCTGTCCTGCGAGGACAGCCGGTGGCTGTATTCTTTTTTTTTTTTTTTTTTTAAATAATTTTTAAATTATTTTTTTAATAATTGAATTGGTAACCTGCAAAAAAAAAAAAAAAAAAAAAAATTAATTGAACAAATTTAGTAGGTAAGTTTGATTAATTAACCTTTAATTTAGTTCATGATGGGAATTGAGCACTTGACAATAGTATATGGGCCTATTTGACACTTCCCCTTTGAAAATTTAAATCTACTTCAACCACTAACCACTAAAGCTCCAAAAACCACATGCCAAACATCCCAGATCCAAAATTAACATCCTCATTTTTCAATTGCATTTCATGATTGAGGCGGTGACCAACCTACGCTTATACAATTTTTTTTGAAAAACAAAAAGAAAAAAAGAAAAAAAATCCATTCTCCTCTCTCCTTGGTACTATTTTATTGTTTGTAGAATGTCATCCTCAACGTTCACTTGCGATTCTACTTGGTGTTCACGAACAACCCGAGGCTCCTTACCTGCACAGAATATTGAGGTGCAATAAATACACAGTATAGAAGAAAACAAAGAATATATGCACACACAAATGTGCATATATGAACAACAAAACAGTGAATATATATATATATGCACACACAAATGTGTGCAACTGCACATGCCAATACTAACCAACCTAAAATGTACACAACAAAGTATATTAGCCAACACTCCCAACTAAAAACCATTATTGTAAAAATCAGTCTAGGCGCCTAACTCGGCCGACTAGGCCGCTTAGACAGTCGCCTATCGCTTAACTCGGTCAAATTCGGTCGAGTTAACTTATCCATTTCGATCGAATTAGCCAAGTTAAAGGCTACATAGAAGTATAAAGGAAACAACCATCATCAACGCACGAATAGCCACTAACAAGAACCATAAAATGCACTGCAGAAACGTCAAGAATGCACAACACCTAACCCAACAATGCACCTTACTGGAAACCCCAATGCACCATCACTACGGTGACTACTCAAAGAAACTCATGAATTATCATTATTTCATTATTTGGATGTGTTATTTGATTGAATGCTGAAAACAGCCTCATTAAAATTGTCAAACTGCAAGTCTGCCACTATTTTTTTAATACATCAAATGTTTATTTTTAGATTTTTTTTTTTTAGAACGAAAAATTAATTCATTAAATCACGAGAAAGACAGTTTACAAGATAAGAGGGAGGAGTATCAAATCATTCGTACTTGACTCAGAAAAAGCCTCCCTAGCAACTAAGTGGGCGGCGCAATTCGCAGAGTGCTTGAGAAAACGGAATTCAACATCACCAATCGTGAATGCTAATTCTTTAACATCTTCAATTAACAAGCCAAAAGCATAAATAAAAGGTGTAGTACGGATGACATGAAAAACAATCTGTGAATCCATCTCGACTTCTACATTACTCATACCTGTATCCTAGACCTTTCAAATTAGTTGTGTAATTAGGTGTTGTATTAATATTTTAAAATTATGATGCTAATAAGACTTAAATACTTGCCCTTTCACTTTACATATCATTATTGAAACCAACTATATTAAGAGCACATATTGAATATCTTTAAATAATTATATAGAGCAAATTACGCTTTTGGTCCTGTGACTATTGGGGTCTTGTTAATTTCAGTACTCGACTTTAAAAATTAACAATTTAGTCCTGTAACTATGTAATTTTTAACACATTTGGTCCAACCGGCCAAATGTCGCCGAAAATGGTAAAATCATTTTAATTTGTTTAATTCGAGGGCAATATGATAATTTCATGTTATTTCTTCTTCTTCCTTGCACCTGATAGTTGTTGGTCATGAATTTGTACGCGGTGCTGTGAAGTTCTCCAACCAGTCGAAAACATTTGGTCAAGCATTCAAAGACTTCGCACCTCTCGCTCCAAGAAAGGCCGCGTTTCTTTTGATTCTAAACATCTTTTCTGCTTCTTATTATGTTACCAACCCGATCATCTAAAAGTAGATGCCAAACCCGACTTGAAAATAAGCAACTCAAGTCCTCGCTTTGCTTTTTACAGATAAGAAATCCTCGGTTGTGTTGTCGATGTAGAAGCTGAAATTAAAGATGCAGAGTGAGCATTGATCTCCGATTATGTACATTCCACGTGTGTTAGACTGTTTTGCTGCTCTGTTAATTTCCTATGGATTAGAGGGTATTCGTCGGAGTTCTGCTGCTGTAACAGATACGAGATTCCGAGATTCTGTGCATATTTAGGAAGAAGGAAATCTGCTGAACATCTTTCGTTTCTTTGAATGTGAAACTCCTCAATCATGTCTTTTGATCAATTACTGCATTGCAGCTCATGAAGTTCGGGCTATGGAGTCTGTTTTTGCCTCGATTTTCCATTTTTGTAATACTATAATGCACTTATTTATTGAGTTCTACAACCACAACTAAGCTCGAAAATGGCTGTTCTCCGGCAACCTTAAAAAAGAAATGACATGAAATGACCATATTACCCTCGAATTAAACAAATTAAAATGATTTTACAATTTCCGACGACATTTGGCCGGTGATTTGGCCGGGTGGACCAAATGTATAAAAAATTGCATAGTTACAAGACTAAATTATTAGTTTTTAAAGTCGAGTGCTGAAATTAACAAGACCCCAATAGTCACAGGATCAAAAGTGTAATTTGCTCTAATTATATATTTATTTAGATCATTCACAACCATTATATATATATATATATATATATATATATATATATATATATATATATATATATATATATATATATATATATATATTAATACAATTAATTTTATCTTTATATAAATATATATATAATTAACTATTATATATAAATTTCGCGAGTGGTTCGGAACGGGAAATCCACGCGGTTTTGGATGGATTCTTGGCTAACACCCAAACCCCTCTATGAGAAACTACAGGGCATCTTGAGTCTCCCAGACCTATACGCCAATGTGGAGGATTATTGGGACAGACTTAGGGGTTGGAAATGGGAGAAACTAGAGCAACATCTCCCTCCTGAGGATCTTGAAAGGTTGGCAGGGTATGGCTTGGCGGAAGAAGAGATTAACGACGGCTGGGGCTGGAACCCGGACCCCCGGGGGCGATTCTCGGTGAAGTCAGCGTATAGCTTATTGGTTCATTCCGGAGGTCAAGAGCTGGACAAGGATTGGGATCTTATCTGGGCTATGAAGGTGCCGGCGAGAATAGCGATGTTCGTCTGGCTTGTCAAACACGAGAGAATCATGACTAACCATGAACGTACTAAACGCCATTTAACTGCTGATGCTAGTTGTGTTTTATGTGCAGGTCATTGCGAGGATTTAAACCATTTGTTTCGTAGCTGCGGTGCTGCTAAGCAGATTTGGGAGCAGTCCTTACCAAGGAGTACGCGGGAAGCTTTGCGAGACCTTGACTGGAAAACGTGGCTCACTTTGAACCTTCGAGGGGATAACAGGCGCGGCTTTGAAGACGGATGGCCGGAGCGATTTTGCACAAGACTCTGGTGGCTGTGGAGATGGCGAAATGAAAGGATTTTTAATGGCATTTCTACACCGCTGGAACAAAAGTTACAGTGGCTTCGGCAGTGTGATGATGAGACGAAAAGGGCGTTCGAGTCCGTGCAAAGACCTCTACCGAGATTTTCCCGGGGTGTAGATGCGCGGCTCACTTGGTCGAGACCAGAGGAAGGATGGTTAAAGCTGAATGTTGACGGCAGTCGGCAGGGAGATGGGAGGGCTAGTTGTAGGGGTGTCCTTCGAGATCATAATGGAGTCTGGCGGAGAGGTTTCTTATATAAAATCGGCAGGTGTTCGGTTGAAGCTGCGGAAGCCTGGGGTATTCTACAGGGTCTTCGGATGGCACATGAGTATGGAGCAAGACGCGTCGTCCTTGAGTGCGATTCGAAACACCTGATGGATAGTCTTCGAAATGGCGAAGGGTTGAGGGACATGTCAAATAACATCCTCTGCATGTGTTACCGAGAAGCAGCAGGTTTCTCCGAGTTGAGATACGTTCACATTTTTAGAGAGCAGAATAGACTTGCGGACAGGCTAGCTCACATGGCAGCAACGCATCAAGGCGGAGTCGCCATTCTTGATAGACCGCCACTTGAGATGGAGGAGTTGATCGAGTTAGACCGGATCGGAGCGACGTCAATTAGACGGGTCTCCCACTTGTGATTTTCTTTTGGGTTTTTTTACGGGTATCCCCCTCTCAACAGAAGAAAAAAAAAACTATATAATATATAATATTATAATTACACAATAAAAAAATATTACATGTAAACAATATTAGTATTAACTATTATATATATATATATATATATATATATATATATATATATACACACATACATAACATATATATATTCATTCTTCATACATATATGTTATGTAAAATTCCTATGTTATTTAAAAATGATACATTTTAATAATACAAAAAAAAATAAAAAAAAAAATGGCTGACAGGCTGGCCCGTTTAACACGAGTTGGGTTTGGAAAATCCCAACCCATGCAAAAAAACGGATCGACCCGATTTGTTTCCGAATGAACCCGAGACAGGCTAGCTCGTTTTGACAATTTTACTGTACCCTTTAAGCCAACTGAGAGCCTCCCGAAGACTTAGGGCCTCAGCTTCTTTCACACTAAAATAGTCAGGTACACACATTTTTTGTAGCAAGAAAACGACCTATATCATCTCTCAATACCCAGCCCAGACCCATCTTATTATTTCCTTGATTCATTGCCACATCAGTGTTCAGCTTGAGTTTTCCTCGTTGCGGCCTAATCCAACGTATCACGTCATTATTAGCTGTTCCAATACTCTCAATTTCATTTGCCGCCCTCCAGTTTTCAAGGAAAAGCAAAGCCTTCTGAAGCGTCAAATTCAAATCAAAATTAGTCACCTTCCAGACTGCTTCGTTTCTACTTCCCCAGCAAGCCACCACAAAGTTAGCAAGCAAATCTCCACTCATAACTTTAATACAATCAAAGAACCATGTAGTAACATCAAATCAAATAAATTAGCATGAGCAGGAACTGGTACCATCAATTTATTACGTGCATTCACGGCTTCCCGGCAGTTAGCAAACAGATGGATGGCACTTTCATCTTCCTCCCTACACATGTGACAAACCAATGAGCACGCTACATGTTTTGATAGAAAAGCATCCCGGGTTGGGAGATAAGACGATGCCAATTGCCAACAAAAAGATTTCACCTTTTGTGGAATATGTAGGTTCCAAATTTTATTCCAAGGTCCGGACTATCCTAAGCCACCAAAGTGAGTTGCTTATAACATGATTTAACTGTATAAGCACCTTTTTTAATCCCAAAATCATATCCAATCATCTCGAGGCTGTCGCAAACTAATGGGAATATTAAGAATTAAATTAGCATCTCGAGCATCAAAAATATCTTTAACACACTCAACATCTCATTTTGTACCTTGCTCATTAAGTAAAGATGATACCGGGGCCTCAAACACGGACCCATGCAAAATAGTCTGGACATAAGGGTTGACATCAGTAGGCAGCCACGGATCAGCCCCAATTGTGGTCTCTTTATCGTTTCCAACTCTTCTCCTACAATCCTCATTAATAACCAGTTGCACCGCCATCATACTCTTCCAAATATATGAGGGATTGCTACCCTCTTTAGCATCAAAGTAAGAACATTTTGGGTAATAACGTGCTTTAAAAACACATGCCACAAGGGACGAAGGCGCCGTAACAAAACGCCACGCATGTTTACTAAGGAGTGCTTTATTCATTTTGTGCAATTTCCGGAAACCCATTCCTCCATCATACGTAGGCATAACTTGAATGATATTTTTCAACAGTACCTCTTTACACGTTTGAGATAAAAATTTGGCATTCCAACTCTTAATTCTTGGGAGTATTCAGTCCTTCAAAAAATTCAAAATTACCTACTTCCTTTTTCCAATGAGTAAAGGGAAGCCCAAATATCTTCCACAAATATCACCCTCTGCCGCTCGGCTAACATTAAGAGCTAAAACAAACTTAAATTGCTCCATTAAAACTAAAACAAACTTAAAATGAGCATTTACCCTGTAAACCCTAGTTCACAATATAATTTGTCCATAAAATATGTATAAACATTTTGATGTAGCTTTTTTTTTTTTTTTCCTTCTGTTTCCATGTGTCAATAATAATAAAAAGAAATAAGAGAATAGTTATCAATTCCTTATTAATCTAGTTATTATTGGCCAATGCTATTCATATTTTATTTATTTAACAATAAGAAATAAAAGATTAATTAAAAATAATCCAACAAGAAAGCAATAAATTTGGACCCCATTATAAAACCTACTTAACCTTTGCATCCAAAAGAAATCATAGTTTTGAGTACAACTACTGGGCATACAGCCTGATCCAAATACAAAATTACATGGACCTATGCCAGAGCTCTAGAAACAAGATACACAAAACTGTTAGTAAAGGCCATGGCTTAAGCTTCTCATACCTCGCACAGATCCATACTTTAAATTGCCCAAAAAAAAAAAAAAAAAAAAATCTTAATCTGCATTAAATTTAATCTTCTTTGGAGCAGACTCAACGTAACCAACCTGCAAATGGCACATCAGTTTTTAGAGAAAAAGCAGAGTAGTTTTTATTCACACAAGAGTAACAATGCCGGAAAGTAGAGATGCAATATGATTAAAGCATAAAATCCCAACAGTATAATTGAAGAAATCGAAGAAATAATTCAAATTTGATCATTTCTTTAATGCCAACAGTACAATACTGCTAATGTCCATCAAACAAATCACTATCTCCACTTCTCCAGTCTAGTCCCCATCCATTAGAACAACCACATAGGCAAAAAATTTCATCAAAATACCTTGTAATTATAAGTTTTTTAAAGATAGCTTTCTGATGGCCTAAAGTAATTCCATAGATTAAATATTTAACCAGAACAAGTTTAACAATCAGAATGGTATAGATAAATAAAAATAGTCAAGTTTTAGGAGGGTTTTCAAGAATTTTTTTTAGTAGCAATGCCTTGTATTATCTAATTCACATTAGATTACTAAGAGATTGTATTTCATTCATGTATGTTCCTGACCATTGACTTGTGATGTGAGCTAATAAGCATTATTTGCAACATCATGGAAAAAAAAAAAAGTTGGGGCATTCTTACAATTTCCCGGCATTCATAATCTATACCAGCAGCCTCAATCTTCTTATGCCTCTTGCGATCCCGTTTCTTTATTCCTTCAACCAATTTCTTGTGCTCTTCCAATGTCCGTTCCTGAATATATTATCTCAGATCAAGAGCATATTTTTCAAAGATGCAATGCTATCATGTAATAAAGACAATTCTAGTAGAGTATTTGGAACACAAGTATTTTGCTAGAACTACCAACAATTCTGTCCATGCTCTACCATACCTTGTTGTGATTCTTTCGTTCAATTTTAACCCAGTCCAAAGGTTTGTACCAACGGCTCACACCATTCCACCTAGAGAAAATTAAAAATAATAATCATGAGTTCCATGGCAGAAGGCAAAAAGGAGACACTGGCAAACCAATTTCCAGGCCAATAAAAAATAAGTAAAACTGGGGGTAACCCCATGGCAAGAGACACACGCTTGTAACCGCAAGGTCACGAGTTCGAATCCTTGCCCCCTTGGTTTGAGCCGATCAACTACGGGTAACCGGCTGGTTTACTTCCTTGTGGTCCTTTGCCGACTAGGTACACAACGTGGGATTTACTCACACTCGAAAGGATAAAGATGCTTTACAAATATGAGAATCTAGATGACTGAAAATTTGTTATGACAAAGTCAACCAACCTCAGGGGACTCAAATTCTATGAAGCCAAAATGCTTGGATCTTCCAGTCTGTAAAACATGTCACAATAACCACAAATATCAGTAAAGAAAATATCCACTTATAAAACAGGAAATAAATAATTACATCAAACAGAAATTAAAGAACATTGCCAATGTGTAGAACAGTAATGAAAGTGGACATAGTCATGAAGTAAAACTGCTGAAGGGCCATTTTCATAAATTATTGAACAGGAAACTTGGTGCAAGCATTTCAGTTCCCAAACCTCAATTCTAATTTGACAGTTCATTCTTTCCCCAAGAGACGACGGATGGAATTTAAATAAGATGAAGGTAAAGTTACCCAGCCATCAAGGGCAAATAACTCAATATTCTTAAATCATAAATTCCTCTTTATTGTCTGATAATTCTCGCCACTATTTTCACATGGCACAATCTTAAGATCTTTACAAAATCAAGAGAATTTTTAATATTGATGAACTAGATTTATCTTTAAAAATTGCTTTTAATCAATATTGCAATTCAGTTTTGTGTGACACAAAACCATCCAACAAAAGTGCATGATAAAAAACTTAAGGCATTAAGAAATGAGCTTTTAAAACAAAAGAACATTTTACTAGGCTAATTGGAGTAACAAATTAGCTGATAGTTGAAGAGCTCAACCTTCTTATTCCTAGCAATTCTAAGTCTCTTGATAGTACCAAATTGCTTAAAAAATTCTGCAGAAAATCATTGTATCATCTCAATATTACACTTCATACATAGATGCCATAAACACCCTATAATAAGCTCATAATCACATTAGAAAAGAGAAATACAAACCTTCCATTTCATTCTCATAAAATGATAAAATCCATGTGGAATTCTACCAATGTACAAAACTACCGATGCTTTAGTGTCAAATAGATGGAGGACCAAATCGTGTCAAAATTACAAAGTTAAGGACTTAATTGGTTGAAATTGAAAATCAAGGACCAATTTATAAATCAAGAATCAATTTGTGAATTTAGCTATAGTCGAGGGACCATTTTGGGTATTTACTCTTTATTTATTTATTTATTTCTGATATACTACAACCAAATTGTATGAACTAATTTGACAAGAAGTTTCAAATACTTTCTTGAAAGAGCTTATAAATTCAATTAAATAATTTTAATTAATTTCTATAATCTATTCTACAATGACATTTTATAATTATAATTAAAAAAAATGATATTCATTACAATGTACATCAAAAATGAAAAATGAAAAATGAAAAAAAAAAAAAAAAACTTTGCAAATTCTTTCTCCTTTATTTTTATTACTAGTTAATGATTAAAACATATTTAATTTGAGGCGGGAATTTTTAAATTTTATTTTTTCTAATCCTAGTTAACCAAACGAAACAGACCCAAAACTATGAACTAATTAATGATTAAAACATATTTAATTTGAGCCGGGGAATTTTTAATTATTTTTTGTAATCCTAGTTTAACTAAAATTGGATGATTGCACGGGAGGTGCTGCCCAAATTCCAAATTGAGTCGAATTGGATAAAAAAAATATCCCATTTCTATACGGACATGGATGCAGTACACACCTATAAAAAGGGATATATACTTCACCATTCCATCATCTTCAACCCACAGCTCTCTTCGATCTCCATATAATCTTGAACAGTGCTTGATTTGTTGTAGTTTCGTAGCGCAAACGAACGTAGGTCTTGGAAATTAGTAACAATGGTGGTCCAAATCATGTCTTTAGAGAATGGTAATAAAGATGACGTTCCGGCGAAACTCACTACACAAGTAATAATCTGTTCCATTATAGCTGCCTTTGCTGGTCTAATGTTCGGTTATGATATTGGAATTTCTGGTATGCTACGCTATCTAGCTAATTTATCTTAATTGTACCGTACTATTCATTTAGTTCTTGGTTTAATTTAACCAAATTATTTTTAATTTATTGTAGGTGGAGTAACTTCAATGGATGAATTTTTGAAAAAATTCTTTCCAGTCGTGTACGTGAAAAAACACTACTGGAAATTCTGAAATTTCCGACCACCTGAAAGTGATCTTAAATCAAGTCAAAAGCCTTGTTCCGATCACTTTTGGTATCCGGAAAAACCTTTGTTGCTATTTCCGACCACTTTTTGGTATCAACTTGATTTAAGACCATTTTCAGGTGGTCGGAAATTCCATAATTTCCAATAGTGAAACACATGATTCATGAAGATAACTATTGCAAATATGACAATCAGACGCTTCAGCTTTTCACATCTTCACTCTATCTTGCTGCTGTTGTCGCTAGTTTCTTCGCTTCTCATTGTTGCAAGCGCTATGGGAGGAAATTAACCATTCAACTCGCTTCTATCTTTTTCATCATTGGAATTGTCCTCAATACCACGGCTGTTAATCTTATGATGCTCATCTTCGGACGCCTCTTTCTCGGCGCTGGTGTCGGTTTTGACAACCAGGTATTTATTTATTCTCTAATCTATACAAAGTATATATATATATATATATATATATATATATATATATATATATATATATATATATTATTGTTCTAAATTCGCGATCTAGCTTTGAACTATGATTTTACGATATTAATGCATTGTTTCATTCTTCCAGGCAGTGCCACTATTCATATCGGAAATTGCTCCTTCCAACAAAAGAGGACTTCTCAATGTTCTTTTTCAATTTTTGATCACAATAGGCATTTTCTTTGCCAATATTGTCAACTATTTATCTTCTAAATATATACGCTCCAATGGTTGGAGGGTATCTCTCGGTGTAGCTGCAATTCCTTCCATTTTTCTAGGTTTGGGCTCTCTGATAATCGTCGAAACTCCTACCAGTTTGATTGAACGAGGGAAGAATGAGGAGGGTTTGCGAGCGCTGAAGAAGATTAGGGGCGTGGAAAACGTAGAGAAAGAGTACAACGACATTTTACGCTCCACTGAGATGGCTAAAAAGATCAAAACCCCATTTAGAAACCTAATGAAGCGTTATAGCTGGCCTCAACTTTTCTGTGGCTCTATTCTTCAGGTATTTCAGCAGTTGACCGGCATCAACGTTGTCATATTCTACGCTCCTGTGTTGTTCCAAACAATGGGGTTAGGAGCAAATGCATCTCTATTGTCTACTCTTATCACTGGATCAGTTAATTCACTTTCCACAATTGTGGCAATCTTTGGAGCTGATTATTTTGGGAGAAGAGTGTTACTCATTGAAGGTGCCATTCAAATGCTTGTAGCCCAGAGTGTGGTAGGGGGAATTCTCGTGGCATATCTCAAAGCTACAAATATGATACCAAAGTTTGCGGCAGTAATTGTGTTGGTGATGATTTGTGTGTTTGTGATGGGTTTCGCCTGGTCTTGGGGTCCATTAGGGTGGTTGATTGCTAGTGAAATATATCCACTGAAAATCAGAACGGCAGGATTTTTCTTTGCGGTTAGCACCAATATGATATTCACTTTTATTGTGGCGCAGACTTTTCTTTCCATGCTTTGCACAATGAAATCCTCCATCTTCTTCATGTTTGCTTCCGTTGTTTTGGTTATGGGGTTGTTTGTTGTGTTCTTGCTGCCTGAAACCAAGGGAATTTCCATTGATGAGATGAATGAAAAAGTATGGAAGAAACACTGGTTGTGGAAGAGATGCTTTGATGATAAGGAGGATGCCAACGCTGATTCAGTTTGATGAGAACGAAGGAAGTGCCATTAAAGAAAGTTTGAAACTCAATATTTTTTTTCATTGTATTTCTAAGAATTTTAAATTTTTAGATTTATTATTGTAATTCGAATTCTTATATTAGGCTTTAATTTTTATTTTACATTTATTACGGACCTCAATTTTAGCTGGTACCTTGTTTTTAATTATTAGAATGAATGAATATTCAGTCTAGCTTAGCTTGGTCTCCCGCACTTATATTTTAGATTTTTTTTTTAAAGGACTTAGACGTACAACTAGACAAGCAAATAATAATAATAAGACTTAATGACCGATCTGTGCCTTGTTGCTACTGTTTGCATTTGTTATTCTGGAGATGATGAGATAACTGTTAATTTTAGATTTAGGGTTCTAGCGAGTGATTGATGATATGAAATTTGGGTTTGTGAATTCCATGAATTTACCATTAGTAACTTAGGGAGTTTCTGCTTCATTGCATTGCTTGTGTCCATTTTTTCCAGTTTTGAGTGTTGTATTTGTTGGATGAAGAAGAGGAAGAGACGAGAGAGAATTCAGTCGGTCGGGGATGATTATCCCGTCTGAATCCTTGTCGCCCAAGTCGAAGCTGGCGGATTTTGTCGCCTTGGGGACCGCCGGCGCCATGGAGAAGACTGAAGAGGCCAACGAAGATGACATGAGTATTTACATTATTGCCTTTCATTTAGACGGAGGTTTCACGGTCAAAGAGACAGATAATAAAATCGAGTAAAAATTGTAAAGTTGAAGATTTAATTTGGTAAGATTAATAATCGAGGATCAAATCGATAGTTTTGCAATAGTCAGAGGACCAAATCCGTCATTAAATTTAATAAGATAATATTAGGATGAGATCGAAAAACAGAAATTCAAGAATGCTAACTGCTTTTGCTTTGTGTTATAATTAGCAATTTTTAATATTTAACCGATTAACATAGAATGCTAACTGCTTTTGCTTTGTGTTATAATTTGCTAAAGTATTGGGGGTGTTTGGCAAATGGTTGATAGCTTATAGCTGATTGGTTTAGCTAGTTGTTGATGATTGATTGCGCTAGTTAGCTGGTTTGACTAGGGGTGTGCAAACTTTGGAGAATTTTCGGTTAACCGACCGAACCGACAAAGTTCGGTTAACCGTTTTTTAACCTAACTTTTTCGGTTCGATTAACGATTAATTCGGTTCGAAAGTGTCGGTTAACTGAATTAACCGAACGGTTAACCAAACTTTGGAATATATATATATATATATATATATATATATATATATATATATATATATATATATATATATATATATATATATATATATATATATATATATATATATATATATAATCGCACTCAGGTGCGAATGCTTCGCCCAGGCGCGAAATAGGAATGAATTCTGTTCGTCCACGTGTTCAGATCTAATGGATGAGAAACACTGATTTTTTTAAAAAACGTGGTGGCATTTTTGTAAATAATTGAACATCGAAGTGCAAGTAAAATGTATTACAAGTGCATGTAAAATGTATTATAGGTGCAAGTAAAAATTTACACTGAGCATCAATACTTAGTTGCACCTATAGTTCTAAGTAGGTGCACCTTTAGTTCTAAGTAGTTGCACACATAGTTATAAGTAGTTGCATCTAGGTGTATGAATCTATGCGAGTGGTTTTCAGGGGTATTACTACCCGCTGAACTCAGATCAATGAATGTTAACAAGGCAAAATTACATGCACTTATAGGTGAAAGTAGGTGCACCTATAGTTATAAGTAGTTGCACCTATAGTTATAAATAGTTGCACAAATAATTATAAGCACACCCAGGTGCATGAATGTTTGCGGAAAGTGAATGCTAACAAGGCAAAATTACATGCACTTATAGGTGAAAGTAGGTGCACTTATAGTTATAAGTAGTTGCACCTATAGTTATAAATAGTTGCACATATAGTTATAAGGACACCCAAGTGCATGAATGTTTGCGGAAAGTGAATGCTAACAAGGCAAAATTACATGCACTTATAGGTGAAAGTAGGTGCACTTGTAAGTGATTTTACTTGCACTTCGATGTTCAATTATTTACGAAAATGCCACCGCATTTTTTTTAAGTTATTAGATCTTGACACGTGTCGCGCGCTGATTCGTTCGCATTTCCCTCCTGAGCACTTATTCGCACCTGAGTGCATCCCTATATATATATATATATATATATATATATATATATATATATATATATATATATATATATATATTAAATATAATATGTACTAAAATCCCAAATAGTCAAATAGAATCCTGAAATTTGAAATCCATAATAATGGTTTATTATCATATGTATTTTTATTTTAATTGAATTTATTATTTTAGGTGTTATTTTTAGAATTTTAAATTTTAGTTTTAAAAAGTTCGGTTAATCGGTTAACCGAAAAAAATTTTGGTTCAGTGAATTCGGTAGAGTAAACTTCGATTCAGTTAACGGTTAAAGAAAAAAAAAACTTCGGTTAACCGATTGAACACCCCTAGGTTTGACCAGTTGGTTGTATTAGCTGGTTAAAAAAAAAAACTGTTTGGCAAATTAGCTGTTTACTAGTAGCGGATTGAATGTAAAATGACATAGGCCCTGTTTGGTAAAATGGCTGTTAGCTGATAGCTGATAGCTGATAGCTGTTAGCTGATTGTGTTAATTAGATGGTATAAATAGTTGATAACATTAGCTGATTTTAGAAAAGTGTTTGGTAAATTAGCTGTTTGGTATAATTTCTTTTCTCAAAAAGCTAATTGAAAAAGTTGGTTGGAGTACCAGGACCATGTGGTCCAATGGTACCTGGGTTGGACTTCTATTTGGAAAGTTGTGAGTTCAAGCCTCAGCGGAAAGTTGCTTGGAGTACCTTTTTGAATTTTAGCCTTTTGAAGTTTTGGAGTTGCAAAAAGCTAATTAACCAAACATCTATATTAATATTTTAACTAAATCAAACAATTAATAATGGTCAAATAAACCAAACTTGACCTATAGGTCAATTTTTTACCAAACAGGGTCATAACCTTTAAATATAACAAGATGATAAACGCTTATTGATAAATAATTATAAAATTTGGGCTTTAAGGACATAAGTTAATTGTTTTTGTTATTTAACTCTTATTAAATTATATTCTAAAATAATTTTTATTAATTATTTTTAATTTTAATAATTTAAAATGATTTACTATAATAATAATAATGATAATAATTATAATAATAATAATAATAATAATAATTATTATTATTATTATTATTATTATTATTTTCGCCCGTGCGATGCACGGAATGTATACTCATTAGTATTGTTAGTTTTTATCACTTTTAACTGGTTTTCGATCTGCAAGCACAATTGCTTGCTTTAATGAAACAAAGTAGTGAAGTACTGTATATAAAGAACAAGTAACAAGAATGTAAGCAAGAATTTAAAGAAGACAATACTTAAAAAATTGCCTCTTTACATGTCCCATCAAGGTATTTATACATAGGTAGAAAACAAAAATCAGTCTAAATCTTGTTAGCAAATCAATGATCTATTTTCTCTAACATTTCTCTTTGGATTTTTCTTCATAGAAACTGTCCCAAATATTTCTACATTGAAGTGGATATAATTCAACATTTAGCAAACTGATAGGTCCCAACTACAATTATATATACAGCTTCCAAAAATCAAGGCATCATGGTTTCATTACTCTTCAATACAATATTTCGACCTATAACAACCGTGTTATCATTTTCATCTCTTAGTTTAACAGACTGCCCTCTATATGAAATAGTCAAAGCTGTGCTCATTTGATTATTGGAATAAGGTTCAAATTGGCCACTGAACGTAACCTGAAAATGCAATTAGGCCACTGAACGAAAAAAAAGTGCAATTAGGCCATTGAACACTCAAAAAATGTGCAATTAGGCCACTGAACTCTCCAAACGTATGCAATTTTACCGGATAGCAGATTACCATCAATTTTAGCAGGTTACCTGCTTACGTGGCAGCTTAGTTGGCATTTTTAATAATTTTTAAATAATTTTTAATAATTGATTTTAATAATAAATTTTATAAACAATTAGAAAAAATTAAATAAAAAATAAAATAAAGTCGTTTTTATTTTTTAAAACATTTTTTTAATAAAAAGTTCTTATTAAAATTTATTAAAAATTAATTAAAATTTATTAAAAATGCCAACTCAGCTGCCACGTAAGCAGATAACCTGCTAAAATTGAGGGTAACCTGCTATCAGGTGAAATTGTACATTTTTGGAGTGTTCAGTGGCCTAATTGCACTTTTTTTCGTTCAGTGGCCTAATTGCATTTTCAAGTTACGTTCAGTGGTCAATTTGAACCTTATTCCTTGATTATTTCTAGAAGTTTCAGATTATGAAGTGTTGCCTGCCAACCTTGTTGCTTCTCTGAAATGGAAAACAAAATATTAAAAATATAAATTGAATGAAATGAGACATTTGTTTTTTTGTCAATGTAAGAAATATATATGAGTGTAAACAACACCAACACACCCCATACATAGAGAAAAATAAAAGACCCAAAGGAACTGCAATGACCCTAAAAATAAAAAATAAAACCAAGCCAGGAGATCCCTGAGACCCTAACACATGATCTTTTGTTCTATAGTCCAATATCTATTCACAAATAACTTTATCTAGTAATTGTTAGAGTTATCACTTTTATTCTTGGCCATACATCGGGAATACTTCAATGTGTCCTAATAATGGAGTTGTTTCCCCATTTTGGGAATTTAGGCTCAGTTACGAGGTTCTACAAATTAACCTTAAATCAGTGCATTAGGCCCACTACTTCTATTGCATATTGTATTGTTTGTTTCAACTTAAAGTCTAGCTTTGAGATTTTGGCTGCTAATGTGATTATGGTCAATAGCTTACCAGAGGAGGTGCTGGTTTAATTTCTTGGCTTAAGGGAGAGTTTATCTAATCTAAAAACATAATAAGTCTCAATTAAGGTTATATCCTTAATTTATGTTCCTCTTTTTGTATGTAAATAAATGTGTACGTTTTATTTTAAATGTTGTACATTCCAATATTATTAGACAAAACTATCTTTACACCGTTATAACATTGTTAGTTTTTAATTCTAACATTGATAACACATCATTATTACCATACACCTATATCTATCATATCTTTTTCCTATTTTTTAATTATTATTTTATTAAAATCATTATATATTAATTTAATACTTAATTATATTTTAATTAAATTTCTATGAATGATAAATTATATATGTGTGTACAAAATACATATATTATTTGTGTATATAAAATTCAAATTATAATTTTTAATTATTTGTATTTTATCAATGTATTAATATTGTGTATGAATTTTCACGCATCACGCGTACAAAATGCTAGTTCTTGCATAAATGATAGCTCAATGGATTTAATGACAACAACAATAATAGTAGTGCCAGTTTTCATTGAGGGGCATTCTAACAACCCAAAATTTTATTTTATAAATCCAATTTTAAGAAATTCGAAAATAGCCATTTTCACTCTATTAAAATTTTTTGCGATCAATTGGTGTTTGAATAAATTATTTTGAACACATTTTAAATTAATTCAACACCAAAACTTATTTTTAATCCAAAATCCTAAATTTTCGAGTACTTCGCGTACCAAGTTTTAAATTGAGAAACCAATCTGAGTGAGACCAGGAGAATTTTGAGAAGCCTTAAACAAGTGTTCATCTAGAAAACTTTTTGAGAAAATTCATTTTCAACCCCAAAGTATTTTAAATAGCAATCTTAGCCCTTGGTCCATGATACAAGGTGAACCCTAAAATTGTATCCTTACATTTTTACCCTCAAAACCTAGGTATAAAGAAAGCATTTTCCCTTGTTCCACTATTCACTCATTAGAATAATCAGCAGCTCTCTCTCTCTCTCGTGTCTCTCTCTTCACCTCCCTATCATCTTCATCTTCTTCATCTTGAAAGCTCCTCTTCTCCAAAACCTAGGTCCAAGATTTGGTAAGCTTCCTCCTCTCTTCTTCCATTCCATTTTCTAGTCTAGGTTGTTAAGATGATGTATTTATGTGGGTTTGTTTGTGTGCTTGAGTGGAAATGGTGAAGTTGTTGCTATGTTTTGGTTTGGAGAAGGAAGATGAAGGGTGAAGAAGAAGAGCTTAGACATGATTTTGGCTAGATCAAGGATGCTCAAGGTATAACCCATGGATTCCCAAACTTATTATTTTGCCCTAAGTATATGATTTAGTTGTCCAAGTGTGTGTACATTTGCATTTTGGGTATTTAGAATGATGAAATATATGTTGTTTGATATTTAAAATGATGAAATTGATGTTGTGAAGCTATCTGGTTTTCTGTAAATTTGGAGTATCTGATCTTTGTTATTTGGAGAAGGAAAGCAGAGAGCACAGAATTCCCCTCCTTGCTGCAACGGCCCTTGTAACGGATCTATACAAGATCCGTTACCAAGAGCCGTGCTACAACGGACCCCTTGTAACGGATCTATACAAGATCCATTACCAAGGGCCGTGCTGCAACGGATCTATACAAGATCCAGGACCCCTTGTAACGGATTTATACAAGATTTATTATCAAGGGTTGTGATAGCTCATTGGTTATCTAACTAGTGAGTATGGCCTAGGGCTTGGGATAGAATCCCAATGCCAAATTTTTTTTCCCTGTTCAGTTTTAGCTATAAATGTTATGATTTGAAAAATAATTTAAAGTGGGATTTGAATTCTTAACTCGTTGTTTATTTATTAATCAAAGCCCCTTCCACTTGAGCTACTTCACCCGATCCTTTAGAAAACTATCTTGGATTATTTAATATATTACTTAGACTTGAAGGATTATTTATTTTTTTAAAAGTATTTTTATAGAAAATCATAAATATGTTTGAGAAGGGATTAAACTACCAAAAGCTATGATTTGCCAAGAAAGCTCTATTTCAAGAATTATATATATGAGTATATATGTTTTGGGGAAATTACTAAATTTTGAGAATATATACTTATATAATTATGCATGAGGTGTATATTTGATTATTAAGATATTTGATGCTTATACTATTATTTCCCTAAAATTTCTTATTTATTAACATCGTATATTTTGGGAAATACTATGTATCCCTAGAAAGATTTTACTAAAAACTTTTGATCTATAAAGTGTATAACCCCTTGGACCGTGAGTTGCTCCTGTGCAGTGGCCGGACCCTTGTGGTTCAGCTACGTGTCATTTCGGATCAGGTGTCACGAACCCCTGTGGCTCAGTACCTCGGGGCTATCTCGACGCACGTTTTGACTTTGATTTCGTTGATTTTTGGGTTAGAAATGAGTATGTTATGATGAATTTATTGATCATTTTGCTACACAGTATGTATTTTGAAGTTCACTGTAAATGAGAAATGTCTTGCCTTGTTGCCTGATGTATATTTATGTGTTGAGTAGAGAAGCATGATCACTTTGAAAATATGAATTATTAGAAAAGCATGACTAGAATGTGTTGTTTGATAAATGGGATTTGGAGTATATTTTGATGATGGAATTAGATAGAATTTGTTATATTGCAAGCCTAGCATGAGATTGTATTCTTGAGAATTTTATGAATTATATACATGGATTTGAAGCATGTCGTAGAGTATTTCGCATCTCAAGTATATCATGTTTTTAAAAGTGCGTAAGTGGCCAACATGAGCCTAGTATTACTTTCAAAACC
The DNA here is from genome assembly GCF_001879475.1 of Ipomoea nil. Classification (NCBI taxonomy): domain Eukaryota; kingdom Viridiplantae; phylum Streptophyta; class Magnoliopsida; order Solanales; family Convolvulaceae; genus Ipomoea; species Ipomoea nil. The sequence continues at coordinate 1,776,278 of NW_017617189.1, forward strand.
CATAAGCATGTGGTATATCATATTTTGATGCATTAAGAAGTTGTTGAGTTGTGGTATGCATGAGATTGATGCATGAGAGATATATTTATGTATTATCTATATCGGTGAGGTTTTGGAGGACCCCGTTTGGACTATGTCCTCTCGGATGATATTATGGACATTGCGGTCCCAGTATATGTAACGCGGTGTATTCCCACGTTACGAGGTTGAAAACTGCCCGCCAGGCTTGGAATCCTGGTCAGGGGGTGTGCACGCTAATAGTTCGATACCTGATTCCACAGAGTTTGAGCATAGAACCAAGAGAGTAGTTCAGTGGACGAGCAGAGTATTAGGTCGGCTAGACGCCGTGCCCGGATAGGTTCATTCACACTATGGTGAAGTTCCTAACTCATCCATTTAAAGAGAAAGAGTGAGTCATTGCGACTCTAAGAAAGAAAGAAGTGAGTCATTGCCACTCTTAGAAAAGAAAGAAAGAAAGCAAGTGATTTATGACTCAATGAGACCTCCACAGAAAGTATTCTATTTTACAAACCAGTGTATGAGTATATTTATAGTATTGCACGAAATTGCATACGAGTATAGTATTGCACGAGATTGCATATGAGTATAGTATTGCACAAGATTGCATTTGAGAATAGTATTGCACGAGATTGCATTTGAGTAGAGAATTACATGAGATTGTATAATGAGAATGATGAATCAAGATTGTATATCTAGCACGATTGTTTTAGTTACATTTTGAAGTCTTGTATAACCTGATCGCATGATGAGAACTTGAAAGCATGAAGATAACTTTCGTATGGATTATTAGTATGAAATTACTTGTAAGCATGAATTCGTTTTGATAAGTTTGATGTGATGTTAAGTGTTGGGATACCTATGTTGTTAAGTCATTTGTATTGAAGCATGCCTGTTGATATATATATATATATATATATATATATATATATATATATATATATATATATATATATATATATATATATATATATATATACTAGTATTTTTTATGCGCGATGCGCAAAAAATAGGTGCCCAATATTAATACATTATATTAAAATTTTAAATTTATTTAGATTTTAGATATTTAAATTATTGTAAATAATAATAATAATAATAATAATAATAATAATAATGTAAATCATTTTTATAAATTTGATATTTATATTTATGAAATAAGTAACATATAACTCAAATATTTAAAGTGTATATATTATTATTAATGAAGAAGATAAGAAAATATATGGTGGGTGCATGTGCATGGTAACAATAGTGGAAAAGATAACGTAAGTTATAACGGTAGGGGTATGTTTGTCCAAAATATTTTAATGTACAACCTTTATAGCATAATGTACAAAAAAACTTAACGGAAAAAACGGACATAAATTAGGGGTATAACTTTCAAAAAAACTTAACGGAAAAAACGGACATAAATTAGAGGATCAAATGAGGACGCATTCTTAGGTGAGGACGTGAGGACTAATCTTATGCGTTTGTTTTTTTTTTTATTTTGATGGCCCAGATTTGATTTTCTAAGATGACATGGATTGATTTTTTTGTTAAAGTTGGGTAGTAGTGTCTTTTTCTATTTTTTTAAAGTGTGAACACATGTGTAATCCTTGCCTTAATTGGTTTCCTTTTTTTTTTGGATCACCACCGTCGCGATTTGGAGCCGCGATTTCTTCACCATTGATTGAGTGTTCGCCCATGCAATGTAATCGGTATTTTTTATTTTTTTCGCTCGTTCTTTTGAATATAATATTATCTATATTTGGATGATCGTGTATATGTACAAATGCCTGGATAGGACGATTGTGCATTCGTGTGTGCTGGTTGTGCAACCTAGTCTTGTAAGTTGTGCACTGTGGGCTGGTGAGTTGTGCATTAGTGCACATATTTCAGTGCATCGTAGGACATTGAGATGTCCACTGTAGGATTTTTAGGTGGTGTTTGAATGCACAACTCTAGACTTACCGATGCACAATACTTTGTATAGTAATGCATAGATTCTAATTTACCCATAAATTTATATTTTTAAATATTTTAAAGGGATTTGTTTCCTTAATCCGTGTGATTTGTTCCTTTTAATCTCAGCGATGCTTTTATTCTGATTTAATGGTCTAGATTAGTCCTCACGTCCTCACCTATGATTATGTACTCACTTGATCCTCACCCTATATATATATATATATATATATATATATATATATATATATATATATATATATATATGTATATATGTATGTATGTATATATGTATGTATGTATGTATGTATGTATATATGTATGTATGTATGTATGTATGTATATATGTATGTATGTATGTATATATATATATATATATATATATATATATATATATATATATATATATATATATATATATATATATATATATATATATATATATATATATATACATACATACATACATATATACATACATACATACATACATACATATATACATACATACATATATACATATATATATATATATATATATATATATATATATGTATATATGTATGTATATATGTATGTATGTATATGTGTGTGTGTGTGTGTATACATATATACATACACTCGTAGACTAGTTTGATACTTTCAATCTTTGGATGATTGAAGTATTTGAGTATTTTTAATTTTTAATATTGTTTTGATGTTATGACTTATGAATTATGATTATTTCATTTATTTGGATGTGATATTTGATTGAAGTTGAAAACATGCTCATTAAAATTGTCAAACTGCAAGTCTGTCACTGATTTTTTGGCGCCACCTAGCGCCGCCTAGATTCCGACTAGGCGCCGCCTAGGCGCTAGGCGATGTCCGGACGCCCGACTAGCGCCTAGCGTCTACTGCAACCATGAAAATAGTATATTTACATCTCCTTTTTCCCATTGTGAAAATAGAACACCAATATGGGTATCATATGAATGTTTAAAGAGAGTAAAAAGCCTAGCAGGTTTCTAATGATAACAAAAACAAATTAAAGTTACTTAGTTACCCGCATGAAGCTGGTGCCCTCTCCATACTTCTCTTCCCATTCTCTCTGGGCTCTTTCCTCTGCTTCATATTGACCGATAAGCTGTGCTTGATGTTCTAATGCGCTTTCTAAGTCTTTGTCATCTTCAAGTTTACAGAATAAGTTGGTTTGATTTCTTGATACCTGCAAAGCTGGAATCCCTACTTGGCCTTTTTCATTTTGGTGTTCAAGATAACCTTTGCGACACCCCATAAATATAAATGCTAATTGGGATTAATTAAGGAATTAATCCTAGCCTTCCTTGGTAATTTCTTCCCAAAATCCTGAAATTTCATAGTCGAAGGACTAGAAATTGACTAGTTTTCTTGGTGTACCTTGTGCCTTGTGTGTTGTACCTCAATCCCTTATTCATCCAAATCTTAGTAAGGGTAACTTGGTCTTTTCACTAGTGAGAGGTGCTCATGTTTACCTAGCAAGACCTCTTGTCTTCATTCCATGCTAGCCAAAGTTCTAAAAACTCTCCAACCTTTCTCTAAAAGAATCCTAGCTTGCTCTCCAAGTCAAAAATGGAACTTCCAAGCTTTGCATAGTCTTCCACCAAGATTCCAACTTTCCAACATTACAAGGCTAGGAATGGTAAGATCTATCATTCCCTACCTTTTCCTTACAAGATGCCTCCATCTTTTCTCTAAATCTTTCTTCTACCTTGTGGGTTTTGGGAGTTTGTAGAAGATCTAGTGGTGGGTGAAGTGCTAGGTTGATCTAGAGGAGCTTTGGTCTTGCTTTTAGGTTGAAGAAGGTGTTCTTGGTCTACAAGAGGTAACCCATGCTACACAAAACCTATTTTCACTTGATAATAATGATTGTTGGCTTCTATGTGATATTCTTGATGTGTTTGAGTGATTGATGCATTGTCTTGTGGTGATGCATGTTTAGAGCTTGTATTTTAGGGTTCTTGGATGCTATTTTATGAGTTATTCATAGGTTCAAGTCATATCTTTGTTGTGTGGAAGATTTGGGGTCATTTGGACTTGAACTTAGCCTTAAAAGTGCAAAATCGCGAATGCTGAATTTTGGGTGCAGGGTGTACCCGCGGGTGGAGGTCCACTTGTGGCCCCACCCGCGGGGAACATATGTTGGGATTGCGGGAATTTGTTCCCCGTGATCCTTTTTTCTTGGTATTTAATGTTCTGACCTCCCATTGTTGGATTATTGAGCTTTTGTGAGTCTTCTTGATGTTTCGTATGTCTAGAACGATGAGTTAGGAATCCATGTTAGGATTTTGTGTCTTGAATCGTGCTTATGATCCAACCTTGTGATTCGTTGGATTGATGTTGAGTCTTTGTGGTTCATTGGAACTATTTTGGTTTACTCGTTTGATATGCATGCTAGTCTTGGTGTCATTGATGCTAGTATGTGTTGTTTGTCCCTTTCTATTGAGGATTGGCAACTGCCAATCATATTGATATTGGATTGAGGTCCATTGTTGTTGTTGAGTATCGTTTCATGTCCTTCATTGAAACCCCTTGATTGAATCCCTTGATGTGATCCCGTGTGTATGATTATTCCTTGATTAAGCTATTGTTGAGCTTATTCGTTGTTGTACACACTTTGTGTGGAATCTAGGTGTTGTTGTATCTCTAGATTCTGTGTGTTTTGACTCTTGTTGGGATGATGGATTGATGTGATGAGATGTTTGAGCTGGTAAAGTGGACAATGTGGGGACTTATGTGTGAACAGACCGGTAGTGAAGCTCCGGATGGCCGTTTGGTTACTTGTGACTTGTAGGCAACATGGGAAACTTATCCTCGTTGCCAGAGATGGTAACAACCCGTTGAGCTTGGAATCTCAATAGGGGGTGTATACACTTAAAGTTATTAGCTCTGTTTCCATTGGGCTGCGGTCCTTGTCATTGCGATGACACTATGCATGTGATCCGGGTCATTGTGATGACCACGTGATACCTGTTTGTTGATGATTTGGAGCCCTCTACACTGATCCACTATGAATCGAGCCGTAGTGCTGACTCCATGGTATATGAACTTGGAACTGTGGAACTTGTGACATGTAGTTACCAATGTGTGTATATCTATTCTTTGCTAATGAGCATGTCTTAATGTATTCTACTTTGTGATCAGTAGAATACATCTCGAGTTGTGTTGGTTACAGTTGGTATTCTTGTCTTGTTGTTGTCGTAAGGATGCTGATTTCCTTTTCCTTGAGAGTGTGAATGAGTCTTTGAAGTTGACTTCTCTCTATGGCTTTTGAAATGATATATACTGTATTCCGTTTCGAAAATGGTTTTGACTTATACTTATCTACATATGCTATTTAACGCGTGTTGATGGGTTACCAGCAATGTTCGCTGACCGGGTGTCATCCCCTATCTTTATGTTGCTTTACAGGTTTTGAGTAGCATCTTGGAGAGTGCGCTAGCAGATCGTTAGTTAGTGTAGCTCCTTGTGGCTTGTTTTAGTTAGACTTGTGGCCTGTGAGCCGTGGATTTTATAAGTATGACTATGACGTTTTGTTTATACTTAGCATGTGCACCTATAGATGTGTAGGTGTGGCATAACATCTCTTGTACTTTTTTATTAGCTTCTACTTAATTTAATCTTAATGAGTAGACTTTACCTCTTCATTAAGCTTTAATTGGTTTTTAAAAGCTGTGAAAATCGGGGGTGTTACAACCTTGCAGTGACTCAGTCCCGAAGCTCACAACAACATTATCAAAAGCAGCTCTTACACTAGAATCATTGCATGACTCTTCGGCAGCTGATCTGGAAATACACGAGAACTGTTGAGAGTCCGACATTGAAAAAATAAAAGAAAATATACAAGATTATAAGGTCATGGGTTAAACTAGCTAATTGATTGGATTCAGTCTTTTAGTGTGGTTTAATTTAGCCCATATATATTATAGCCTAGTTGAAATGGCCAAGTTGTCATCAATAACATAGTGGTATCTTGTACTTGCATAATAATGAAATAAGATTTGCTCATGCCTTATCTACCGATATGATGCAGAAGAGCCAATCTCAGAGCTCGAACAGGCATCTCCATCAAACATTTCATTGTGTGCGTCACTTTTACCGAGGTTCTCTAAAATGGCAAGCACAACTACAGTTGCCTTCTCAGCTTTCTTCCGTTGCAAAGAGACGACCTCGAGCTGTGCCTCCAGCTCTGCAACCTTTATGTGGAGAAATATGTTTTGAGAACTCCCTGACAAAATGAATGCAGTAATAATGTGGTTTCAACATATTAGTGCACAAACTTTCATTTAAAATGGCACATCCTCTGTGATGTACGTTTACACTACTGTTTTCACACGATTATTTTCTTCCTGTTTGTTAACTATGGCACACGACATACTACCATGGTGCACATAACATACTACCATGATGCACACGACATCCCCATGAATGGCACAAGACATTCTAAGACACTACTGTTTAAAATGGCACATCCTCTGTGATGTACGTTTACACTACTGTTTTCACACGATTATTTTCTTCCTGTTTGTTAACTATGGCACACGACATACTACCATGGTGCACATAACATACTACCATGATGCACACGACATCCCCATGAATGGCACAAGACATTCTAAGACAGAAACCTACATACGTTCACTCCATAACAGTGTTTTGGGAACTCCCCAACGCAAAATGAGTGCATTAATAATGTGGTTTTAGCATATAAGTGCACACACTTTCATTTAAAATGGCACAACCTCTGCGATGTACGTTTACACTACTGTTTTTGCACGGATATTTTATGATTGTTTGTTAAATATGGCACACGACATACTGCCATTGTGCATACGACATCCTCATGAATGACACACGACATTTAAAAGTATGGCACACAACATCCTAAGACAGAAACCTACGTACATTCACTCCACGAGAGTGTTTTGGGACTCCCCAATGACAAAATAAATGCATTAATAATGCATGTGGTTTCAGCATATTAGTGCACAAACTTTCATTTAAAATGGCACATCCTCTGCGATGTACGTTTACACTACTGTTTTCGCACAGTTATTTTCTTCTTGTTTGGTAACAATTGCACACAACATACTACCATGGTGCACACGACATCCTCATGAATGGCAACCAACATCCTAAGATAGAAACCTACGTACGTTCACTCCACGACAATATTTTGGGAACTCCCCAACGACTGTAATTCTATGATGTTGTTCGCAAACCCTATTCTCTACCCTAATGCACTTCGTGTAAACATTATATGCACATAGTTGACGATCTTACCGTCGTCCATGGCGGTGTAAGAAGCTCTCCGATGATCGTTGTCTATGGCGGTGTAAGAATAATCTCTCTAGTGGTCGTCATCTATGGTGGTGTTAGAAGCTCTCTGGTGGTCGTCGTTCATTGGTGTATGCCTTGCCTAGTCACATTCCTTCTTTGCGTACGATTCTCTACCATGATTAGACACCTTGTTGATGCTAAGTTTGTTAATTACAATCCTTTCATACTTAAAATCCCTCTCAAATGTCTTGTTTGTTCTCCCTTGTTATTTCCATTCGTATAGTAAATCATAGTCTATTTTGAACAAGATCACAGCTGTGTACTCTATTTAATTTAATGCCTAGGATTTGTCTTCATAGTTCTTTAATAACACGTGCCCCCCCCCCCCCCCCCCCTACTATCAGTAGGGGAAATTATGGAATTTTCGACTACCTGAAAGTGATCTTAAATCAAGTTGAAAGTAAAAAGTGATCGGAAATAGCAAAAAAGGTTTTTTCGGATACCAAAAGTGGTCGGAAGATGACTTTTGACTTGATTTAAGATCACTTTCAAGTGGTCGGAAATTTCATAATTTCTAGCAGTGTGTTCTCTTTAGAAAAATTAAAAGTCCTATTTGTGTTTAAATTTTATTAGAGAAGAAAAATGAATGGATAAAATAATGACCCCTTATATTAAACAATCAAAGCATACCACGTCGGGAGTAGAAAATAAGAGTATAAAATAAAAGTTCATGTAGATTTACTCAAATAAAAGGTCAAATAAGCTTTTTAAGTTGTGTAATGGTACAATTGAGCCAATAAGTATATTAAAAAAAAAAAAAAAAAAAAAAACTCAATTCAACTATTCAAGCCCCTTAAACCTACCAATTCAAAAAAGAAAATGCAATGAAGTTTAATTTAATAGTATTTATTCAACAGGTTATTGCTGATTAAACTTCTTTGTGTATGTTGATTCCAATGTGGCGGTGACTTTGCATGAATTTTGAGATGAATTAATTTGTTTTAAAAAATAAATATATTAAAATAAAAATAAAAAGTTGAACGCGCCGCCGGACGGAGATAAGGATATCAGTATGATCGAGACAGAAAATGCATAGATATTTCTTCTGCAAATCTGATCTGACGCGTCGCCTGCTAAACTTCTCATTTTACATAACATAAATTCTGATACCTAAATTCTTGGGTTTTATCAGCAACGTGTTGTCCAAGTCTCTCTGCCTCAGTCAAACCATCCACCAAATTGCTCGCCATTATTTTACTTCCCCAGAAAGTCATCCACAAACTCTTCCTGTGAACCTATATATACATATACATACACTGATACACACTCAGAAAGAAATTAAACCCAACATCATTTGTACGTGTTCTTGAAAGCAATTGAAGATAATAAACCTCGTCGGTTGAAAAACAAAGTAAAATGTTCCGAGAAGACGATTACGGTCAAACTTTGGGAATAGAAGAGGAGCGCGACGGAGCTTATATAATCCGGTGGAAGTCCGGGAAGAGGGTGGATCCGAGGTTGCTAACGTTGTTGGAATCATTCAAAGACGTTTTCGACTCGCGCGAGGAGTTTTTCAAGAAAATATTCCCGGGGATTTACGAGGAGTTCAAACATGTTTTTGGGAAATTCGCCGAGATTAAAGGGCAGAAGAAGAGGGAAATGAAAGCTCGAGCCTTGGAAAGAAGCTCCAGCCTTAGGCTTGAAAGGTTCAGAGTCAAGACTCCAAATGTTACGGTGGTGACTCGGCCACAAGATGGAGGTGGTCAAGTTAAGTAATCCAAAAATTGTACTAGGTGATTTCAATTAAGAATTATCGTGTGTTGAAAATAATATATTGTTGTAAATAAATAAATGTTAACATCACTATAGGACTTCTATTATGATAAATCCCTTCATTCATTTGTAGATCGACGAGGACTCTGTATATTCGCCTATTCGGTATATATTAAAGAATGATAATAATAATAATAAAGTAACACCTTTATTGTACTGTTTATTGACATTTTTTTTTGAGTACTATTGACTTTGTTAGATGCATTATATGTTCATAACTACTTTCTCAAATTATTGAAGCACAAAGTGTCAATACCGTCTTCATGAGAGCAACTTGATACCACTAGACCACAAGATCCTTGGCATTTATTCACACTCTTTGTTGGCATATGTTAGACCAAATTATTAGTAATTTTTTTTTTTTTGAAAGCAAATTACTAGTAACTTAGTCGTATTAAAATTGCTGATGCACCTTAAAGTGTCAAATTGATGCAGCTTAAGTGTCAAAGTAAGTTACTAACGCACCTTAAATGTCGAATTGACGCACCTTAAGTGTAGAATTTATGCACGTTAAGTGTTGAACTAAAGCACTTTAAGTGTAGAATTGACGCACCTTAAGTGTCAAATTGATGCACCTTAAGTGTTAACTGATGCACCTTAACCTTTAAACAGACGCACCTTAACCTTTAAACAGACGCACCTTAAGCTATAAACTTACGCACCTTAAGCTTTAAACTTAGACACCTAATGCTATAAACTTACGCACCTTACGCTTTGAACTTACGCACATTAAGGTTTAAAATTACGCACCTTAAACTTTGAACCTACGCAAAATTACCATAATGCTACCGCATTTTTTTTTTTTAATTTGTCTTCATTCTGGGCTGTTAATTTTGGGAAGGTCAATGACTGAGATTTCAATCTATTTTTTACCTGAGATATATAACTGCACCCGATCTCATATATATATATATATATATATATATATATATATATATATATAGGGTCCGGATCAGGTGAGGACCTAATCTAAGGTGAGGACGTGAGGACTAATCTAGACCATTAAATCAGAATGATGTATGATTGAGATTAAAAGAAACAAATCACACGGATTATGAAAACAAATCCCTTTAAAATATTAAAATATATAAATTTAGGGTAAATCAGTCTTATTAAAAGATGTGCATTTCTATACAAAATGTTGTGCATTCTTATACTGAGTGTTGTGCATTCTTATACTGAGTGTTGTGCATTCTTATACTGAGTGTTGTGCATCAATAGCTTCATTGTTGTGCATTCAAACCCCGCCAAAAAATCATACAATGAACATCCAATGTTCTACGATGCATTGAACTATGTGCTATAATGCACAACTCCCTAGCCTATAGTGCACAACTTACAACACTAGGTTGCACAATCAGCACACACGAATGCACAATCGTACTACCCAGGCATTTATACATATACACGACAATCCAAATATAGACAATATTATACTCAAAAGAACAAGCGAAAAAAAATAAAAAAATACTGATTAGTTTGCATGGGCGAACACTCAATCAATGATGAAGAAATCGCGGCTCCAAATTGCAACGGTGATGATCCAAGAAAATAGGATTATACATGCGTTCACACTTAAAAAAATAGAAAAAGACATTATTATCCTACTTTAACAAAAAAGATCAATCCATGTCATCTCAAGAACTCAAATCTGGACCATCCAAATAAAAAAACAAATGCACAAGATTAGTCCTCACGTCCTCACCTAAGATTAGGTCCTCACCTGATCCGGATTATATATATATATATATATATATATATATATATATATATATATATATATATATATATATATATATACACACACACACACACAAGTTAAATGAAGCGCGTTACACAACTAAATAAATGTCCATTGTTAAAAAGAAATTGTGTAATTACATTATTAAAATAAATAAACTACTATAGTTTGACATACAATTGATAATTAAATTGTTCATTTGTTTATAATTTTACATATATTTATCATATTTTATTCTAAAAAAATATTCATATAATATATTAATCAAGTAATTGAAATCATACTTTCAAAAAAAAAGTAATTGAAATCATAACAAATAATAGTGAGCATTAAACAGCTCAGACGGTTAAATATATAATTATATGTAGTTGCGTAATTAATAAATTGTTTCATTTTGTTAAAACCCTAAATAACAGCCCCTATTATGATTGAAATGGCGTAGGCAAACCTTAAAAAAAAAAAAATAAGGATAAAATTAGGAAATATTTGTAAACGTACAAGAAAGAAAACTCAATGTATAAATTATAAATGCAACCAATTAAATGAACATAGTTTTAATTCCAACTAATTATAAATCAACGGGTGAGTTTTAACCGTGTTAAGGAAAAGTTCAAAGGATGAGGGGTAATATTGAAAATTATTTGTATTAGTATAAGAAAGAGAGTATAAGGAACAAGTCATTGATGCAATCTATTACATGAACACAATTTCTATTTCCGTTATAACCCTAACATTATTGGCTTTTATTCTATATATATTAGTTTTTCACGTCCATTGCCCGAATGAGATAATGCGAATGTTTGTTTTTAAATAATTACTTCAAATTATATCAATACAAGATTATATATGAGATGTTCATGCATAGGTAATTGAATGTTAAATTTGTTTATTTAAATCGGTAATTCAAAGTATATGAATGCAAGATAATATATAGGAGAGATCGATTCTAATTATCACTAAAATAAGAGTTAATTACTGAAATGGTCCCTTGACTATAGCAAAATTACCAATTTGGCCTTTGACTATTTTTTTGACCAATTAAGTCCCTCAACTTTAAAAATCTTAACCAATTTGGTCCTCCGTTTGTTTGACCGTTAGTCAACCGTTAACTTGGGACCAAATTGGTAATTCGCTATAGTCAATGAACTATTTTGGTAATTAACTTTAAGGGTCGGCAATTCGTTCAGTTTTCTCTAACCGTACCGTATAAAACTAGTTAGATTCGGTAATATACCAAACAATCGAACGGTAATAGATTCTTGTATACCGAATGATTCGGTAAAAACTCGAATCGAACTGAATTGTTCGATAAAAGCCGAACCAAACTGAATACCATTTGAACTTTAGATTGCTATTTTGTTATATATTAGACTTTGGATATGGACTATGTAAACACCATAACACATAATATAGAACTTTTGATAACAAACCATAAAGAAATCAAATAAAACATTACGAGAGATACCCGTGAGAATATGAGCTGAACGGCATAGCAAGCAGCAAGGGACTTGGATTTACTTTTTATTTATTTATTTATTATTATTATTATTATTATTATTATTATTATTATTATTATATTTTTTTTAAAAAATCAAACGGTATTCGGTTTAGTTCAATTTTTTACCGAACAATTCGGGTCGGTTTTTTATCAAACCGTTCGGTATACAAGAATCTAATACCGTTTGGTTGTTCGGTATATTACCGAACTAAACTAGTTAGGTACGGTTCGATTCGAGAAAATTAAACCGAATTGCCCACCCCTAAAGTTAATTACCAAAATGGTCCCTTGACTATAGCGAAATTATCAATTTGGTCCCAAGTTAACGGTTGACTAACGGTCAAACTAACGGAGGATCAAATTGGTTAAAATTTTTAAAGTTAAGGGACTTAATTGGTTAAAAAAAAATAGTCAAAGACTAAATTGGTAATTTCACTATAGTCAAGGGACCATTTTGGTAATTAACTCCTAAAATAAATATTTGCAACTTTTTAAAAACGCTAGTCTAAATACTTAGTCTAAAAACGATAATCTAAATAAATACAATTTTTTGTTTGAATTTCTCTAAGTCTTCTTAATTTTCTTTTGGGTTGCATTGTCATTGTTTTCAGTACTTGTTCTCTTCTTTTTTATTGGTAGTGTATCATGTGCAATTGGATTACTGGTGGTAGCATAGAGACAACGTCATGCAATGAGATTATGGTGTAGGAATGAGATCTTAGTTGTACTATGAACTCTTGATCTTGCAAGCACATGTTGATATTTGGCAGTCGTAATTCCTCCTCCCCCCCCCCCCCCTACATGTTTCATGTGTTGTGAGATGTGTGTCGTAGATTCTTGTGTGAAAAGTATTGAACAAAATATTAATATTTATTATATTTGTAAAAGGTTCATGAGTAGTATCTTTTGTTCTAGTTCCATAACTTGTTTACTTGTTAGTAACAACAATGACTCTGCAGGTAGTCCGAATATTGATGCCGCAATGTGTCTAGTTTTATCAACAATTTTCAAATCCATTTTGTACCTGTTTATTTTAATTTGAAGTTCATATTTTTGGAATTAGTATGAATAATGAGTGTAGTACTTGATTTTGTGTGTGCTTTTTGTAATATATATATATATATATATATATATATATATATATATATATATATGTATATATATATATATATATATATATATATATATATATATATATATATTGTTGAATTGATACTAACTTTGGAGTACTCACTGCTGCATTTTCACCATAATGCATGCAGTTAAATAGTTTGCCACTTTGTGTATAAACTTTTTTTTTTTGTTTTTTTTTTAAATATTGGCTACATCGTATATACAAAGTGTTTTTGTTGTCAAGGTTTATGCTGATTTTGCCTTTAATCCAAACTGTTGAGTCTAGAAAATAAAATGAATTGTAAATTTATATTAATTCTAATATATTTAAAGGATGCACAATAAGTATTTTACGTATAGGATCAATGAATCCTGTAACGGTAGCTATTTTTGAAATTTCTTCATTTTCTGGATTTGCATGATTGATTGTAGCATTATTATAGTCTCGACATCTTTTCAATGCGTCAAATGTGTAACAATGTTCTATTGCTCTACATTGACATTTTTAATAATGAGTTCTAAATGTAGCTATGTAAAATAATGATTTAATTGCCATTTACATATTATTATTAGCATAACAACATACAAGTCTTTTTGCTGTTCTGCTCAAGGTACTTTTGATTCAATCATTATTGTTGAATGAGTTATTGTGGATAGAGAAATTCCTAATTTATTTAAGAAATAAGATTAGATAAGGTAGTAAAAATTTATACATTTTAAATCATCTTAATAAAGAAATATGATTTACCTTTAAAGGGAATAACAACTGTGATGTAGTCCATAGATATTACGGGGTAGTTTCCCGCTTCAATTTCTTGGGCTATTTGAATACCCTCTTTGTTAATAAATCCTTCCTAAGTAGTTAATATGATTGGATTCAAACTATTTTAATTTTTTTTCCATGGTATTAATGTTGGCTTCAAATTGTTTTTTTTTTTTCATGGTATTAATAAAATACTTGGTAAATAAATATATATTATTATTTTTTATTATAATTTTGATATTTAATTACAAGATAGTGTAAAAAGAAGACAATTGACGATGTAGTGAATATATTTAATTAATGAATTTTAATGTAAGGATCGGAATATTTGCATCGTAGAAAATAAAGACAATATAACTAATGAAATTATATCTTTTTTTTTAATTTTTTGATAATGAATATTTTTTCTTTTGAATAAATGCATTGTAGACATCTAATTCTAAATTAAAGAAATGCATGCATATGTATTAATTTTGTTGTAGGTACTAATTTATTTTAATTTAATAAGAGTAATAGAGTGGGTACTTACTTTTTCATTCACAACAATGAAGTCATTGATTTTTTTTTCCATTCCATGTTGAGACAAATTGTTTTGGGAGTTTGTCAATGACAATTGTTACAATTGCTGTCAATAGAGGATGATGATAAATAATTCGGAATATATGGTTACAATAGATATTGTTATAATGATATAATAAAAATTAACTTACAATTTTTTTTTGAAGTTTTCATGAATTGATAAAATTCTTAGAATGAAGTGTAAACTTGTTCAATTTGAACCAACGAGGTGTCAACATTGTCAATTATTTCAACAATGGTCCTACAGTTTAAAATCCAAATGTAGTTGTATTTTTGATCAACAACTTTGTAGTTAGGTCACCAGGTCTTACAATGATGTAAGAACAATTTTATCTGATAAAAAAAAAATAATATTATAATATTTGTAAAGTAATGTACAACTGTACCATTATAGAAATACAGACAAAAAATATTGATACCATAATCACCTAAATCATTCCCAATAATGCAAAAGCATAATTGAAATATTGAGTTTTGTTCTAAATAATCAAAAGAAGATTAATTAAAAAAAATTGTGAAAAAAAATAAACCTAAATTTGTTTTTAAAAAAATGTAATAAAATGATTTTCAAGGTTCCTTATTTGTAATCCTTGAGCTCAACTTTGAATGCTATGTATTTAGTCGGGCTAATTATTTGACCAAAGTTCATCTTAAATTTTATATTGTATTTTTTTAATAGACTCAACATATTTGTAGTATATGTTCAACAATTATTCCAACTCTGATTGGGATGAGGTTCGAACCTAGGACCTTTCTTATAAAAATCAATGAGTAAGTTTGTTATAATAAATAGTTAATGGAATATTTCGTTACTAAAGTTTATACTAACGGATGCGAGGGTATTTAAGGGAAGAAAATAATATAATAGAGGGTAAAATAGGAAAATAAAAAGTACTAAAATCAAAATAATTTGAACCATTCATGTCATCAAATAGTTTGATGGGCATTTTATAGTTCCCGTTATAGGCCTAACTTTATTGGCTCTTATTAGTATATATATATATATATATATATATATATATATATATATATATATATATATATATATATATATATATATATATATATATAGGTTCTGGTGCGGTTGGTGCGCACAGGTGCGGTTGTGCGGTGAGAGGAGAGCCATTGATTTTGATTAAATCAATGTCCAGGATTACCAAAATTAAAAAAAAAAAAAAAAACGAGGTGACAATTTGGTAATTTTTGCATCTAGGTCAAATTTAAGGTGTGTGATTTTTGTGCTTAAGGTGCGTTAGTTTTGTGCTTAAGGTGCGCGGGTTTTGTGTTTAAGGTGCGTGAGTTTTGTGCTTAAGGTGCGTGAGTTGTGTACTTAATGTGAGTAGTTGTTGAAACTTAAGGTGCGTGAGTTTTGTGCTTAAGGTGCGTTGATTTTGTGTGCTTAAGGTGCGTGGGTTTTGTGCTTAAGGTGCGTGAGTTTTGTGCTTAAGGTGTGTGGGCTTTGTGCTTAAGGTGCGTGAGTTGTGTACTTAATGTGAGTAGTTGTTGAAACTTAAGGTGCGTGAGTTTTGTGCTTAAGGTGCGTTGATTTTGTGTGCTTAAGGTGCGTGGGTTTTGTGCTTAAGGTGCGTGAGTTTTGTGCTTAAGGTGTGTGGGTTTTGTGCTTAATGTAAGTAGTTGTTGAAAGTTAAGGTGCGTGAGTTTCGTTCTTAAGGTGCGTTGTTTTCCTTCTTAAGGTGTGTGATTTGTATATGCTTAAGGTGTGTAAGTTGTGTGAAATTTAAGGTGAACCATTTTAAAACCTTAAGTGCGTGGTTTGTGTTCTTAAGGTGCTTTGTTGTGTTCTTAAGGGGCGTGATTTGTATTCTTAAGGTGTTTTGTTTGTGTGCTTAAGGTGCGTGATTTGTGTTCTTAAGGTGTTTTGTTTGTTTGCTTAAGGTGCCTGATTTGTGTACTTAAGGTGCGCCATTTTAATGCTTAAGGTGCGTCCTTCGCACAACCGCATGGGAACCCTTCCCCGCACCTGAACCCTTCCCTATATATGTATAGAGAGAGATAGATTAGAAATCATTCCTTTTAGAAAAAACAAAAGCCCCACTTGTGTTCAAATTTTATTTGAGGGAAAAAAGGGATAAAAATTATGACCTAATATATTAAACAATCAAAGCATACCACGTTTAGAGTAGAAAATGAAAGTATATATAAATTTACTCATAAAAGGTCAAATAAGCTTTTTAAGTTGTGTAAATAGTACAATTGAGCCAATAACTATATATATATATATATATATATATATATATATATATAGGGTTGCATTCACATGCAAACACCCTTAAAATACAAACATGTGGACATATACCATGCACATACCTAAATGCGGGTGTGCACACATCCGTGGACGATAGTGCACACACCTATATGTGGGTCTGCACACATCCGTAGTATGTATGTGTGAATCCACAGTATTTGGGCCAGTGTGCACATGTCCATGAAAGACAGTGCACAGAGGCGGACACAGCACACAAAATCATAAAAACTAATCACAACCTTAGATATCCAAAATCCAACGATCCAGAAATGTCCACAAGTTTGTATTTTAAACCCTGTTTTTACATGAATGTAATTCTATATATATATATATATATATATATATATATATATATATATATATATATATATATATATATATATATATAGGGAAGGGATCAGGTGCATTTGTGGCTTCCCGTGTGGATGTGCGGTGGACTAATGTGCGTGAGGTTTATACTTAATGTGCGTGAGATTTGTATTCAATGTGCCTGAGATTTGTACTTAATGTGCGTCATGTTAATATGCGTGAGTTTTGTACTTAATGTGACCGAGTATTGTGTTTAATGTGTGTGAGATTTGTGCTTAATGTGCGTGAGTATTTCAGAATTACGAGCTCAGAAGGAAGCAGAACAGAAACTCACGCACATTAACCCCCAAGCTTCTTGTTACTTCTTCCTTCAATTTGGCCATGGATTCTGGATTATCAGCTACCTTCAATGCAGTTGAATGTTTATATAAATGACGCACGCACAGTAAAATTTGCACAGCAGCTAAGTGTTGATTTCTGTTGTATTATTCCCATAATTCTTAACCACCATAGCTCACCTCCGCATCATCATCATCATCAGGGAGGGGGCAAATGGCTACGGGGATGGGGAAGAAGCTGACATCAATATTTTCTGCTGCATTTTACACATTCACGCACATTAAGTACAAATCTCAGGCACATTAAGCACAACACTCACGCACATTGAGTACAAATCTCACGCACATTAATCCACCACACATCCGCACGGGAAGCATTCAACCGCACGGGAACCTTTCACTATATATATATATATATAAAACTCAATTTAACTATTCAAGCCCCTTAAACCTACCAAAAAAGAAAATGCAATGATGTCTTATTCGTATTTTTTTTTTTAAATACTACTAGCTCTGCTACAATGTAGTATCTGTTCATAACTATTTTCTCAATTTACTAAAACACAAAGAGTTAATACCGCCTCACTGGAGATCCACTCATGACCTCCCATTTGAGAGAGCCATTTCGTGCCACTAGTATTTGTTTAACGTAAAATACTACATGCACTCCGACCCATTTCTTACTCCCATCTTATACTCCCTCTCACAAATTTTGTATGCAGACACATTCATTGGGACTCACATGATGAAAATAATCAACCTTTGTTTGTGTTGAGATATTTGATGATATTAATCATCTATATTAATAGTCATGTGTCTCTTAAGTTTTCCATATGTCTCTTGGGTTTCCCATGTGTCTCTTGGGTTTTCCATGTGTCTCTTTGTTTTCTCATTTGTATTTATTTTTCATCATCTTGTTAGCACTATATATACAAGTGCTTGTATTGAAGTTGACACAAGACACAATATATTAGTTTTTCCTCTTCTTCTTGTTTATTTGTATTCTACATGGTATCAGTCGCTAAGGTTTATATCTACGCATAAACTCATCAATGGCTGATGACGAGCAGCCGCATGCATTAACAGGGCTGATTAGTGGTACACCGATTTTTGATAATCAATTGAATGGTAAATTTGATCCATGGTTGTGGATAATTGACACAGGGGCTTCTCGTCACGTTACTGGTGATTCCACTCGAATGACTGATGCAAAAGATATATTTCATTGCGCTGTTGGTTTACCCAACGGAAAAACAGTGGTTGCAACTCGAGAAGGCTCGGTTCAATTAACGGACAAAATTTTTCTTAATCATGTCCTTTATGTTCCGTCTTTAAGTTGCAATCTTATTTATGTTTCTCAGTTAAATGATGATATGCATAGCAATATCCACTTTAACTCTTATATGTGTGCTATACAGGACCAATCGGGGGAACTGATTGGAACGGGTGTTAGACGGGATGGACTTTACTACTTCAAGGGAATCGATTTAGTGCAACATCCTACAGTAAATGGTGTGACAAGTTCAGTCAATCTTTGGCATCAACGAATGGGTCATCCATCTGAAAAAGTGGTAAAACTACTTCCGTTTGTTGGCACTGCTGTGGGGAAATTTTAATAAAGCTTGTGATGTTTGTTTTCGTGCTAAGCAACCTAGAGATAAGTTTCCTTTGAGTAATAACAGAGCATCTCGAATATTTGAGAAAATACATTGTGATTTGTGGGGTCCTTACAAACATCAATCCTCTTGTGGTGCACGTTATTTCTTAACTATAATAGATGATTATTCGCGAGCAGTTTGAATTTATTTAATGATGGATAAAACTGAGGTTTTTAAAATGTTCTTGTGTTTTGTGGCTATGATTGATAGACAATTCTCTCAATCAATCAAAGTCGTTCAGAGTGACAACGGTACTGAATTCAATTGCTTGCGTGATTTTTTTTTCTGATACTGGAATTCTATTTCAAACTTCCTGTGTGGGAACTCCTCAACAAAATGGTAGGGTTGAGCAGAAACATAAACATATTCTCAATGTAGCGAGAGCTTTGAGATTCCAAGCCAATTTGCCAATTTATTTTTGGGGAGAATGTGTTCTTGCGGCCACACATCTTATAAATTGGACACCAACACCGTTGCTTGGTAACAAAACTCCTTATGAAATTCTTTTTGGTAGTCCTCCATCTTACAACACAATTCGTGTTTTTGGGTGTCTCTGCTTTGCCCACAATCAAAAAACAGAAGGAGATAAATTTGCTAGCAAGAGTCGAAAGTGCATCTTTGTGGGATATCCATTTGAGAAAAAGGGTTGGAAGCTGTTTGATCTTGACACCAAAGAATTTTTTGTTTCCCGCGATGTGAAATTTTTTGAGGATGTTTTTCCATTTCCCCTCATAGATACGAATACCAATCCTCATGAAGAATTTGTTCACGAAGATTTTTCTGTAATTGTTGAAGAAGCCGAGCCCAGCTCCACAAACGAGCCAAACCCTCTGTAAGCATTGAAAATTTTAAATAATATTGTTGGACCGTGATGGATAATTGGTCATTAAATTAATTACTTTAATTAGGCTAATTGGACTAATATTTATTTAATTGGGTTAATTAAATGGCCCATTAAATAATTAATTAGTTTAATTACTTAATTAAATGTAATTGAATGTTGGATTGTTCAGCCCAAAATGGTGGAATGCTTAATTGATTTGGACCAGGCTGCTTGGATGAACTGGGTTGTCTAATTAACGGGTTTGACTTGGTTCTGGCCCATCAGAATTATATGTGGATTATATAATTTTGGAGAAATATGAATAATTTGATATTATTTGAAGATTTGATGAGATCATGAACCTGGACGCGATGGTGTCCCGATACATTCCTTAATTTAATTAAAATAATTAAATTAAATTAGGAATTAAGAGTTGGTTGGAGATTTTCCCTCACTCTCACCACTATAAATAGTGGTTTCATTTCCAAAGAATAGAGCTCTGGAA
The DNA here is from genome assembly GCF_001879475.1 of Ipomoea nil. Taxonomy (NCBI): domain Eukaryota; kingdom Viridiplantae; phylum Streptophyta; class Magnoliopsida; order Solanales; family Convolvulaceae; genus Ipomoea; species Ipomoea nil. The sequence continues at coordinate 1,796,967 of NW_017617189.1, forward strand.
ATCTGCATATCGAAGCTCTGCCGAAATCTCGCCGGGACATTGTCTGGAACACGCCCGCAGTTATATATACTGCGTATATTGCGCTAAGGAACACGCCACTTGAACACCGGAAGCCCATCTTTGAAGATCAAGCTGCATATTAGCCCTTCACTGAGGAGCAAGCTACTAACTCCGGAGGCCCTTTAGCAATGAACTACTCCAATTCGGCACACTCCCGAATTCGGCATACTTCCAGTTCGGCATACTCCCGAACTCGGCATACTTCCAGTTCAGCATACTCTGAACTCAGCACACTTCCAACAAGGAACTCGGCATACTTCAAGTTCAGCATACCCTGAGCTCGGCACACTTCCAATTCGGCATATTCCGAATTCGGCACAGTTCTAATAGGCATACTTCTAGTAGAGAATCAGAGGACTTCTCATATACAGAGATTGTACCCCTTCTTGATTGATACATACTACTTGTAACCGATACTTTGAATTTTGAATATATACAATTCAAGTTTTTCGCGTTTACATATTTTGGCACGCCCAGTGGGACAGCTCTGCCTCTCATCTCTCTACTACTATACCTCTACCTGCGCATCAAATGGCATCGAACAATCCCATGTTCAGGAGGACCTATGCCCAAGCTACCAAGTCCAAGTCTACGCTTGTAGCTAGCCCTGGCACAACCCAGAAAACGCAAGGTCCGCTGACAAGGAACCGCGCAAAGGATTTGGGGGTCCGGGTACCTGAACCTCAGTCCATGGCACGACGGGTGGTTCGAAGGCTCGACAAGTCCCCTGCTGCCTCAAAGGCAATCGCTTTTGCTGGAAGTCTACCCTCTCCCAAGGGAGCTACCGATGGTGGTAGTCCAACTTCTATGCAAGGAAATGCTAGTAGCGGGAGCACTTCCCCTGTAACTCTGCCACATCCAGTATGGAAGGCTGCACCTGAGTGGTCGCATGTCTACAATGTCATGCCTGCCATGGCGACAAACACAGAGTCTGTAGAGGAGCAATTAGCTAGAATTGCTAGGTCTCTGGAAGGAATGGCTGTCGCTCTCCAAAATCAAGAGAAACGGCTTAACACCCTCGATAATAGGGTAGGAAGCATCATGGAGGAGCAAGGAAGCCGTGCTCCAGGAAAGCAACCTGAAGGGCAAGAAGAGGTTGGTCAGCAATCACCACCACCTCATGTTAGCCATGTGGTAGGAGAAGCTGCTTCCCACTTACCTGCAACTGAGAAAACTATTCCAGTTACCGAAGGCATGATACCGGTGGATCAGTTGAAGGACTACATAATGGGGGCCATCAAAGGCAAGTTGGATGGAGGCCAACCTTCATATTCCTATGCTAAGCCCTACACACAAAGAATTGAGGAATTGAAAATGCCCTACGGCTATCAACCTCCTAAGTTCCAGCAATTCGATGGCAAAGGAAATCCCCGATAGCACATTGCCCACTTTGTGGAGACATGCAATGATGCAGGGACTTATGGCGATCTGTTGGTAAAGCAGTTTGTCTGTTCGTTAAAGGGAACTGCGTTTGATTGGTACACTGACCTCGCGCCCGGCTGCATTGATAGCTGGCATGATATGGAACGTGAGTTCTTAACTCGTTTCTATAGCACAAGGAGAACGGTCAGCTTCTTGGAACTCACCACTACTCGCCAATGGAAGGGTGAACGCGCCGGTACCTACATCGAAAGGTGGAGGGAACTATGCCTGAATTGCAAAGAAAGAATATCCCAAAGTTCTGCAATTGAGATGTGCATCCAAGGAATGCACTTTGAACTCTCCTATATCCTACAAGGGATTAAGCCAAAGTCCTTTGAGGAGTTATCCAGTCGTGCTCACGACATGGAATTGAGCATCGAAGCCAGCGGAGGGCTCAACATATTGAACTTGCCTAGCTCTTCCAATGCACTTGGAAAACAAGAAGTTAAAAAGTGGAACAAACCTTTTCCAAAGCAGGAGAAGAAAGAAGTGATGAATGTGAAGGCTACTCCCATGACAGTCTTCACTAAGGCAACTGAAAGGCCTAGGTCAAGATCATTTTCTGGCCCGTCAAGGGGTGGTAGAAGGCCGACAATTGAAGAAAGGCAGGAGAAGACTTATCCTTTCATGGATTCCGATGTATCTCCCATGTTTGATGAGCTACTTAAACTTAGGCTCATTGAGTTGCCTGAAATGAAACGTCCCGAGGAAGCTTCAAGGGTGGATGATCCACACTATTGCAAGTATCATCGTCTTCTTGGTCATCCGATTGAGAAGTGTTTTATCTTCAAAGATAAAGTAATGGCACTGGCCAGAGATGGGAAAATTGAGCTTGCCGATGCCAAAGCGAGCTCAAATCAAGTCTCGATTACGCCCGGACGGTTCGCTCCGCTGTGTACTGAAAAGGAAGATGGAAAACAACGGAAGCGTCCACTCCCCTTCATTGTTAAGTATGCTGCTGGTCAAAGTTCAAAACCACAGCAAAATGATAGCACATCTGAAGGAAAATGGGTGATAGTCACTCATAGAAAGAAGAAAGTTGAGCCTGGGAGGCATCCTAAGCACACAGCGAGAAGTTAGGTTGAGAAAACCTCAACAAGTGGCAATGCCCGCAGACTAAAGACGAAGGGGCATGTCAAGCAACCACGAGCACCAGTTCCTTTGGCTCAATATATGCCAAAAGGATTTAATCTTCAAGGGGTAGACCGTGCTAGCTCCTGCCTAAATACAAATGACAAGCCAGAAGATGGAGGTGAATGTTCATCTCCTAAACACACCGAGGATGAGGAAGTGTTAATGCATAAGGCTACTTCCTACTCCACGGAAATTACCTTCAAGGATGAAGACTTGTTACTTGGAGGCACGCCACACAATCGCCCATTATTTGTTGAAGGCTACACCCGTGGGCAAAAACTCAAAAGAATTATGGTTGATCAAGGCTCAGCTGTCAACATCCTATCCCTCCGAGCTGTGAAGGACCTTGGTATATCTACAGATGAGCTTGCCCAAAGTCGTCTAATGATACAAGGCTTCAACCAGGGAGGGCAAAGAGCAATCGGCATCATCAGACTTGACTTAAGAATTGGAAACCTAAGTTCAGGTGTCCTCTGCCATGTCATAGATGCAATGACATCTTATAACTTGTTACTTGGAAGGCCATGGATACATGAAAATGGGGTGGTACCCTCGTCTTGGCATCAATGCCTCATGTTTGAAAAGAACGGCGTAGTTGAAAAGGTTGTCGCCGATGAAAGCCCTTTCACAGAGGCTGAGTCTTACTTTGCAGATGCAAAGTTCTACATTAAAAGGCAAGTTATTGTTGAAGATATTGAGGAAAGCCATGACGATCCACCTTCCCAATCAAAGTCAAAGGGAAAACAAGTTGTAGGGGGAGATCAACATAACACGAAACTCATCTTCCCGCTTGCAAGGATTGATACACTCAAAACAAATGCAGCAAAATCAACCGAAGAGAAATGTGGTGATAAAGTGGGCCAAATATTCCCCGCCAAATGTACCGAGGGTTTCAACCCTAACGCTTATAAGCTTCTAGCCAAGGCTGGCTATAACCCCAACGAGCCACAGAAGTTGGGAAAGCTTATCCCAGAAGCCGGTGGTAAAGGCAAGGCAAGTCACCAAGAGCCTCAAGCGCGCAAAGGGTTGGGCTATGTCCCCCCTAAACCAGTGCGAATTCTTATAAACAGGGCTGCAAGTAATTGTATCTCCGCGGAGGGAAGCGAGTATGACCCAAACCTCACTCCTACCAATGATAATGGGCAAGACAAAAAGAAGTCAGTCTTCGACCGAATCGGTAAGGCGGACTCTCGACGCTCAGTCTTTGATAGATTGGGGTCAAGTCCTAAAGCCCTAAAGAGAAAGTCAATGCATGATCGACTTGGAGCTGTCCAAGTTATTAAAGACAGTGCCAATGTTCCTGCTGAAGTGGAACCTCCAAAAAGGCTCAGAAGCATGATTCCTTCTCGTATGAGACGAGAAACATATATTCATGTTACATGCGGTGAAGTATTGAAAGTCCAACCGAAGACCATTGTACACACTCGAGTACATAAAGAGGAAAATGAGGAAAGCGTAGGCTCAAGTGATGACGTACCACCAACCACTTAGGGAGAGGTGGCATCGTCGTTCCATATCACTTTATGTGATGAGACCTCGATTGAGGGGGAAGATGCAGAAGATGCACCCCATGAGTTAGAAGAAGGGGTACGAGCCGCGGTGGACGAATTAAAAGAAGTTGATCTGGGAACGCCTGAAAATCCTCGTCCTATCTTCATTAGCGCACTCCTTTCTGATGAAGATGAAGAAATCTATGTCACATTGCTGAAAGAATATATTGATGTCTTTGCATGGACATACAAGGAGATGCCAGGGTTAGACCCAAAGGTAGCTGTGCACCGCTTAGCAGTGAAGAAGGGGTGTCGCCCGGTTAAGCAAGCTCAACGACGCTTCCGCCCCGAGCTCATTCCCTCGATTGAAACAGAAGTTAATAAGCTTATTGAGGCTGGCTTCATTCGTGAAGTTAAATATCTAACCTGGATATCCAGTATTGTGCCTGTGCGCAAGAAGAACGGCCAGATCCGCGTCTGCATAGATTTTCGGGACCTCAATGTGGCATGCCCGAAAGATGACTTCCCGCTTCCTATCACGGAGTTAATGATAGATGTCGTGACTGGGCATGAGATCCTGTCATTCATGGATGGCTCCTCCGGTTACAATCAAATCCGCATGGCGCCGGAAGATGAAGACTTAACTGCATTCCGAACGCCAAAAGGCATCTACTGCTATAAAGTAATGCCCTTTGGTTTGAAAAATGCAGGTGCTACATACCAAAGGGATATGCAGACAATATTTGATGATATGCTCCATAAAATGGTCGAATGCTACGTAGACGACTTGGTTGTGAAGTCGAAATTGCGCACAAATCACTTGGTGCATTTAAGGCAAGTCTTCGACCGCCTACGAAAGTTTCAACTGAAAATGAACCCCCTGAAATGTGCTTTTGGGGTTGCTGCTGGAAAGTTCCTCGGGTTTACTGTTCGACACAGGGGCATCGAGATTGAACAAGCAAAGATTGACGCCATAATGAAGATGCCTGAACCAAGAAACCTTCATGAGCTTAAAAGCTTACAAGGGAAGTTGGCTTACATCCGAAGGTTCATATCAAACCTAGCAGGAAGATGTCAACCTTTTAGTCGGTTGATGAAAAAGGGCATCCCGTTCATATGGGATGAGGCATGCAAGAACGCATTTGAGAATATCAAGTCATACTTGATGAAGCCGCCTGTGTTAACTGCTCCTGTTCATGGCCGCCCGCTGATCCTTTATATCTCCGCCCAAGACAGTTCTGTGGGAGCCTTGCTTGCTCAGGAAAATGACAAAGGGAAGGAGAATGCTCTCTACTATCTCAGCAGAATGATGACCTCGAACGAGTTAAAGTACTCCCCAATTGAAAAGCTATGTTTGGCACTCGTGTTCTCAATCAAAAAACTTAAGCACTACTTCGAGGCTCATACCATCCGGCTTGTCTCCAAAGCGAACCCGGTGAAATATGTTATGGCGAAGGTCGTTCTCTCCGACCGCCTCGCAAGGTGGTACTTATTGTTTCAACAGTTCGAAATTGTATATGTGCCGCAAAAGTCTGTCAAGGGGCAAGCCTTGGCCGATTTCCTAGCAGACCACCCAATACCTGCTGAATGGGAGTTGTCTGACGATTTGCCTGATGAAGATGTGCTTATCATTGAAGTCCTACCCCCATGGAAGATGTACTTTGATGGAGCTTCGCATAGAGAAGGGGCAGGTGCTGGAGTTGTCTTCGTCACTCCAGAAGGCGAGGTGTTGCCATATTCATTCACCTTGACCGAGCAATGTTCAAACAACGTTGCTGAGTATCAAGCATTGATACTTGGGCTCGAGATAGCGGCTGACATGAAGCAACTGAGAATTAACATTTATGGAGATTCGAAGTTGATCATAAACCAAGTGTTGGGTCTATATGAAGTGAAAAAGGCGGAGTTAGTCCCATATAACAACTATGCAAAGATACTCATGCAATGGTTAGGGGACGTCACAATTGAACATGTACCGAGGAAAGAAAACAAGCAAGCTGACGCCTTAGCCGCATTGCCTTCAACTATTGCTCATCCTGCAGCCCGAATACAAGTATGTCAAAGGTGGGTGGTTCCACCAATCTTTAATGAAGACGGCTCAGTTGATGAAACTGTTGAACTCCCTACTGCCTCAGTGTATGATATAGGCAAAGACGACTGGAGGCAACCGTTAATTGACTACCTCACTGATGGAAAGTTACCTGAAGATCCCCGTAAAAGGGTGGATATAAGGCGTCGAACTCCTCGCTTCATCTACTATAAAGAGACATTGTATCGTCGTTCCTTTGATGGAATCTTTCTCCGATGTCTAGGGGAAGAGGAAGCTTTACAAGCTATGCAAGAAGCTCATTCTGGGGTTTGCGGTGCACATCAATCCGGTCCCAAGTTGCATTTCCACATTAAGCGAATGGGATATTATTGGCCTACAATGGTAAAGGATTGCATAGACTATGCTCGAAGGTGCCAAGCTTGTCAATATCATGCAAACTTTATTCATCAGCCACCAGAACCTCTACACCCAACAGTTGCATCTTGGCCATTTGATGCTTGGGGACTTGATGTGGTTGGCCCAATTACGCCTAAGTCATCTGCAGGGCATGCCTACATACTAGCTGCCACTAATTACTTTTCAAAATGGGCTGAAGCCGTGGCATTGAAGGAGGTGAAGAAAGAGAATGTTGCAGACTTTCTCCGTGTTCACATCGTCTATCGATTTGGTATCCCACTATATATCTTAACAGATAACGGGAAGCCCTTTGACAACAAGTTGATGGACAAGATCTGCAAGCTTTTCGACTTTAAGCAGCGAAACTCATCAGCTTACTATGCAGCTGCAAATGGGCTTGCTGAAGCTTTTAACAAAACCCTATGCAATTTGTTGAAGCAAGTGGTCTCAAAATCGAAAAGGGACTGGCATGATAGAATGGAAGAAGCTTTGTGGGCGTATAGAACCACATACCGCACACCTACTCAAAGCACTCCATACTCTTTGGTGTATGGTGTAGAAGCGGTCTTGCCTCTAGAGCGCCAAATACCTTCCTTGAGGTTGGCCATACAGGAGGGTCTCACCGATGAAGAAAATGCTAAACTACGCTTGGCCGAGCTTGAAGCCTTGGATGAGAAACGGCTGCAAGCGCAACAAAGCCTGGAGTGCTATCAAGCTCGCATGTCTAAGCTTTTAACAAAAGGGTAAGGACCCGTTCCTTTCAAATTGGGGACAAGGTCCTAGCTGTTCGCAGGCCCATCATCGTCACGAGAAAAACTGGTCACAAGTTCACTTCAAGGTGGGATGGTCCCTACGTGATTCTAGAAGTTTACACCAGTGGGGCTTACAAGTTGATTAGTGAAGATGGTTTGAAGATCGGTCCAATCAATGGAAGGTTCCTAAAGCTTTACCACCCTTAAACTTGGGGTGTCAACACAAGTCGTGGAAATATGATGAACGACTCATCCACCAAAAATGCAGCACGTGGTTAAACTGCTAATGCATCTCGCTTTGTCTATGGGTGGGCCCAAATCATAGACGCTCCTGGCCCGCATGAGTTTAAACTGTGAACGGCTCTACTTTGTAAAAAAAAAAAAAATCATTTGAACTGCGTTTGACTTGATCTCCTTGATAGGAGTACGTAGGCAGCTTAGAATCAAATTATCTAAGTTCAGTCATAACAAAATCAAATCCAATTCATGTTGCAAGAGTGGGTTATCTAGACAATCCTTCAACGGGTGAAAGAAAAGTTGTATGAATTATCGCTAAAGGACCGGCACATAAATGAGAAGCATTCAATTATCAAAAGTTAGAAACGAAACAACAAAAGTTCTTGCAATCAAAAGAGAAGCTAAATGACAAAGAGTATCAGTCAATAAAAAAGCCTAAAGCTAAGCATATTGTCTTTGCACGCTTCTAAGCCTCTCTTTGCCTCCTTTAAGCTCGTTTCATCTTCTGGCGTCAGTACAGTCAGGTCCTTAATGCGGGTGACCTCTGCCCTAGCCTCCGAAACGGCAGTCTTAGCATTGCCCAGGTCATCTGTAATTTTGGCAATCGCAGTGTCGCATTCCTCTGCCTTAGCACGAACTAACTTCAGTTCTTTCTCCAATTCCTCTTCCCGATCTTTTGTGGCCTTAAGCATCTTATGTTGGCCCAATAGATCTTTCTTGAGTTTCCTAAACTCGTCTTGTGCATTCTTAAGCGCATCCTTCGCCAGGGATAAAGACTGAGACTCGCTCGATGTTTTGTCAGAAATTGTGGACCTTAAGTTATCAAAGGCTTGAGCTTTCGTGAAAATCTCTGCAACCCGTGTTTCCAAGGGAGAGATATCAATGTCTAACTTCCGCAGATTTGCAAAAGCGTTCAAAAAGCTCTCTTGCAAAGATGAAACGTGTTCTACCGAGGTGTCGTCCAACTTTTTGCGAAGCTTGTTCCAGACATTTATGACAACCACCTTAAATTCTTCCAGTACGAGGTCTTTTCCATCAAAGACAGAGACCTCAGGTCTATCTTGCTGACCTACGCGTGGCTCGTCGAGGGAATTCCCCGACTGGTGCGTGTTTGATGCTGAGGCACTGTTTGAATGTCCACTTTCTCCAGTATTGCTGGCTGCCACCCTTTTATTTGATGACTCAGCCCCTCCACTAGCAGGTATCGCCACATTTTCCTGTCAAGAAGTAAAAGAGGGTAAATTAAGTGCTACCAGCAATCATTGGGATAAGCGAGAACAGTGATTTACCTCCACTGGGGAAGGCGAACGTCTGTCTCGTCGCCGTTTCCAGTGACGGTCATGGCTTTCCTCATCACCCGAGTCCGACCGTACCACATCGGCCCTGTTTTTCGAGATGATATGCTCCTTTCTCTTCTTGGGTGGTGGTTCATCTCCCTGGACTGGGTGTTTGCCCTTCTTGGCGGTGCCAGCCTCCTGCTGCACGTTGGCTGGATCCTCAGGAGCTAAACCCTTGATATTGCGCTCGAGGTAGTCCCCATGGACTTGGGCCCACCAATCTTTATAGCCCGGCGAGAAATACTTCTTCATGGTGACAATAACTCGAGTCGCGGGAAATGTCACTCGCGACCCTGAACCCCTAAGTGTAGAGTGGCGCCAACGTTGGAAACCCTCCGAAAGCGTGACCTCACGCTCATCATTGCCCAGTATGCCAGAGCTGCCGTCTTGGTAGTAGCTGAACTGTCGGCTGAATCGATGAGGAGTGTAAGGCTCTGCGATACATGCATCCGCCCATCGCAATATGAGGTGGTTAGAACGAAGACACATGAGGTACTCGTGGTCGGTAGAGTGTGCGTCCCCATTATCGAGGAAGTGGAGATCCTTAGTTAGGCGGCGCGTCGTGCAGAGCCAATTGGCGCTGTCGGCTTTGAACATCTTACGACGAGCCTCTACTGGTCCATAGTACCTCGCGCCACCCTCTCCAGAGTAGGCAATCATCAGTGGGGAAGCGGACGGTTGATCATTTGCGAAATGAGTGTCGAAGTAGAACGACAGCCATCCGTACACATAGTGAATGGGAAAGTGACTATCAACTGACCCCGGCGTACTAGAGTGCGATATTACATTCAATCCATTGTAAATGCTCGCAAGTACGGGGATCCCAAGGTTCAGTGTTTTGCCCGTCGCCATTAGACTAGCCATTTTGAATGTTTGGGCTCGAATGAGTCGCGTTGCTTTGATGGGGAGCACGAATACGCACAGCCAACAACTTAGGTATGCCGCCAAATGGGTCTCCTCCTCGTATTCGGAGGGAATTCCAAGCTCAGCAAAAGGCGCTTTGGTCGTTTTGGTCCAACCCCCGAATGCTGGGATCTTGCCACTTGGATTATGGGTGTTCCTCGGGCGAGTCTTCTTCTTATCCTCCTTCCTAGGCGGTGGCCTGTCATAAACTTGCGGTCTTCTGCTCCAGAATTCTATCCACTCAACAACGTGAACTGAACGACTTTTCTCCTGTTGCCCACGGCGACCACCTCGTTGCCTAATTCGGTTACCAAGGTGACAGTATGCTTGGAACAAATACTTACAACATTGAGGTGCGGAGTTGATGTCTTCCCCTGTTAATTGCGAGGCAGTTGGAACATACTCATCGTAGATGTCGCCAGATATCGGTAGACCGCAAAGTACATGCATATCCCAAAGTGAGATTGAAAGCTCACCGAGGGATGTAAGCAAGGTATTTGTCATGGGGCACCACGCTTCGCAGAATGCTTGGACAATAGGCGTCGAGCGGTCATATGTGAATAAGGAGGCATATACGCCGTCGTAGATCGTCACATCCTCTAGAAGTTTGCGATGCCGACTGAGTATAGCCTCAGTCCACTCCCAATACCCCTTTGTGAAGCTAAATTCACCTTTAAAGCTGGGGTGCTGATTCCATGAAGCCTCACCTTCAAGTATCCATCTCCCAAAAGTCGGGAGTGTGTCTGTGTAGTCTACATGACTTAAGCCGGTCTTCAGAACCCATGTTTTCGATGGCTGGGTGTCAGTGTCATGGGTCCAATTTTCCACTTTATATGGCGGTATCTGGGAAAGACGAGTTCTCGACGCCATTGGTGGGTAAACGATGAACGACATGCTATCTTTTCCAGTCTCGTCGCTTGATACTTTGAGCCTCCTCTTCTGATCGGCTCCCACGGTTTCCCAAAACACTACCATTTTTCAAAGATGGTTTGCGATGTATGAATCTGCATGAAAATCAAGAAGCCAAGTCCATAAGTAATAACAATTTGTAAAGCAAGGAAAAGTTCTAAGTCTAAAATCGCCATGAAACTGTTCAAGGAAATTTTTCACGTGATGATATGTGCACGAGACAACCCATATAATATATAGTATACGTATACACTTACCACGTACATATATTACATATTACATGCGTGTGTACATATATTATATGGTAAGGCAATTATACACCCACAACTTATATAATGGAAGCATGGGTTATATATTATATACCCTCATATACACATAGCTACGCTATATACATGCCTACAAATAAAATTAAATCACATATATATATATATATGCCTAACACAGTAAACATAAAAATATATATATATTATGATGCATGGTCCTATACACTATATTACAAATCAAATTAAATCACATATATATATATATATATATATATATATATATATATATATATATATATATATATATATATATATGCCCAGCACAGTAAACATAAAAATATATATATATTATGATGCATGGTCCTAGACGCGCTATATACATGCCTACACTATATTACAAATCAAATTAAATCACACACACACATACACACACACACACACATATATATATATATATATATATATATATATATATATATATATATATATGCCCAGCACAGTAAACATAAAAAAATATATATATTATGATGCATGGTCCTAGACGCGCTATATACATGCCTATACTATATTACAAATCAAATTAAATCTCACACACACACACACACACACACACATATATATATATATATATATATATATATATATATATATGCCCAGCACAGTAAACATAAATATATATATATATATATATATATATATATATATATATATATTATGATGCATGGTCCTAGACACCCTAGCTGGTATGCACTCAGAGGCACAGTAAACATAGATACGGTGGTATTCACACGCAAAGCAGACCTGGGAAAGCTGGAAAGGGAGATTGCACATGGCTCTATGTAGTCTTTCTTTAAATGCGAACTAAGCAAAAAGCGCAGAGGACAAATTAAAAGAAAACTCCTTTCACTATCTTGGTACCTCTGTAGCGGCCTCTTCTACCCTGTTGATGAATGCAGCGGAGCCTCACCAAGCAATCCGTCCTTCGGTGACGACTCTATGGCGCACGGCGAACTCCTGGAGCACAAGAGAGGGTTTCTTCAAGCCAAAAATGAGAGAAGAAAAGGAAACAAAACACAATTACGCCTGTAGCAGAGGCGTGCCCGGAGAGCTTCCCCTGCGACGGTATCGCTATACCGTGGTGCGACAGCCTCGAGTCAGCACTCTACGGCGGCGAGCTCATCGGCGGCGGTTCGTAGGACGGCGGCAACACGCCGGAGCGCGTGCCGGGAGAGCTTCCCCTGCGGCGGCAACACGCCGGAGCATGTGCCCAGCGGCTACCCAGCAGCTTTCTTCTCCAAGGACGGTGGTAAAACAGCGACGACATGCCTGGGCATGTGTCCGACGACGTTCCAGCAACTCTCTGTCCCCAGAGATGGTGACCGGCGCAGAAAAGTTAATCTCCAAGCAGGTCCGATGTTTTGCAGTTATAAGTGCGAGAAGACCCAAACAATGGTGGAAAACAACCCAGGAAATTAATTCCTAGGAAGCTCCGATCCAGTGTTGGTGACGACGGTGAGTTCAAGCAATGGTGAAATACACCTTAGAAAGTCAATTTCCAGGTGTTTTCTATCCAATGCCTCACATTCCTCGTTTTTCTTCTTCTCCTGTCGAAAGAGAAATCAAGAAGATAGTATGTATTGTAAAAATTAAATTACCTGAAGAACAAGATGCAGCGGGTGAGGGTCAATTGCTGGCAGTAGCTGTAGTCCGTGGTGTGAAAAAATTGTAAGCTGTTAGGAGCTATTTATAGATGCAAGCTGCTGATGAAATTCGTATGAGCTTGAATGTGCCCAGTAGTCGGAATTTGTTGATTAATCCATATCAAATATGGGTTATGTGATATGGTTTGTTACACGTATGAGGGCTCCATTTCAAGAAATTCTGGTTGTTGTTTAGAATTCAATTTAGTTTGAAAAAAAAAAATCAACTTATTTGAGCTAAAAAAAATAGAAGAATATAATGGAGTATTATGGACTTTGAATAATATTTGGATATTCGACCATTACTAAATTGGAAGTCTCTGCAATCAAGTATGATTTATTGGACTACAGTTACAAATATGGACTCTTGGACTGCTACGGTTAATTTCGAGACTACCTTCCCTCTGCATTTAAGGCACGTCAAGCAAGTCTCGAAGGGGCAATTTGTAAGCATTGAAAATTTTAAATAATATTGTTGGACCGTGATGGATAATTGGTCATTAAATTAATTACTTTAATTAGGCTAATTGGACTAATATTTATTTAATTGGGTTAATTAAATGGCCCATTAAATAATTAATTAGTTTAATTACTTAATTAAATGTAATTGAATGTTGGATTGTTCAGCCCAAAATGGTGGAATGCTTAATTGATTTGGACTAGGCTGCTTGGATGAACTGGGTTGTCTAATTAACGGGTTTGACTTGGTTCTGGCCCATCAGAATTATATGTGGATTATATAATTTTGGAGAAATATGAATAATTTGATATTATTTGAAGATTTGATGAGATCATGAACCTGGACGCGATGGTGTCCCGATACATTCCTTAATTTAATTAAAATAATTAAATTAAATTAGGAATTAAGAGTTGGTTGGAGATTTTCCCTCACTCTCACCACTATAAATAGTGGTTTCATTTCCAAAGAATAGAGCTCTGGAAATCTGCATATCGAAGCTCTGCCGAAATCTCGCCGGGACATTGTCTGGAACACGCCCGCAGTTATATATACTGCGTATATTGCGCTAAGGAACATGCCACTTGAACACCGGAAGCCCATCTTTGAAGATCAAGCTGCATATTAGCCCTTCACTGAGGAGCAAGCTACTAACTCCGGAGGCCCTTTAGCAAGGAACTACTCCAATTCGGCACACTCCCGAATTCGGCATACTTCCAGTTCGGCATACTCCCGAACTCGGCATACTTCCAGTTCAGCATACTCTGAACTCAGCACACTTCCAACAAGGAACTCGGCATACTTCAAGTTCAGCATACCCTGAGCTCGGCACACTTCCAATTCGACATATTTCGAATTCGGCACAGTTCTAATAGGCATACTTCTAGTAGAGAATCAGAGGACTTCTCATATACAGAGATTGTACCCCTTCTTGATTGATACATACTACTTGTAACCGATACTTTGAATTTTGAATATATACAATTCAAGTTTTTCGCGTTTACACCCTCAACTTGAGCCAAGCTCCACACCCGAGCCAACCTCTCAACCAGAGTCAAACTCCATACCCGAATTCAGCTCACAACCTGAATAACACACTAGCACTCTTGCTCCAAATAACCAGGATCCGAATGTTGAGATGGGTCGGGGTATGAGAAATAAAGTTCCTTCAGTGTGGTTGCGCGACTATGTTATTAATTCTACTGTTGCTAAAAGTCCATCCTCCGTCACACCGTCTCCACAGTCACCCTCAGGTACTCCCTATCCTTTAGCACATTATATAAATTGTGAAAATTTTTCTCTGCCATACAGAACTTTTCTCGCAGCAATTCTTTCTGAAAAAAGAACCAAAATCTTTTAAGGAGGCGATGACACATACTGGCTGGAAAGAATCTATGACAAATGAAATTCGGGCCCTCGAAGACAATCAAACTTGGACTCTTGAACATCTCCCACCTGGGAAAAAGGCTCTTGGGAGTCATTGGGTGTATTGAATCAAATATAACGCAAATGGGTCGATTGAAAGACTCAAATCAAGATTAGTGGCTCTTGGTAATCATCAGGAAGAAAGCATCGATTACACTGAAACTTTTGCTCCTGTTGCTAAAATGACTACTGTTCGTGCACTTCTTGCCATTGCAGCATCTAAAAATTGGGAACTACATCAGATGGATGTGTACAATGCTTTTCTGCATGGTAATCTCGATGAAGAGGTGTATATGAAGCTTCCTCCGGGCTTTGACGCATACGATCCTAAATTAGTGTGTCGATTGCGCAAGTCCTTGTATGGATTAAAGTAGGCACTGCACCGAGGTGCTGGTTTGCAAAACTTGTTACGGCCTTGAAAGGGTATGGTTTCTTACAATCCTATTCTGACTACTCCTTATTCACCTTTACTCGGGGTGGAATTCAGATAAATGTATTTGTTTATGTCGATAATCTCATCATTTCTGGGAATGATTCTGCTGCTTTAAAGACATTTAAGGCTTATCTCAGCGATTGTTTTCATATGAAAGATCTCGGCACTCTAAAGTACTTTCTTGGTATTGAGGTTGCTCGTAGCGCTTCTGGACTATTTTTGTGTCAAAGGAAATATACTCTTGATATTATTTCTGAAGCAGGATTGTTGGGAGCCAAACCGGTTAGTGTTCCTATTGAGCAAAACCACAAACTCGGCCTAGCTAGTGGCCCAATTTTCTCTAATCCTGTAGCTTATCGGCGTCTAGTTGGAAGACTTATCTACTCGGCCGTAACTCGACCGGATCTCGCATACTCTGTTCATGTGTTGTCTCAATTCATGCAAGAACCACATGATGAGCACTGGGAGGCAGCTTTGAGAGTTGTCCGTTATTTGAAAGGTACACCAGGTCAAGGGATTCTCCTACGAGCAGACACTGATCTAACGCTACAGGGATGGTGTGATTCGGATTGGGCCACATGTCCTATTACTCGGCGATCGCTTACGGGTTGGTTGGTTTTTCTTGGCCATTCTCCAATCTCGTGGAAAACAAAGAAACAAACTACTGTTTCTCGTTCTTCTGCAGAAACATAATACAGATCCATGGTAGCCATTACTTGTGAACTCAAATGGTTAAAGGGCTTGTTGTTAAGTCTGGGGGTTCATCATCCCAAAACCATAAAGTTATTTTGTGACAGTCAGTCAGCCCTTTATATTGCAAAGAATCCAGTCTTTCATGAACGCACAAAACACATTGAAGTGGATTGTCATTTTGTTCGCGATGCAATTAAAGATGGTTTGATCTTCCCTTCCTACATTCCTACCAATTCGCAATTAGCGGATATCTTCACAAAGGCTCTTGGGCAAAGGCAATTTGAATTTTCTCTTCGCAAGTTGGGCATTTTAGATCCGCATGCTCCAACTTGAGGGGGGGTGTTGAGATATTTGATGATATTAATCATCTATATTAATAGTCATGTGTTTCTTGAGTTTTCCATATGTCTCTTGGGTTTCCCATGTGTCTCTTGAGTTTTCCATGTGTCTCTTTGTTTTCTCATTTGTATTTATTTTTCATCATCTTGTTAGCACTATATATACAAGTGCTTGTATTGAAGTTGACACAAGGCACAATATATTAGTTTTTCCTCTTCTTCTTGTTTATTTGTATTCTACAGTTTGTCATGTCATGAAATACGACAAGTGAGGGAGTAGAATTTGGGAGTACATGTAGAAGAAGTCTTATTTAACAAGTTATAGCTGATTTGGGGTTGATTAAACATCTATGTGTATGTTGATTCAAATGATGTGGCGGTGACTTTGCACGAATTTTAAGATGAATTAGTTTTTTTTAAAACTAAATAAAATAAAAATAAAAATAAAAATAAAAAGTTGAACGCCGGACGGAGATAAGGATATAAGTATGATTTTTCATTTTTTATTTTTGAAACAAGGATATCAGTATATCAGTATGATCGCTGAGTCATCGAGATCGAAATTGCATAGATATTTCTTCTGCAAATCTGACGCGTCACGTGCTAAAATTCACACTTTACATAACATAAATTCTGATACCTAAATTCTTGGGTTTTATCAGCAACTTGTTGTCCAAGTCTCTCTGCCTCAGTCAAACCATCCAGAAAGTCATCCACAAACTCTTCCTGTGAACCTATATATACATAGAATCATAAACTTTGGGAATATACATATACATACACTGATACACACTCAGAAAGAAATTAAACCCAACATCATTTGTACGTGTTCTTGCAAACAATTGAAGATAATAAACCTCGTCGGTTGAAAAACAAAGTAAAATGTTCCGAGAAGACGATTACGGTCAAACTTTGGGAATAGAAGAGGAGCGCGACGGAGCTTATATAATCCGGTGGAAGTCCGGGAAGAGGGTGGATCCGAGGTTGCTAACGTTGTTGGAATCATTCAAAGACGTTTTCGACTCGCGCGAGGAGTTTTTCAAGAAAATATTCCCGGGGATTTACGAGGAGTTCAAACATGTTTTTGGGAAATTCGCTGAGATTAAATGGCAGAAGAAGAGGGAAATGAAAGCTCGAGCCTTGGAAAGAAGCTCCAGCCTTAGGCTTGAAAGGTTCAGAGTCAAGACTCCAAATGTTACGGTGGTGACTCGGCCACAAGATGGAGGTGGTGGTCAAGTTAATAAGTAATCCAAAAATTATATATAGTAGGTGTTGAAATTTATATATTGTTGTAAATAAATAAGATGAATATCTTTCATTCATTTGTAGATCGGGGAGGATTTGTATATTCGGTATATATTATATTGAATGATGATAATAAAAAATAATTATTATATTAGTATAATATTTTTATTGTACTCTTTATTCACATTATTTGTTGCATATGTTAGACTAAATAATTACTAGTTACTTTTTATTGAAAGCAAATTACTAGTAACTTAGTCCTATTAACATTCTAGAATATAGAATTTGTATAGTATAATCTAGGTTGCTAGGCTTAAAATGTTCCGTCAAACGTAATCAATTCAAACTCATTTATCTCCAACAATTTGAAGACATGGACAGAAAGTCATGGATAGATAATGTTAGAGGCAAAAATAACTTGTGTGGTTGAGATTTTTACTTCATATTCATGCACGTATAGTAGAAAGTGGATCTTACAAGCCTATTTCGAAGGGATTTATGACAACACGATAAAAAGGGGTTGTGTATGATGTATAAAATGGAAGTTTCAGTGGGAATTATAGTGGCATATATAAAAGAAACTTCGAAGGGGCTAAACAGATTTCTATCTGGAGTAGTTGCATTGATCAAGTACAACCATTATTGATATGTGATGGAGTTATTACAAATTGACCCGGTGCGGATCAACTCGAAGGGAATCAAGTTCGAAGTACCGGAAGGGACCCGGAACCGAACCAGGACATGACCGAGCCCAACCTCTGCCAAGCCCGGTTAGTCTGAGCGTGGCCAAGGCAAAGTACCCGGCCATGTGGCCGAGCTCAGCGCTCGGCCACGAGGTCGGCCACTTCGGCCGAGCTCCATGCTTGACCAGGAGGTCTATCACCTCGACTGAGGTCGGCCACTTTGGCCGAGCTCGACACACCTCGGTCGAGGTTGGCCACATCAGCCGAGCTCCGTGCTCGGCTGGGAGGTCTGCCACCTCGGTTGAGCTCCGTACTCGGCCGGGTGTCGGGTCTTCGCGTGGATGCGGTTTTGGCGGCGTTTGTTGCGGTCCAAGGAGGTTGTAACTCCCCACCATCTATATATTCCGGGACGGTGGGGCCAATTTATGGTATAAAAGCACTCCATTGTGTCTTGTTGAGACATAACTGATCCATTATCCATAGTTTTATCTTGTTATTGCATAAATCCACCTTTGTAATAGCATTACAATTGGTTAATACAATTCTTGTCTATGTGACTTGGGCCACTTGGCAACATTTGCCCCTTTATTACATTACTTGTCCAATCCAATACTTGTCATATTCCTTAGTATATTCGGGTTAATTGATTCGGACCCTGGGTAAATATAATCCATCATTGGTGCTTTCATGAGAGGTCGACATACAAGCTCGAGCGTGCTATTTTCACTAGCTATGACAAGATCGGCATCTAACTCCGGTAATTCCCACAATTTCGCACAACACCCGTTACCCATCCCATGCAAATGACCTCAACGGGACCGCGAGTTAGCAAACACTACTCGTGCGGTCGGCGAAGGACCTCAGGGATCGGATCAACAACAACTGTCATGGCGGGTCGGCTCCACTTGCCCCACCTCAGTTCCCTAACCTCTAAGAAGGGGCGGTCGCGATCGAACAAGTTGCAACACTATTGACCCGCCTCGTAGAGGGGCTCTAAGGAGGTACCCCACCCCCTCCGCTCGGCCTCAAGGCTTCTCAAGGGACCCCACTCCCCTCGAGGTGTGGTGTGACGCCAAGTTTCCAACCTCAATTCCATGAATGAGTAGAGGCCCAAGCTAGCTCTATTCTAGTTCATTGTTGACCTCAACTTGAAAAAAAAAACCCTTTTTGTTAAGCAGATGTTGAGGGACTCGGCTTGTCTTAGGTGTACATGCTCATGATTTTCGAGCTCACACTGGAGAGCTCATCCTTCTCCCATCCTCCGAGAAGTCAAGGTGTGACAACCCAAAATTTAATTTTATAAATTCAGTTTTAAGAAATTCCAAAATAGCCATTTTTCACTCCATAAAAATTTTTATAATGAAATTGGTGTTTGGATAAAATATTTTGAGCTACTTTTAAATAAATTCAACACCGGAACCTGTGATTTGAAACAAAAATCCTAAATTCTCGGGTACATTACGTGCCAAGTTTTGAACTGAAAATTCAATCTGAGCGAAACCGGGAGAAATCGGAGAAGCCTAAATCAAGTGTCTATTTAGAAATCATTTTTGAGAAATTCAATTTCAACCCCAAACTACTTTTAAAATCCTGATTTTTGGACCATGGTCCATGAAGCATGGTGAACCACACCACTCCAAGAGCTTGTCTGATGCAACTTTCTAGCCAACCCTTTACACTTTTGCCCTCCACCAATCATTGAGTATCTTCCTAGGGTTTTGCACCCATATAAAAGGAATAGTAAGCCAATATTTTTTCCTGATTCCACTCTTTGCTTCTCACACTTTTGAGCTCTGCAATCACAAGAAAAAAGGCACACTAAGTTTCTTCAAGTTTTAACTTCCATTTCCTTCCAAGCTTTCCTTCTATTCTCTTTATCTCTGAGAACATTAGTAGTAAGAATGTTGTGTGGTTTTTTTGAGACTTTTAGGAGGTGAAGGAGGGTGTAGCTAGCTTGGGAAGAAGGTTGAATCCAAGCCAAGAGGAGGAATCTACAAAGGTATAACCTCATGGACTCCCAAAGCTATTTTAGATATGTGAAGTCTTGTTTCTATGCTTGAAATGAGTAGAAATGCTAGAATAATGTGTTTGAGCTAATAAATGATCTATTGATAATCTATGATGTGTTGTTGATGATTTGAGAGTGTTTATTTGCCTGATATTGCATTACATGTGAAGAAGAAGCTCACTGGTGCACAACACAGTGTGCACCAAGTAAGGCACAGATCTAGCCAACGGCCCTTGGGAGGAGCCGTTGGCTAGGGCCGTGGAGGAGAAGCCCTAGGGCACGGATCTAAGAAAGAGCCGTGGCCCTAGGCCGCCGTTTGGCGGCTCCAGGAGACGGGGTTCCTCAAGCCCCGCCACAAGCCCCGCTAAGTAGAAGTTGTGCAGTGATCGAGCCCTTGTGGCTCAGCTACGTGTCGTTTCGGACGGGGACTCACGGTCCCTTGAGGCTCGGACACTCGGGGCCGTCACGACGCACGTTTAGAAAGTGATTTCATGGAATTAGGAGTAGAAATGAGCATTTTGTGATAGAATTTGTGAAAGAGAATGCTATAGAATTGCCTGAGAGTAAATACAGTGAAGGAAAATGTTGAGTATTTGGTCTTGACTATTTATTTGAGAAGCATGACAATTATGTGATTGTTAGATAATGAAATATGATCAATACTTGTTAAGTTTGCTAGAAAAGCATGCCTAGATGCCTAATTGACTTGTTGAGATTATTGCCAAGAATATTACAGTTTACAGTAAATAAGAATAAGTGGAGCATTTTGAGTTCAAAGAGCATGTTGAATACTTGCTAAGTGTTTGCCAATGAAGATTTGTTAAATTATGATTTATGAGCATGTTTATAGAATTGTTGAGAGTTTACAGTGAAAGAAGTTTTGTAGCATATTCTACAGTAAAGTGCATATTTGAGCATATCATGTTTTAAAGTGCATAAATGGCCAAAGTGAGCCTAAGTAATATTTTCAAAGACTCATATCCATGTTAGAAAGTCATTTTCTTGTTGCATTGAGAAGTTGTTGAGAAGTTATGTGCATAAGTTTGCATAAGTAAAGAAGTTGCATGAGATATATATGCTATCTATTGTGAGGCAAATAGTATTTTGGAGGCCCGTTAGGACTATGTCCTTTCGGAAGAAAAAAGCAAGATCGGTTAAAACCCGGCAATAGTGAAAGAAAGAAAGTAAAGCAAGAAATGGACATTGCGATCCGATATCATGTAACGCGGCGTATTCACACGTTACGAGGTTGGAAACTGCCCGCCAGGCTTGGAATCCTGGTCAGGAGTGTGCACACTGATAGTTCGATACCTGATTCCACAGAGTTTGAGAAAATTAAAGGACCAAAAGAGTGGTTCTATGGGCGAGATGAGTATTAGGCCGGCTAGATGCCGAGCCCAGATAGGTCTATCCACCTTATGGTGAAGTCCTACCTCGACCATGATTAAAGAAAGCAATCGAGTCAAGAGAAAGCAATCGAGTCAAGAGACTCAAGAGAAAGAAAGCGAGCCATTGTAACTCTAAGAAACCTCCACAAGAAATAGTATTCTTTTACAAAAGAGTGTATATGTATATCTATCTATATTTATACCAAAAGCATCATGTGTATTTTATTGCATGATCAAGTATGATTGCACGAGATTGCATAATGAGTATGATTGCACTAGATTGCATAATGAGTATGATTGCACGAGTTTGCATGATGAGCATATGATTGCACGAGATTGCATAATGAGTATGATTGCACGAGTTTGCATGATGAGTATATGATTGCACGAGATTGCATAATGAGTATGATTGCACTAGATTGCATAATGAGTATGATTGCACGAGTTTGCATGATGAGTATATGATTGCACTAGATTGCATAATGAGTATATGATTGATTGTATTATGAGTATGAGATTGCACTAGATTGCATATTAAGTATGATTCCACAAGATTGCATATTGAGTATTTGATTGTATGAGATTGCCTAGAGATTATATGACTGCATGAGATTGCATGATGAGTATATGATAGCATGAGATTACTACTGAGATGTTAGATAGACTTGAGGTTATGGATAAGCTAAGTATGAGAAGTATGAGTTTGATATTAAGCTAGATAATTGTGAAAGCATGCCTATTCATTAATTAGGTTGCAAGCATATAGAAACCCTGTTAAACATGATAAATTGTTGCCTAAGTAATTGAGAATGCTTGATCTAAGTATGTGAAACAAATGTTTTCCAAAAGTATAGACTGTAGTACTTTACAGGGTTGAGTGGAGTTATACTTAGCTTCGTGCTAACATGTTTTTTTTCTACTTGTTGTTTGTTAACCCCTTTCAGGTGGGCCCAGTTCGTGAGAGAGAGAGAGTACGAGCTAGACTAGACTAGCATTAGTTAGCTTGTGTAGTCTAAAACTCTTGATGTTGATTTACTCTTTTGAGATTTGTAGATGAATACCCTATGCTTTTGATGGTGCTGGACACCGGGATTTATCCCCTAGTTTGTTTGATGTTTAGTAAGACTTTTTATGAATTAGTTGTTATCCTTAGCCTGTGCAATCACCGTGAAGGGTGATTGTGGCGGTGACACCTCTACTAAGTTGTTTAGTAAGTTTATTCCGTTGTTCTAGTTTATCTTTAAAGGTTTAGTCTGTTAATTAAGTTTAAGAAAAGTGGGGTGTTACACAAGGCTTATTGAGTTCAACTCTTGAGACTTAAAAGAGCTCGAGCTTAGCTGCTACGAACACAAGGAGCCCAAAGCTTGGCCTCCATGAGCACAAGGAGCCCGAGTTCGGCCACCTTAAGTATGAAGAGCCTGAGCTCGGCCACCATGGGCTTGAGGAACCCGAGCTCGGCCACCAGGAGGACAAGGAGTCGGAGCTGGACCATTATGAGCACAAGGACCTAGCTCGGCCCCTATGTGGGCACAACGAGCCTAGACTCGGCCACAAAGGGCATGAGGAGCCCGAGCTCAACCGCCATGATCACGAAGAACCCGAGCTCGATCACCAAGAGCATAAGGAGCATGAGCTCGACCATCATGAGAAAGAAGAGCCTGAAGCTCGACCTCTATGAACACAAGGTCCTGAGTTCGGCCACCATAAGCACGAAGAGCTCGAGTTCGGCCACCATAAGTATGAAGAGCCCGAGCTCGGACACCATGGGCATGAGGAGCCCGAGATCGGCAGTCATGATCACGAAGAACCCGATTTTGGCCACCAGGAGCACAAGGAGCCAGAGCTCGGCCGTTATGAGCACAAGGACTGAGCACGACCCCTATGAGGGCACAATGAGCCCGAGCTCGGTCACAATGGGCATGAAGAGCTCGAGCTCGGCCGCTACGAACACAAGGAGCCCGAGTTCGGCCACCATAAGTATGAAGCGCCTGAACTCACAGTTCTCCTCCTCATCCTACCTTAATTTGTGGAAGAAAACCATGAATTGGGATCGATCTTAGAGCTTAAATCTCTTTATTTATGCTCGTGGGATCTTAATTTAAAAAGGATAAAAATACCCTTAATAATTTCATATTTCAGCATGTTTTAAACGAAGGGTGACCGGCGTGATAAATTTTGACACTAAAATAATAATTATGGACAAAATTTGGTACTAAAACAATAATCATGGATGAAAATTGGTATGAATTAAACATGTGGACCAAAATTGTCATTTTGCTAATACTTGTGGGACTAAAATTGGTATTTGCTTGTTATGAGCACAAGGACCGAGCTGGGCCCCTATGAGGGCACAAGGAGCCCGAACTCTGCCATAATAAGCATGAGGAGCCTAAGCTCGGCCTCCATGATTACAAAGAACCCGAGCTTGACCACCAAGAGCATAAAGAACCAAAGCTCGGCCGTCATGAGAAAGAAGAGCCCAAAGCTCGGTCTCCATGAGCACAAGGAGCCTGAGTTTGGCCACCATAAGCACGAAGAGCCCGAACTCGGCCACAAAGAGCATGAGGAGCTGGAGCTCGGCTACCAAGAGCACGAGCTTCGACCGCTATGAGCACAAAGAACCCGAGCTTGGCTACCACGCGCACATGGAGTTCGAGCTCGATCACCGTGGGCATGAGAAATCGGAGTAGTAGCACAGTTCGGGCTCGTTGAAAAGGATTAATTTTTAGTCGAGGCTAAAGCACGCTGACCTCGAGTTAAACTATCCTTATGGGCATTGCGAAGTTAAACCTCACTTAGTGCTAAATGGTGAATTGGAAATTAAAGGTCTATACATAGTAGTAGCCTTGGTCCGTAACGACAGTTACAAGCTCAATTAGACCCCAAAGAAGAAATTCGTATGACGAGGAGTTAGGGAGGCGACCTCGAAGGTAGTCTAAAGATCCTTCAACCAACCACACAACTTAATTCCCTAGGGGCGATACACAAGGTCCGACCTCGCCTATCGCCGAACGGAAGAGCTTCAGGTCCAAGGTCAGATGACCTCGATCTAATGGCTAGTTCCCTAAGGGCGATACGAGATCCGGCCTCACCTATTGCCGAACGGAAGAGCTTTGGGTCCAAGGTTATATGTCCTCAACATAACGGGTAGTGCCCTTGGGGCGATACGAGGTTTGACCTCGCCTATCACCGAACGGAAGAACTCCATGTCCAAGGTCAGATGACCTCGACCTTATGGCTAGTGCCCTAGGGGCGATACGAGGTCTGACCTCTCCTATCGCCGAACAGAAGAGCTTTCGGGTCTAAGGTCATATGACCTCGACATAATAGCTAGTGCCCTAGGGGCGATACGAGGTCCAACCTCGCCTATCGCTGAATAGAAGAGGTCTGGGTCCAAGGTCGGATGACCTCGACCTAATGGCTAGTGCCTTAGGGGTGATACGAGGTTCAACCTCGCCTATCGCCGAATGGAAGAGCTTTTTGGGTCCAAGGTCATATGACCTCGACTTAACAGCTAGTGTCCTAGAGGCGATACGGGGTCCGACCTCGACTATCGCCGAACGGAAGAGCTACGGATCCAAGGTCGAAGGACCTCGACCTAATAAGCTAACACAACTTACAACAGAAAAGAAAAAAAAAAATACACACACGATGAGGTCAGGCTCGTCCGACCTCTCGGGTAGCCTAGCTTTACCGACCTCTAGGAGAAAGCCAACCTCCTTAGGTCGAAACTTATCCGATCTCTAAGCTTGACCTGACCTCCTTAGGTCAAAACTAGGCCAAGATATAAGCTCGACCCGACCTCCTTAGGTTAAAACTAGGTTGAGCTCCGAGCTCGACCCGACCTCCTTAGGTCAAAACTAAGTCGAGCTCCGAGCTCGACCCGACCTCCTTAGGTCAAAACTTGGACGAGCTTTGAGCTCGACCTGAGCTCCTTAGGTCAAAATTAGGCCGAGCTCCGAGCTTGACCCGACCTCATTAGGTCAAAACTAGGCCGAGCTCCGAGCTCGACTCGACCTCCTTAGGTCAAAACTATGTCGAGCTCCGAGCTCGACCGACCTCTTTAGGAAAAAACTAGGCCGAGCTAAGAGCTTGACCCGACCTCCTTAGGTCAAAATTAGGCCGTCCTCCGAGCTCAAACCGACATTTTTAGGTCAACCCTAAGACAAGCTTCGAGCTCGACCCGACATCCTTAGGTCAATGATACGCCAAGCTCAGAGTTCGGTTCGATCCCCTTTGGTCCAAGGTCAAGTCGAGCACAAGCGGTCCGTAGTAGTTATTTCTTTTATTTAATTTCTGTTAATTGATTATGGTCATTAGGCTGTAAGTTGCCTTTTGGCAATAACGATATGATGTGATGTATATGTGTATTATTATTAGGTTATGTTACAAAATTATGCTCCGTACTAGTTTTTATTTATGCAATTATAAGAGTTTTAAGTATTTTTATTTGCATAATTCTATTTTTAGTTTTAGATTTATAAGTGATAGTCTACTTTTAGTCTTTTTTTATCAGAATATTTCATTTTGGTCTTAGTATTATTGTGGTATGATCATTTTTGGTCCTCCATCAACAAAATCGTTGAAATGTCATTAAATATAAAGACATTTCGTTCTTTTTAATACAAAGTGCGTTGACCCATTATTTTTTATGTTTATCTTTTTAAAAAAATTCATAATTGAAGATTGAAATGTCATTGTATTTAACGACATTTAAACTGTTTCGTTGTTTAAAGGACCAAAAATGGTCATGCCACAATAATACGAGGACCAAAAGGAGATATTTTGAAAAAAAAATGACTAAAAATGGATTGTCACCTATAAATCTAGGACAAAAAATGGAATTAACTTCATATATGTATAATAAACACATGCCTGTAAAGATTTTTAGAGTAGATTATGGAGATATTGGAAATTGTAAAAAAAAAAAAAGAAAGATACTCGGGATTTAAAAGCCCATAATCCCTAAGAAGAGTCCATGACCCAGGGCTCGAGACCCCACGATTGGCCAAGGGACTAAGAGAGAGGGATCCTCTTAGCAAAACGTGAAGAACCAGGGCATGACACAGAGAAATCAAGGGATGAGACCTAGATGGGCTGAGGGCGAGGGCCCCCGGAGCTCGTATTCAAGCTCATGATGTTAGACCGCCCACCACGTTTTTTAGGGGTTTGTTGAACCGTTTTCTTTATATAAACTGATATTGTTTTGGCCTAGCTAGACAATCAAGTAGTTCTTTTTATTACACAATATTATTTATAATACTTTTCAGCATTAATCCACACAATAGTACTACATTTATTTTGTACTCCATACTAATTCACCCTTACAATTATTCGGATTTAGTTGATACCAACTACCCCGGGTCAATTAGTTCTATCATTTGTGTTTTCATTGAGAGTTTGATGTACAAGCTCAAGCGTACTTCCCACTTTCAATCTACTAGCTACCATCACGACCAACGATGACGAGGCCCACCCCTTGCAATTCCTGTGGCTCCTACGACACAAACATCACCCCGAATCAATCGTTATACTGTGCATCCGTATGCACGCACCATGCATGGTGCATACGGATGCCAAAACGACGTCGTTTTATTAAAAAATGCGCGTCTCCCCTTTAAAAAAATCCAGGTTCGATTCCCAGCAACAACATTATATTGTTCATTCATTCTGGAATTTTAGTTCATAGATTATGGAATTATAGTTCATTGATTATGAATTATAGTTCATCGATTATGGAATTGTAGTTCATCGATTCTGAAATTTTAGTTTATAGATTATGGAATTTTAGTTCATTCATTCTGAAATTTTTAGCCCATAGATTAGATTATGGAATTATAGTTCATCGATTATGGAATTATAGTTCATCGATTATGGAATTTTAGTTCATATGTTGTTGCTGGAATCGAACCTGATTTTTTTTTTTTTAAAGGGAGACGCGCGTTTTATTAAAACGACGTCGTTTTTGCATCCGTATGCACCATGCATGGTGCATACGGATGCACAGCATAATTTGCCCTGCCGGATTCAGACAAGTTGAATTGGGCCATGAGTTCGGCATACCTTGTCATTGGGCCCGGGAGGAACCTAATTATTTCTATTTACAACATATACCTAAAATACATGATTGTTTTTTTTTTTTTTTTTTTTTTTGGTTAATCACACTGAAGAGAATGAGAGGAATTATCATTAACCCCTAGCTAACTGATACGAGATGAGAATTGAATGAATTGCATTGAATAAACTCAATTACAAAGATACAAGAGAATTGAATGAATTGCATTGAATAAACTCAATTACAAAGATACAAGATAGGGAAATATATATAATGAGGGAATCACATGGAGACTTGGATAAGAAGTCATAACCTAACTCAAATACATAAAATCCTAATACTCAGTTTAATCACTTTGGGTCTATTATATTCTTACAACAACATATACGTATTGTTAGATTTTTTTATGGCCATTTCTGTACTAGTCTATAGATATACTGTTGCAACACGCTACTAATTTTAGGATTATTTCCCACATTTCAGATGTTTATTGGGAGTCCTCTACAGTTCATGTTTCTTTTACATATCTTAGCTTCCATGCATTAAGGTTTTTGGTTTAAGCTAGCTCAACTGGTGTGTGTAACTAAGTCTACTGGCGTGCCTGGTATCCCTTCTGTGACTTTTTTCTTCAAATCAGGCACGGGCTAAAGTTATATTATTATAGATCACATTTTAATTTTAATTTTCATATCTGACAAATTCTTTACCTACGAAAATATGAATCCCTACAAGAAACTTAAAACGTGTTGTCCATGTCTCTCTGACTAAGTCAAACCAAACCCATTCCTCACATTTTGCTTTCCCAGACACCCTTCCTGCAACCTCTATATACACACACACACACACACAAACAAAAACACAACAAAACAAAACAAAACAAAAAACCTACAGAAAACAACAAAGTTGTGTTGTTGCAAACAAACAAGATAAATTAAACCTCGGCCGAGCTTATTGTCAGTTTACGCGATCAACCAACTGAAGAAAAAAACAAATAAATCAAAATGTTCAGAGACGATCACAGCCATATTTTGAGACAAACAAGGAAAACATTCATGGGGAAGTACGAGGAATTGGAGCATTATCTTGTTGGAAAAGCCGCCGGCGAGATTAAAGGGCAGAAGATGGAAATTAAAGGTGGAGTGATGGAAAGAAGCTTGAGTCTTGGGTCGCCGTGGGAGCTTAGGCTTGAAAGGTTCAAAGTCAAGACTCCAAATGTGATATACGGTGATGGATCCACCATAGGATAGATGAATAATTTTTTTTTTTAAAAAATAATTTATTCATTAATTACAAATGTAAAGTTATTTGAGGAATTGGATTTTCAAGGATGACTTTGCATCAAAAGAGCTGATTTTCTATACTTTGTACTAATTCTTTGTTCATTAAAATGATGTATGTATAGGTAAATATGCTTATTGAATTGATTTATTTTTTTTATTTGATTAAGTTGTTGTATTTATCATTTGGTCTTGTTGCATAGAAATTTTTTTCATATTAATATATTCACTGTTTTTTTTTGTTAAAAATTATTTTCTATCACTTTTTTAGTGAAATTATTACACAAGATCAAGAACAAATCAAATTATAGTGATACGCTATGCGACCGGTCAGCGGCGTCGATTATCGGTGTCTAGGCAGAATTTTTGCAACACTGCTTTTTTCTAGTGAACCCCTATTATAGGAAATGGTATTTTCTGATGACAAAGAAGAGACTTCTTTCTCCACCCCCCCCCCCCCCCCCCCCCTTTTTTTTTTTTTTACTCTACAACTATAGTAGATAAATCACAGGATCTATTGTACTGAATAATATTGATGTGTGAATTGTGGACTTGATGTGTTTTTTTCCTCTCTAGAATGCTAGGGTTTTGCTTCCTCTCCTAGGTTTTGGCTAGGGTTTCGCAGTTTTCATACGTTTTCCCGGTAATTTGGACCGTAAATTTGCGTCGAAGGTTGTTCGTTGGCGTGGGCAAGTTCGCGGAAGGCTGTTTGCGTTGTCCAGTGCAGAAGGCATTCGGCATGGCGGAGGAGGGTGGTGGAGACCGTGTTGCGGCGTTGGCGGAGAGGTGGGCGGATATTGCCATCGATGACGAGGACGATTACTTTGCTCCGGTTGTTGGGGAGGAGCAGGCTGGTGCAGAACCGCCGGTACAGACATGGAGCGTAGTTGGCAGATTCCTAACGGCGAAGATGATAAAGCTAGAATACATGAGACAAGTGCTGGCTTCGGTTTGGCAACTGGTGATGGGGGTGACGATCACGGAGATACAGAAGGGGTTGTTTCTATTCGTTTTCTTTCACAAAACGGATGTTGATTATGTGTTGGAGGGAGGGCCGTGGGCATTTGAGAATAGTACTTTGGTGTGTCGTCTAGTTGGTGATGGGGTGCTGCCGGTAAATGTGGTTCTGAACTCGGTAGACATGTGGGTGCAGCTGCATGATGTGCCAATGGGTTATACGTCACAGCCAATACTAGAACAGATGGGCAACTTTATTGGAACCTTTGTTAAGCATGATGAGAGGTTTGTGGGGGCGCCTTGGCTAGCCTTTTACCGTATCCGTGTGTCAATCCCGGTGGATAAACCACTACGGAGGCGGATGAAGTTGTTGAAGCGGGATAAGACCACATGTTGGGTTAACTTCAGGTACGAGAGACTGCACTCGTTTTGTTTTTTCTGTGGAATGATGGGGCATTCGTACAAATTTTGTGTGAAAGCACGGGTTTCGTTAGTTCCGATTCAGCAGTATCCATATGGCCCGGAGATGAGGGTGGGGGGAAGTCGGGGTCCGAGGGAGGTGGGGGAGAACTGGTTGGTTCCCGTGGGGGGCAAGCCGAGGGCTGTTGTTGAGGCTATGGCAGTGGGGGAGCGGGTGGGTGAGGTGAGGGAGGAGGGGCGGGTGGGGGAGGGTTGGTTGAACCAGTAGTGGAGGCGGTGGCAAAAAGGAGAAGGGATGAGGGATATGAGGGTGTTACGCGTACTGGTGAGGAGGATACTACAATGACCGATGTGTCAAAAAACATGCATATGGCGGGAGCTGCTGCGCAGTCCCGCCCGTCATTATGAATACGTTATGCTGGAACTGCTGTGGCTTGGGCAATCCACGGACAGTTCGGGAGGTGGTGGACATGGTGTCCAGTAAGAAGCCAGACTTTGTATTCTTGATTGAGACGATGGTGAAGAGTGATCATGCAGAAAGGTTGCGTATCAAGTTAGGGTTTGAGGGGGTTTTTTATGTGGATCCGGAATGACAGAAAGGTGGTTTGGCATTGTTGTGGAGATATAATAACACTGCAAGGTTAATAAGCTACTCTAATAATCATGTGGATGTGTAAGTAACGATGGATAGTCACCCCCCTGTGGCGAATGACGTGTTACTATGGGTATGCTCAGAGATCTAGGAGGCGGGAGTCATGGGAACTGTTGAAGAGGTTATCAATGCAATCCACGCTACCTTGGGTTGTAATTGGTGACTTTAATGACCTTCTTTTCCAGTCCGAGAAGTGTTGAAATAATCCACACCCGGAGAGTTTGCTACGTGGGTTTGGGGAGACTCTTGATTCGTGTGGCTTGCTACAACTGCCTATGGAGGGGTACCCGTATACTTGGGAGAGGGGTGAGGGGACGAAGGATTGGGTTGAGGAGAAGCTGGACAGAGCGGTGGCAACCATGGAGTGGCGGGAGTTGTTAGTGGAAGCCAAAACGGTTAATATACTCACACACAAATTCGATCACTTAGCAATTTTCCTGAGTATTTTTAATCCGTTAAGTTATGGTGGAGGAGGAAGGCGGGCCTTTCGCTTTGAGATGGCTTGGTTGTTGGACTCGGGTTGCCGTGGGGTTGTGGAGCAGGCATGGCTGGATGGTCAGGGGGGCGGCCTTCTGAATAATCTACAGTTATGCAAGGACCGGTTGCAGGCCTGGGGAGGGGACCGGTTTCATATGTTTGGTAAGCAGTTAAAACTTTTGAATGGCAAGCTAATGAGGCTTAAAGGTGGCAGGGGCCCAGCGGTTTTAGCTGAGTACAATACTATTAGTGCTCAGCTGTCTCGGTTGGAAGCGCATGAGGATATATATTGGAGGCAAAGGGCAAAACAGCATTGGCTGCGGGGGGCGGATGCCAACACCAAGTTCTATCATAGGTATGCTTCATCTCGTAAGCAGAAAAATTATCTGTCTAGATTAAAAGGGGTGGATGGGAACTGGGTAACAAAGGGTGCTATGAATGATGTTGTTATTGATTATTTTGTTGATGTTTTTAAATCGTCTAATGCCCCGGTCCATAGTAATTTTTTTTTGATACGGTGCCCCCTCGTGTGACTGAGTTGCATAATGAGTCTTTGTTGAGGCCGTTTGTGGCGGAGGAGGTTAAGGATGCATTGTTTGCCATGTACCCGGATAAGGCGCCTGGGCCAGATGGGATGAACCCAGGTTTCTACCAGCACTTCTGGGGTGTTGTGGGGCCTGAAGTCACAGGATTTGTGCTGAATTGTCTTAATACGGGTGTTTTCCCGGAGGGATTAAATGATTCTAATGTTGTGCTAATCCCGAAGAAAAAAGTTCCCGAGTACCCTGCGGATTTGAGACCAATTGCTTTAAGCAATGTGGTCTATAAAATTATGGCCAAGATGATTGCAAATAGGATGAAGCCGTTCATGGATACTATTATCTCAGAGTCTCAGAGTGCATTCATTCCTAACAGGCTGATAACTGATAACATTTTAATTGCTGCTGAGGTGGGGCATTTTCTGAACAGGAAGCAATGTGGAAAGGCAGGTTGGGGGGCCCTAAAGCTGGATATGGCGAAAGCATATGATAAAATGGAATGGGCTTTCTTGAGACAGATGATGAGGGCGCTAGGCTTTGCGGACAGATGGGTAAATTTAATTATGTTGTGTGTTACTTCTGTTTCATATAACATTCTTATAAATGGCGCAGTTGGAGGGGTTGTGGTGCCTACACGGGGCCTCAGACAAGGAGACCCGTTGTCTCCTTATCTGTTTATCATTTGCGCAGAAGGGCTGTCTTTGATGTTACAGCAGGCACAGTCTATGGGCGTTATTCATGGGTGTAGAGTGGCGAGAGGGGCTCCGGCTATTTCCCATTTGTTCTTTGCGGATGATAGCCTCTTGTTTTTTAAGGCGAATGCCCAGGAGGGGAGTGCAATAAAGCAGTGCTTGGAACGGTATGAAAAGCTGTCTGGCCAGTCTATAAATTTCCATAAATTCAGTATTTGCTTCAGTAAAAATACAACAGAAGAGATAAGGGAGGAGGTGGGTACGGTTTTGGGGGTGGCCCAAGCGGATGATTTCGGGAAATATTTGGGACTGCCGTCATTTATTGGAAGAAATAAGAAACGGATCTTTGCTTTCATTGAGGAAAAGATACAGCAGAGGGTAGGATCATGGAATAAGAAATTGTTGTCACAGGCAGGTAAAGAGATTTTGTTGAAAACGGTAACTCAGGCTATGCCTACTTTTTCAATGAGTGTCTCTCTGCTAACAGATTCCCTTTGTGCGGCAATTCAGAGGACAATGAATAGGTACTATTGGAATAAGGGGGGTGCGGGTGGAGGGGGTATTCATTGGATGGCATGGGATCGTCTCAGTAGACCGAAGGTTGCTGGGGGTCTGGGTTTTAAGGATCTAAAGGCCTTTAACCTTGCAATGTTGGGTAAGCAGGCGTGGCGGTTCCTTACAAAGCCAGAATCGTTAGTTGCAAAAATATATAAAGCAAGGTATTTTCCTAAGTCAAGTTTTATTGATGCCACTGTGGGGAATAGCCCGAGTTATTGTTGGAGAAGTATTATGGCAGCCCATAGCCTGGTATGTGGAGGGATAAGGATGAGGATTGGGAATGGAGAGACTACATTAATAGGAAAAAATCCTTGGCTTTTGGATTTGGATTATAAAATCCATACAGTTATACCACATAACATCTATGAGTCACGGGTGTCGGGTTTGATTGATCAGGATACTCGTACATGGGACCCAGACATTCTGAACGATATTTTTGACCCGGTAGATGTAAATCGTATTCGCACGGTGCCTGTTTGCCCGGATTATGAGGATACGTGGTATTGGTATAAGGAGCAGAATGGAACTTATTCTGTTAAAAGTGCGTATCGTTTGGTTGTGGGAGAAATTCAGAATAATACTGGTTTTGATAAATGGACTGCGTTATGGAAATTGGATGTTCCACCAAGGTGGAAGACATTTTTGTGGAGAGCTATAAGTGGAACTTTGCCAACCACAACAGCCTTGGCAAGTAGGAGAGTTGATGTGCCCCTAGCCTGCCCTATGTGTCTTGATTTTAATGAGGATGTTATGCATTGCTTGATAAACTGTCAATATGCCTGCCGTGTATGGATTGAGTCTTGTCTTGATATATCCTCTGTGCTTGGTGGGTCGTTTGCTGAGTGGTTTCAGAATGCAATGAATATGCTAACAATGGATAATCTTATTAAAATTGTTGCAGTCTTATATCATCTGTAGAATGCACGAAACTCGGCAGTATGGGAGGGGTGCATGTGGACTCCGAGACGGTTGTGGACTTGTGCCAAGACAACCCTTGCGGCCTGGATAGCAGCTCGGCCACCGGCAGCACCGTTGGAACAGCAGCAGCAGAATGGTATCGTGCTGGGGACACCGGCTTGCTGCGTCGATGCGGCCTGGAGTCCTGCAACGCGAACTGGGGCTTTTGGAGCGGTTCTTCTGGACGAACACAGGGTGTTTGTGGCAGCAACGAGTGGGCAGTTCCCTTATTGTGAAAATTCCCTTACAGCGGAAACTCTAGCATGTAAGGAGGCGTTATCTTGGTTGAAGGATCGACATGTAATGGAGGTTGCTGTTTTCACTGATTGTTCGACCTTGCAATCCTATCTATCCAAAGTTGGCTCGCAGCCTAGATCGTATGTTGGTGTTGTGGTCCATGAGTGTCAGGTCATTATGACACAATTTTCTACATGTCAGTTTAGATTTATTCCGAGACGTTTTAATATTATCGCTCATACTTTAGCTTCGATGGTCTCTGACCAGGATAATACTATGTATTGGGACGGTGTGCCTCCTGATTTCATTGTTTCACACTTACAGTAATCAAAAATCACAACTTTGCTTTCAAAAAAAAAAAAAGATAAATCACAGAATCATGGATTAAAACAATAGAGGTTAGACTGAAGCCGACGGGGTGGCAACATCCTGAGCTTTCAAACTGCGTAGCAAAATGATTCCCCCGAACTCAGAGATTCTCACATACTTGGTATTGCCAATGATGAAATATGATTTGGGGTCGGGTTGAAGGATGTGAAGACAAGAGGCGGGTGAAGGAGATGGTGCAATCCATGGCCGAAGAGACGGAAATTAGAAAGAAAAAATAAATTGGGCCAAAAAATTGAAAAATTTAAAAAAAAAAAATGAAAAGACGAAAATGTCATTGCCAAAAATAGGGTTTCACCGAAAAAATTCATCTAAAGGACCAAAAGTGTCCAAAATATTATAGTCTGAGATGTTAAATGACAAAAACGATTGTCTAAAACTAAATTTTGATGGCAAAAACGATTGTCTGAGACTAAATTTGGAATTGTCATCAAAGACAAAGGACTTCTGTTGGAATTAACTTATTGGGAAAAAAAAAAATGAAGAGACGAAAATACCTTTGCCCAAAATAGGGTTTCACTGGAAAAGTCATCGGAATGGCCAAAAGTTTCCAAATATGGTAGTCTAGGGTATTAAATGATATCAGGACTATGTGGTGATTATGAGTTCGAGCCTCAGTGGAGGCGTTATTGGTTCTTTGTGTTTCAGTAGGTTGAGAAAGTATATGAACAGATACTACAATGTAATAGAGCCAGTAGCTTTCAAAAAAAAAAGGGTGTTAAATGATAAAAACGATAGTCTGTGACTAAATTTAGAATTGTCATCAAAGACAAGGGACCTCCGATGGAATTTATTCTAATTTAAATATGTGAGCTAATATATATATATATATATATATATATATATATATATATATATATATATATATATATATATATATATATATATATACATACATATATATATATATATATATATATATATATATATATATATATATATATATATATATATATACATACATATATATATATATCATTTTCTACCCATTAAAAACAATCAAAAACAATATTTTTGACTATTTTTATATTGTAAAAAATCACCATCAGTACTACAGAAGTGTTGTAAATATATCTATTTATGTGACCATTACCCTAGTGTTATTCTTCCATGATCAGATACTGTTTTCCATTTTTATTGTATATATATGTATATATATAATTCATTATCTAGCTAATAAAACAGGGAGCTAGGGTTTTTGAGTTGAGTTAATTCCAGCAATGGTCCTCCGATTATGTTGATTTTTCACAATTGGTCCCCACATTTTAATTCGGACAATTTAGACACTTGACTTTCGAATTCTTTCCAATGTTGGTCCTTCCGTTAGATGAAGGTTAAGTATATGTCAATTTGAGGGGTAAAAGCGTCCTTTCAAGTACTAAGTGTATATTTCTTCTTCGTTCTCCCTTCCTTGTATAGTCGGAGGACCACGGCGGTTGCCGAATTTTCCGACAGAAGGGAGTAATAATTAATTAATGATTCAGGAGGGAAAATGTGTTGTGCCCTGCAACCCACATCCTTTTGCCAATTCCAGAATCTATGGCACAACTGAATCATACAACACCAATTGCTCGGAGATGTGCGATGGTCGTCTTCATGTTATACGGAACTTCGGCGACGCCTTCGGGGAGGACGTTGGGAATTGAATGAGCTCCACCTCGATCAAGGAGGCGGTGCTAGCCAAAGTTTAAAGGTAAATGCTTGCCCGTTACGTGAGGACGAACGTGACCTTGCCGCCTTTGGTAGCCAAGTGTGTGCAGAACTAGATAATTCTAGATTCAAGTGCTCACCACTTCAAGAAATTAAATCCAAAGTCGCTACACAGGAGTTAAAAATCATTAGAAAAAACAACAGCATAAACGAAAGCACTGCACCTTTCTTTTGAACTCTGATACATCTTCAAAATGAAATCCTATTTGATTTGGTAACTAAGCAGGCTGAATATGACAAAGAAGAAGAATCATAAACCTGAAATATGAGCATCTAGGGCAAGCGAGATGGGATTGAGCAGCCATCCACGCTTGTCTTTGGCAATTAGGTGAAGAAAAAGCAGTGAATCGCGCCAAGAAGCAGAGAATCGCACGTTACCCCAACTCAGATCCAAATTCCAATCCTCCTCCGCACGTGCTGGTGATTCGTAGAGAAGAGGCGTGGGGTTTTGTTGGACTATGAGAGGAGTGGGGTTTTGTTGTTGCTAAAGGGGCTGTTGGCAGCTCTGCTTTCTTCCCTAATTGCCTCTTGGGTCACCAGAAAACTAGGTCAGAGACTCCCTTGGTTAAACTTGTTGTTGCACGCCGTGAAGTTGAGCTCGCATACTCCCTTCCATCTCACGGCGGCGGTGGCGGCATCCCTTCATCGCAAAATGAAGGATGCTCTCGGGCAATCTTGGTACCCAAAACCTGATTATACACTAAGTAAGTGAAATGACTATTTTACCCCTTAATTTAACATCCACTTAACCTTCATCTAACGGAAGGACCAACATTGGAAAGAATTCGAAAGTCAAGTTTCTAAATTGTCCAAATTAAAAGTCGAGGACCAATTGTGGAAAATCAATATAGTCGGAGGACCATTGCTGGAATTAACTCTTTCTGAGTTCTACTTCTCTCTCTGTTCTTTGTCTTTACTTTACATGTCTTTGCTCTTGTGCGATCAGAATCATACAGCATCCACATACTATCAAATTCACAACACATTATCAGCACACACACCAAAAATTGTTACATATCATCTAGAAAGCAAAATCACAGTTGGAAGCATCCCCTTGCTCAGCCTCATTCTGGCAACTAAAAGCATCTGCTCTTGGAACCACACTATCCATTTGCCCGAAAGACCTATTAGCATAATAAAGATAAGCCAGCACCTGAAGGTTGGCAGTCGTAGTCCATATAACCATGGTCTAGAGAAATCTCTCACTGCTCGTGCAAGCACTACGAAAGTCCGAAACCTAGAGGAAGAAGAGTCAAGAGTAGGTCGCGATTCAGAAAACGAATTGAATAAAGTACCCTATGCATAGAATTGGCTTGGAAGAAGCCACAAATAAATAAATAGCCTGAAAAAGACTAACTGAGAAATGCTAGGCAGAAAAAACAGAAGAAACACCAGATGGCCTAAAAAGGGAGGAGGCAAGACTGAGGAACTGACTGACTAGTCAGATTGGTAACTGGTCGGCCATCCATTCGATCAGACAAGCGACCGGTCGGTCAAACCACCCCTCGATGACCGACTGCTCACTCAGCACCGACGGCACGTCACTCTCCATCATCCCAATATATATATATAATACGCAATATATGAACTGATTAAACAGAATGGGCCACCAGTCAAGTGGATTGGTCCGGCAGACTATTCAGACTTGTGGAATGGACAGGCTAACCAGAAAATATATACTTTCTCCATAAAAAAAAATAAAAAATAAAAAATAAAAAAAGAGGAAAGAAGAACTAGATCCATATCGAACCTGCCGATCGACCAGTCGGCTTGGGTCCGTCGGACTCTAAAGCCTCTCTGTCACGATCGTCTATGAAGAAGAAGAAGCCGGGCGTAAGTTATGCATATAGGATATGACCGGCGCCTACAACACACCATTTTGACGGAAATCCAATATCTTCCTTCATATGACATTTGACTTGCTTCTTCTCCATGAAGACATAAGGTGTGGATATATTAAGAATAGAGAGTATCTGGAGCCATGTAACCTTGTCCTTCACCATACAAACTTATTGTGGAAGATACTTGTATCGTTTATAGCTAGCCTCTCCGCGCGTCAGTACACATACACACACAACATGACGAGCTAGCTTTCTTGTTTTTTTCTTTCCTTTGCTCCACCATCGACAGGGACACATATGTACATAAAATACATATGTGTAGACCACTGGTTACTAGCTTTGCATCTGTTACGAACATAGCATATATACATAAAAGAGCACAGCAAAGAAGGAGATGAAGAAACCTAAAAATGACTGACCGGTCACCTAGTTGGGCAACCGGTCGGTCACTCAGTGAACCGACCGGCCAGTCCATTGAGAGTGTTCTCCATCAATCCTTGATGAATGTATGAGATCGATTATACAGATCATATCTGCAACAATTTCAACAAATATGTTTCTGATTTATCACAACCGGATCGCCTAACAAACAGAGGAGAGATCTGGAGATATTTTGATTATCAATATCATTGTTCTTGTGGCAATTCCTGGAAGCAGCCAAGAATTTCCTTCGGCGGCAGAGTGACGCAGCAATTGGTTTGACTTCCCATGTTGTAAATACTAAAGTCAAATGTGGAAATGGGCAGAACCTTTTTCTGATGAGGTTAGGAGCAGGAGCAAACACTTGGTCTGAAGAGCAAGAACACTTGGTCTGAAGAGCAAGATGTTCATCTCTTAAGAGCACGGTGCTCATCTCTTAAGAGCACGATGCTCATCTCTTAAGAGCACGATGCTCATCTCTGAAGAGCAAGATGCTCATTTCGGAAGAGCAGGAGAAAGAGCAAGATGTTCATTTCAGGAGAAAGAGCAAGATGAAGTTGCAGGAGAGGGTTTGCTATAAATAGGCAACTCCTCTTCATCCAATCTCATCCCATTCCATCAGGAATTCTCCCATTAGCATAGCAAAAATATAGAGAGTAGAATAGAGAGTTATATTGTAATTCCTATTGTAATATCCTTTTGCCAATACAGAGAATCCTTTTCTTCAAATTGCCTTTATTTTGTGTATGATTTATTTTAAATCTTACACTAGAAATATTCTCATTATTTCCGGTCCGAATTGCCGCTGGTATTTTGGTGTTGTGAACCGTATCGATCCTAACAAGTGGTATCAGAGCCCCAGGTTGGTTCAGAGATATATCTGTACTGTATCGTTATGTTAGAACTCATACTGGTAAAGTGATTGTACATGTCTAGGAAAAGATCTGGTTAAGACTTGGTATTTAAGCAGTCCATTTGTGACTCACCTCTCTTCTCTAGAAATATTTTCCTGGTGTACTGTTCACAGGACCGGTAGTTTTCTATTATACGATACTATTTAGATATATTGTTCAGGATCAAGAACACCACTTACAATGACGGCAAAGTACGAGATTGAAAAGTTCAATGGGAACAGTTTCTCGTTGTGGAAAATGAGAATGAAAGCAGTTCTCAGGAAAGATAACTGCGTTGCAGCAATTGAAGAAAGGCCAGCCGATTTCACTGACGATGCCAAGTGGACAGAAATGGATAGCAATGCTATTGCCAATCTGCACTTAGCACTTGCTGATGAAGTTTTGTCAAGTGTGGCGGAAAAAGGTACGGCAAAAGAGATATGGGATACTCTCGTAAATTTGTATGAGGCCAAATCACTGCACAACAAGATCTTCTTGAAGAGGAAGCTATACACTCTCAGGATGATGGAGACATCCTCAGTAACTGAGCACATCAACACTCTCAACACTCTATTTTCACAACTCTCGGCGTTGAGTTATAAAATAGATGTGAATGAACGTGCTGAAATTTTACTCCAAAGTCTACCGGATTCATACGATCAACTCATTATCAATCTAGTCAACAACAAGGAGGTACTTGTCTTCGATGACATTGCAGCTGCGGTTCTTCAAGAAGAAAGTCGGCGCAAAAACAAAGAAGATAAAGTTGGAACCTCACAACAGTCTCAGGCGTTGACAGTGACAAGAGGAAGATCTACGGAGCCTGGCTCCAGTGGGAGTCACAACCGAGGTAGATCAAAGTCAAGGGGTAAGAAGAATGTCAAGTGTTTTCACTGTGGCAAAAAGGGGCACTTCAAGAGTGAGTGTTGGCAGCTCAAGAAGGATGGGGCCAAAGGCAAAAATCCCGAGACATCAAATGCTCAGGGATGTGTTGTGAGTACATCGGATGAATGTGAAGTTTTATTTGGTGAAGCAGCAACGATTGTTGAAGGCAGGAAAAGTCTAGCTGATGTCTGGCTAATGGACTCGGGAGCAACATGGCATATGACCTCACGGAAAGAATGGTTTCATGAATATGAACCTGTCTCTGGAGGATCTGTGTTCATGGGAGACGACCATGCCTTAGAGATTGCTGGCTTAGGTACTATCAAACTAAAAATGTTTGATGGTACGGTTCGCACTATCCAAGAGGAACGCCACGTGAAGGGCCTAAAGAAAAATCTATTGTCTCTAGGACAATTAGATAGCCGTGAATGTAAAATTCACATTCAGGATGGGATCATCAAAGTAATCAAGGGCGCGCTTGTTGTGATGAAAGCTGAGAAGATAGCAGCCAATCTATACATGCTTAAAGGAGAAACACAACTACAAGGAGAAGCAGCCGTTGCAGCAGACAATCTTATAGAGGAATCAACGATGATGTGGCATCAGAAACTTGGCCACATGTCGGAACGAGGTCTAAAGATTCTTGCTGATCAACATCTTCTTCCGGGGTTAAAAAAGGTTTCATTACCTTTTTGTGAGCATTGTGTTACAAGTAAGCAGCATAGATTGAAGTTTGAGAGCTCTAAAGCAAGGAGCAAGGCTATCTTGGAGCTAATCCACTCCGATGTTTGGCAAGCACCAGTTATATCCCTGGGAGGTGCAAAGTATTTTGTATCCTTCATAGACGATTATTCGAGGAGATGTTGGGTGTATCCAATCAAGCGGAAGGCGGATGTATTTGAAGTTTTCAAATTCTTCAAAGCGCGTGTGGAACTTGAATCCAAGAAACGGATCAAGTGTTTGAGGTCAGATAATGGAGGAGAATATACTAGTGATGAGTTTGATAAATTCTGTCTACAAGAAGGTATCAAACGGCAGTTCACGGTGGCGTATACTCCACAACAAAATGGAGTGGCAGAGCGGATGAACAGAACCTTGTTAGAAAGAACAAGAGCAATGTTGAGGACTGCAAATTTGGCAAATTCATTTTGGGCTGAAGCAGTCAAGACCGCCTGTTATGTGATCAATCGGTCACCATCAACCGCAATTGATCTGAAAACGCCAACGGAGATGTGGACGGGTAAGCCAAGTAGTTATTCTCACTTACATACATTTGGGAGTCCGGCATATGTGGTATACAACGCTCAAGAAACATCAAAACTTGATCCAAAGTCAAGAAGATGCGTTTTCTTGGGATATGCTGATGGAGTGAAGGGGTATCGCCTGTGGGATCCCACTGCCCACAAGGTTATCATCAGTAGGGATGTTCTATTTGTAGAAGGGAAGGTACAAGAAGGTGAAAGCACTGGAAAGGAGAAACCAGTGACAACAACAGTACAAGTTGAGGGAAGGAAGGAAGAAGAAATTCCAGTTTCCCCTGAAACAGCAATAGAGCATGATGAACAAGATCAAGCTGAGTCTTCAACTTCAGAAGTTCGACGATCAACTCGGGAGAGGAGAGAACCAGCTTGGCACTCAGATTATTCCATGGAGGGAAATGTTGCATACTGTCTACTAACAGAAGATGGTGAGCCATTAACTTACCATGAGGCTATAAAAGGTCCAGATGCATCTCTGTGGATGACAGCAATGCAAGAAGAAATTGAAGCTCTCCATAAGAATAAAACATGGGAACTTGTCCCGTTACCACGAGGAAGGAAGGCTATTGGAAACAAATGGGTCTATAAGATCAAACGCGATAGCAACAATCAAGTGGAACGGTATCGTGCTCGATTAGTTGTGAAAGGATTTGCTCAACAGGAAGGAGTTGATTTCAACGAGATATTTTCTCCTGTTGTACGACTTACAACGATTCGAGCAGTCCTAGCGATGTGTGCTGTGTTTGACTTGTATCTTGAGCAGTTGGATGTGAAAACTGCGTTTTTACATGGAGAACTTGAAGAAGAGATTTACATGCTCCAACCAGAAGGTTTTGAAGAAGAAGGAAACTTGGTTTGCAGGTTGACCAAATCTCTATACGGTCTCAAACAGGCGCCGAGATGTTGGTATAAGAGATTTGATTCATTCATTCTGAGCCTTGGATACAATAGGTTTAATTCCGATCCTTGTGCATATTGCAAGAGATTTGATGATAATCAGTTTATCATCTTGCTGTTGTATGTTGACGACATGTTGGTAGTAGGCCCCAACAATGATCATATCACGGAGATGAAGGCTCAACTGGCTAGGGAATTTGAAATGAAGGACTTGGGACCAGCAAACAAGATTCTAGGGATGCAAATTCACCGAGACAGAAATAATAGGAAGATTTGGCTTTCTCAGCAGAATTATCTGAAGAAAATCTTGCGACGCTTCAACATGCAAGATTGTAAGCCAATTTCTACCCCTCTTTCTATTAATTTCAAGTTATCCTCAAGTATGAGTCCTAGCAACGAAGCAGAGAGGATGGAGATGTCTCGAGTACCGTATGCATCAGCAGTGGGCAGTTTAATGTTTGCTATGATCTGCACTAGACCAGACATTGCACAAGCAGTGGGAGCGGTCAGTCGATACATGACAAATCCTGGTAGAGAGCATTGGAGTGCTGTGAAGAGGATCCTTAGATATATCAAGGGTACCTCAGATATTGCATTGTTTTATGGAGGATCAGACTTCATCATTAGAGGCTATGTTGATTCAGATTATGCAGGTAATCTTGATTGTAGCAAATCCACCACGGGTTATGTGTTTACTCTTGCTGGCGGAGCAGTAAGCTGGGTCTCGAAGTTGCAGTCTGTTGTGGCAACATCGACGACAGAAGCAGAATATATAGCTGCTACTCAAGCTAGTAAAGAGGCTATATGGTTGCAAATGCTATTGGAGGAGCTCGGGCACAAATTAGAGAAAATGACTCTATTTTGTGACAGTCAGAGCGCTTTGTACTTGACAAAGAATCCAGCATTTCATTCCAAGACGAAACACATACCGGTCCAATTTCACTTTGTTCGTGAAAAGGTGGAAGAAGGGAGTGTGGATATACAGAAAATCCATACTAAAGATAACCTGGCAGATATGTTAACAAAGCCGGTTACCAACGATAAATTCGTATGGTGTAGATCCTCAATTGGCCTAACAAGTATGCAAGCAGCACGGAATTGGCAGAAAGGATGAAGGTCCACATTGTGACTTTAAGTGGGAGATTTGTAAATACTAAAGTCAAATGTGGAAATGGGCAGAACCTTTTTCTGATGAGGTTAGGAGCAGGAGCAAACACTTGGTCTGAAGAGCAAGAACACTTGGTCTGAAGAGCAAGATGTTCATCTCTTAAGAGCACGGTGCTCATCTCTTAAGAGCACGATGCTCATCTCTTAAGAGCACGATGCTCATCTCTGAAGAGCAGGAGAAAGAGCAAGATGCTCATTTCAGGAGAAAGAGCAAGATGAAGTTGCAGGAGAGGGTTTGCTATAAATAGGCAACTCCTCTTCATCCAATCTCATCCCATTCCATCAGGAATTCTCCCATTAGCATAGCAAAAATATAGAGAGTAGAATAGAGAGTTATATTGTAATTCCTATTGTAATATCCTTTTGCCAATACAGAAAATCCTTTTCTTCAAATTGCCTTTATTTTGTGTATGATTTATTTTAAATCTTACACTAGAAATATTCTCATTATTTCCGGTCCGAATTGCCGC
Organism: Ipomoea nil; assembly: GCF_001879475.1. Lineage (NCBI taxonomy): Eukaryota > Viridiplantae > Streptophyta > Magnoliopsida > Solanales > Convolvulaceae > Ipomoea > Ipomoea nil. The sequence goes on from NW_017617189.1 coordinate 1,841,040, forward strand.
TGGTATTTTGGTGTTGTGAACCGTATCGATCCTAACACATGTGTCTGACCTACTCCACATCAGTCCATCAGAGCTCAATAGAGAAATCGAAAATTACTAATTTTGCGAATTAGCGTGGCTTGTTATGGCCCTTTGAGTTCAAATTGATCAAAGAGGTTTGTCAATTGTCATATGCAATGTTTCTTGTAATGCTACTGTCCACCTTGCTTGCAGATTGCTTGTATCAATATACCATCATGACCATGTAGGTTCACGCTTGGGTACTAAAGAGCAAGAGCTTGTCGCGGCAAAAAGGTTAGTTTTACTTACTCTCTGAGTTTTGCGGGACTATACTCTCTGAGTTCTAATCCTTACCTACTTGATAATGTTCCAAGTCATTGGATTGTTTTTATAATAAAGGTCTGGAAGACCTCATATAGGAATTAAATTTTTTGATGACTAATGACTCATGAATGAAGTTTGAAAGTTCTATCTTTAGTGTTATGCTACTCTGTCAAACATGCTATGTGCTTGAAAGTTATAAGTGAATCACATCATGACAGTTTGCCTGAAGTAAACAAGTAGAGCCGTCAAAATGGGCTTATATATATACAGATTTACAGTAACACTGTAAATATATATATATATATATATCAGTGTCGGTTATTCGGTGATCGCAGTTATTACACCTTCATAACCGATAAATAACTGAATAGTCGAATAAATGATTTTTTTTTGTCTTATAACCGATAACTGAAATTATCGGTTGGTTCGGTTATCGGTTATCAGTTTTTCGGTAATTATACTTACCCCTATTGGTGTCATTGTTGTCATGATGTGTATGTTATTTTCTTATGAATAAGTGTTTTAAGTAGATAGCAATTGAGTTATTAACATAGTCACATTAGAGTTTAGATTTTAGGGACACATCACACATGATTAAAATAATAATAATAATAACACCAAGTGGCTTGTAGTCCACTGGTATTGGATTGCTCCCTTATGTGGGAGGTCTAGGTTTTGAGCCTTAGTGTAGGCGTAGTTTGTATGGGTATCCGCCTTCCTTTGTAATAAAAAAATAATAATAATAAATAAAATAAAATAAAACAAGCGGGCTTTGGCGGGGCCCGCGGGCTTTGGCGGGGCCCGCGGGCTGCCCCTACCTAGGCCCGTATTCTTGGCTGGCTTTTTAGCCCGCCCCGCCAAAAGGCGGGCTTTGGCGGGCCTTGCCCCGCCAGCCCATGACAGTTCTATAAACAAGTTGTGAATATATTTTATGATGATAACATCTCATAAGTTGAGAAAATAGATTTTAGAATTCTTGATTGATCTCACTATCTATTCTTTTATTTGGCTTTTAATTTCCTTAAGATAATTGAGTGCTCTAATAATTTTTGTTTAATGTGTATGCTTTTCTTATTTGAATAATATGAAACTATTAGAGAATTGCATATACTTATGAGTACTCATTATGTTGCGATGTTTTAAAAATTTAAAGACCCAAATTCTTTTAAATTATGGAATGAGTTATTGGGTCAATTAGGTAAATATAATGAGTCAGATTTGTACTAATCTTATTTTCATCATATATATGTCGCTAGGTAGTCTTCCTTCTTCACATGATTATTTTATAAAGAATGTGTGAACGAAAATTTCTAAATTATTAGTTTGGTTTTGGGGACATCCAATTTGATATACTACTGCTCTATTTATTCAAATCTGACTTACGGCATATTACAATTATCCACCATAAAACTTAATACGTGGTTTATAATTGAACATTTCCCCATCTGCGTTTTAGTATTAGTGTGCAATCTATATTCATATGTCATCACCATAGCGTACCTCTAGGAGCTATCAAAGAAACTAGGTATACAAGTTGGTTATAAATTAAACTCCGCTAAAAACCTAAAGCCCATGATAGGAGAACATATAATTAGGTACGCTGACTGCATACTTTATGAAGATCGTTTCTTGGCATTAGGGGGAGATAACAATCCAAATTTAAAGGAATGCCGATAAATTTCATGAAATGAAAACATCTTCAATATTTAAATTCACGTACTAGTTAGACTGAATTGGAAGTTCAGCAGATAATCAATTTGCAATTTTAGCAAATAATATGTCAAATATATCTATTAATCATTCTTATCATAAAAGAGTGACTAGATCTCATGTACCTTCCCCAACTTGGACCTAATATATCTAACGATCACTAGTACAAAAATGAACAAAAAAATCGAAGAATATGAATCCAAAGTTTAAACATTGGACGCATAATGTGGGAGGCGGTGACATTTTTGTAATTAAAATGTCACTATATAATTATTTTTTTTTAAATATAAAACAATGTGCGTCCAAAGTTTGGGAACTTTGGACGCACATTGTGGAGTTGGGAAATTAGAACTATTATATGCATCCGAAGCTCTTGCTCTTCGGACGCATATATGTGACACGAAAGTATAATATGCGTTCGAAGTTTGGCATTTCGGACGCATATTATTAGGGTTTTTTGAACAAAAACACCCTTAGTCTGTCGTCTTCCCCAAAACCTCCGCCGCGCTTTCTATCTTCCCCTCGTCGTCGTCCCCACAGCCGCCGCCGCCGCTCATCGTCGTCCCCATTATCTTCTCGTCGCATAACCCCACGTCTCCATCTCCCCCTCCGTTGCACTCCTCCATCGCCGCCGGTCTCCAGCCTTGACGCCTCCGCCACCGGTCTCCAGCCCCACCACCGCCGCTACCCGGTCCACGCCGTCCCCATCGTCCACACCGCAAGCTCGCCGCCGGTCTCCAGCCGATCGATGCCGCAAGGTACATACGTATTTATATATATATATTTTTTAAGTCTTTAATTTAATTTTATTTATTTGTAATATAGTTTAGAAATTTTATTGTTGTTTATTTTACTTTAGATTTGTTGTGTGTTATTGTATATTTTAGGCATTGTTGTGATTGTTTAATTAAAAAAAATGGTGTATTATGTATATATATATATATATATATATATATATATATATATATATATATATATATATATATATATATAGTTGTTATTGTGTGATAAAAATGTTGAATAATACATTTTAGAATTTTTTTTTTGTTTGTTTTAGTTTAGATTAATTGTGTGTTATTATTGTATATGTATATAAAGAATGTATATTGTGTATTATGTATTATTAGTTTAGATTAATTAGTTTTAGGTAGTATTTTAAATTTTTTATAATTTCCGGCCTTTTGCTCTCAATATCTACATGCTTGAGCTTACACAAATGTGACAACTTATTAGTAAATATGTTTGCCATTATGAATATGTCTTAACACGTCCAAATGCATGTGATAGGGATGCGAAGAAGGAGAAGGGCTAGGAAAAGACAAGCAAGGTATAAAAGGATATGTTAGAGTCAAAAACAAACAGTACAAGATACTGCAGGTTCTCTTCTTAGTCTTTTTTTTTTTTCCTACAGAATATTTTCTTTTATTTTAGTTAATGGTGCTAACAATAAGTTGTTCCTTCTGTTGAACTTAGAAATGAATTTTGTTGTGAGTAGTAATTTTTTTTTACTCTTTTCATTTTTGCAGCAAGCCACTGAGTCCAAAAATGAAGAAGGTATGTTAAAGTGAAAGGATATTTTGATATGTTAAAGTGTATAACATTATGCATAACTTGTCTCTGTTTCCTTCTAACAGTAAATGGTAAGGATGAAATGCAAGTGGACACAAAGACAAAGAATTCTCCAAGCAATGAAGATTGAAGAAGCAGTAGTTGCTAAAGTCACTCGTCCACAAGGAAGGAAAGTGCAGTGACTCTTTGAACTCCAGTATTTGCAAACAACGCCGTTTTCCAACTTCACTGCTTTCTGGTATGTGTTTCTTATTTCCACGGTTTAAATTTCTTCTTTCTGGTTATTATTATTTTTCTGTTTGATTCTTAATGCTTCTACCTGCTTGTTGTCATTACTTGCCTTAAGAGAAATTGTTTTAGCTGAATTTTCACTTCGGAGAAAAATAATGGATGTTATTTACTAGCTCAACAGCCTTCTTGCTTGAGTTCTTGCCTCATGAGATTTTCTTCCATGTTGTTTATTCTTTTCATTTTAAAGAGTTTATGGAGTTGCCCATGGTGGACAAGGATGTGAGGAACATAGAAGATAAGTCATCTGATAAAAATGCTATTCTCATGGATTTTTCTGATCGCATTCAGGAATGTGGGGCATGTACTCATGAATCTGAATTGTATATTATAGGGCATTTTGATATGTTGTAAATTTATGAGGGAAAAGAGCTAAGAACAACGTTGATTGGAAGGAAATTGATGTATATATCAAAATTAGAGTATTAATACTTTTTTACAATTTTATTAGTAGTGTTTTTATTGTTTAACTTACTAATATATATACATAAAAACTCATATTTTGTAGTGTCCTCGACAACCAAGTAATGAGGAATGCGGGTATTATGTGTTGAGATACATGTATGAGATATGCACTCTATATTATGAATTTGAACCTTTAGAAACGGTATGTAAAATTTATTAAAAACAAAATGTGACAACCCAAAATTTATTTTCCTAAATTCTATTTTATAAAATTCCAAAATAATTATTTTAAATCCGATTTTTTTTTCAAAATAGGTGTATGAATTAAATATTTTAAATCATGATTTTTATTAATTCAATACCAAGTAATAGCCTATTTCGAAAATCTTAAGTATGGTATATTCATGTATCAAGTTTTGACCCAAAAAGTCAATCTGAGTGAAACCTGAGAAGAACCTGTGAAATCTGAACCAAATGTTTTTATCTAGAAACATCCTTATAGAAAATTCATTTTATATCCCAAGAGTGTATAAACCTATTTTAATACTCTAAGCTAAGTTAAAAGAAGGAGCCTGATGTTTATGAAGCAAATGTACCAAAATGCCCTTATCAACCAATACATCAATCTAGGGTTTCGAACCATATAAAAGCCACACTATTCATCTGATCGTCTTCAATTCCTCCACTGCCTCTTTCACTCTAAGCTAAGAAATCTGAGAAAGATGAAAGAAATCACAGTAAGCTTTTCCTCCATCCATCTTCATTTTCATCCCTTGACACTTACCCTTCATCTCTTTCATCTTATAGTATATGTTTGAGTTTGTGATGGGTGTTGTATGTGTTTATGTTATTTTATGAGGAAAATAGGAGGTGAGGGGGGGAGCCATTGTTAAAGAAGAGGAGGGATTCACACTAGGCTTAGCAAGCTCAGAGGTATAAACCATGAATTTCTAAATCTATTATTTTAGCCCTATGTTAATAGATTTCTTGAGATTTGATGTTTAGAAATGAATGAGAATGCATGATAATATGTTTACTGTGTGTTGATGATGTTAGATGATTTATTCATGGTTGTTTGGAGGTGTTTTGTTGAAGTTTGAGTTGTGAAAATGGAGATTTGAGGCATCTGGCGCACACAGGTGCACACTGCCTGGTTCACTGGTTGGCCTTGCGGCCCTAGCCAACGGATCTGGGAGACACCCATTGGCTAGACCCGTGAACCAACGGACCAAAGCGACGGATCCAAGAGAGATCCGTCACTCCAGTCCGTTGCTTGGCGAAGCCAAATGACAGGGCCTCACAGGGCCCGTCACCAAGCTCCGCCAGGTCAAAACAGGAGATGGCGGGCCCTTGAGGCTCAGCTATGTGTTGTTTCGGACCGGGATTCGTGGGCCCGTGAGGCTCGGACACTCGGGCTCGTAACGACACGCTAGTGTGAGTTGTGTTTGTATGATTTTTGAGTAGAAGCATGTTATCCAGACAAAATATGATATTTAGTCCCTGAGTATTTGATTGAATGTTGAGTTTAAAATTATGAAGTATTATGTTGGCATCTGCTTACAAGAATTATTTGATTAAATGTGCTAATTGCATTGCTTAGCTTATGAATAGAAGAATTGTTGAGATTATTGAAATTCTTGCATAAGTCACTGTTTTTCCATACTTTGCATTAAAAAGCCTATTTTGTCACTTTTAAAGATTTATGTACAATAGAAGGCTTAAAGTAAAGCCTTAAACTATTTTCAAAACCCTTATATCTATTTTGGAAAATCTATATATATATATATATATATATATATATATATATATATATATATATATATATATATATATATATATATATATATATATATATATATATATATATATATATATATATATATATATATATATATATATATATATATATGCATTGAGAAGCTTGCATGATAATTAGATTTCCAATATGAGAAAGAGAAGTTATATGAGAAATATATGTGCATTGAGAAGCTTGCATGATATTTAGATTACTAGCATGAGAAAGGGAAGTTGCATGAGATATATATGCTATTTATATAAAGTGAGGAAAACACATGATTTTGGAGGCTCCCGTTAGGACTATGTCCTTTCGGATGGACAGAGAAAAGATCGGTAAAGTCACCGACAAAACAGAGAAAAGATCGTTTAAGTCACCGACAAAACAGAGAAAAGATTCGGTCAAAGAAGGCCGCTTTTAGAAGTAACTTGGTAGAACAATCCTGAGTTGCTAGGTTCGATACTACCCGCTGGGCTTGGAATCCTAGTTAGGGGGTGTGCACATTAAAGGTACGATACCTGATTCCACAGAGATTAAGAACCACGTACGAGTACCGATTTTGTGGGCGAAATGAGTATTAGGCCGGCCAAATTTGCCGAGCCCGGACAGGTCCATTGACGATTCGTGAAGTTCTTACCTCCCACACGAATTCGAAAAGAAAGCAAGAAATGAAGAAAGAAAGGAAGTAAGAAAGAAGAAAAAAGTGAGTCAAGTGACTCAACAGAGATCCTCCACAGAAAAGTATTCTTTTTATATAAAGATTGAGAGCATAAGTATATATATAGTATCATTCATAGCATAGCATATGTCTTATCTTGAGTATATATATGAGAAGTAAAGTATCATTCATGGCATAACATATGTCTTATCTTGAGTATTTGAGAAGTGAAGTATCATTCATTGCTTGAGTAGTAGCATGGAAGCATGATCTTACTTGCTAGTTATATCTCTCGTTTATTATCTATCTTGGAAGTATCATCATGATTGCAAGAAGTACATAGTAGCTTAATAGACGAGTTGTATCACAGTTTCCAGTACATGTTATATGCAAGAGCATTATTTATGAATTGATATCTGTTGAGATGAGTATAGGTTGTTGAGCATATAGAAGTATATAAAGTATTCTTAATTGAGATCTATTGATTGAGTATCTTGATTGCTTATGTTCATACTTGAGAATGTATATGAATGCAAAACATTTTCCAACATATATCTATAGTATGTTACAGGGTTGAGTGGCTTTATACTTAGTATTATATGCTAACGGGTTTATTTTTCCTATGTGTTTTATAACCCCTTTCATATGAACCCATTGCATGATGAGAGTGTGCATTCTTATAGTAGTGTGTTGCTCTAGTATCCATGTAGAGGCTAAACTAGTATTTTCCCTCCTGATTAGACTTCTGTTGACTTTGGATGTAGCGAAACTATAGTTTTATGTTGGTGCGTAGACACCGGTGATTGCTTCCCCTTTTTGTTATTTTTGACTTGTGACTCCAGTTTTTAGTGGTTTTGTTTAGCCTGTGCAGTTACTCAAGAGTGGGTAACTGTGGCAGTGACATTCCCCTCAGTTTTTGAATTGGATTTTATATCCTAGTTTAATTAATCTTTCCTTGATTAATCCTATTTAGAATGATTATTTGTGGGCTATAGAGTTTAGAAAATGGGGTGCTACACTAAATACTTTTAAATTATACTTTATTAATGTTAAAACTAATTATTTGATTATTTTAAATTTTTGTAGACATTTGAGGCAAAGTCCTACCCAAAAGAGCAAATTGATGAGATTCGTGAGGTTTGGGTCAAATATTTTACTGAAAAATGCTTATAAACTTTTTTGTAGGTAAACATGTTGATATGCTTATGAATTTGATATTCAAGTGTTGAGAATTTTAATTCAAGTGTTCATGTTTGAATGTTGTGTTGAAAATTTTAATTCAAAGTGTTAGATATTTGAATGTGTTTAGTGTTGAATGTATAATATGAACTTTTGGCTAATGTGTTAAAGTGTTAGATTTATGAACTTTTAGCTAATGTGTTGAAGTGTTGAATATATGAGTTAGTTTTGTAGTGTATTACTATTGTGTTGGTGTTGGTGTGGTTGAGACCTTTGAAATCCCAGTGACAGTAGTGGTAGACTGACAGTATTAGTGTTGGTAGTGTGATTTTGTACAGGATAAAAATTGAAATTTAATCTAATAAAGTGAAAAAAAAATAATAATTAGAATCTGCATCGGAAGATGAAGAATTTTGGACGCGGATGGTATTAAAAAAAAACACTATATAATTACTATATGCGTCAGGTTTTTAATAAATCCGATGCATATAGTATTTTTATTTTTTAAAAAAAAAACACTATATGCGTCCGAAGTTGTTCAACTTCGGACGCATATAGTTATTATGGCCGTCCGATTTCACTTTGGACGCATATTGTTCAGACAATCTGCGTCTCCAACATATGCGTCCAAGCAACTTCTAACGCGAATTGCACATTTTCTCGGATGCGTATGACTATTATTTCTGTACTAGTAAATACTCCTTTGACGCCAAAAGTGTAGGATGTCTATCGGTGTAAGAGATAAGAATCATAATACTAGATCTAATAAAGGAACATTGTCACTCTTGAAATACCTTGAATAATTATGTCTTGGAGACGTTCGCCCAGATGGCGAAAATTCTAGTAAATTTATAGGTCCACCAAAAAAACATAATATTAGGGATGCAGAATGACCAGATCTAACTTTGTGGAATGACAACAATCTGGTTGATTCAGAGATTGTCATGAATTTTAAATTTGCAAGAAAATTATGATAAATTATTATAGTTGTCGACAACACAATTTTCTATATAATTGCTCATATTATAATTTGGATCCAAAGCTAGACACTAGAAGTGTCATGACTATTTAACATATAAAGTAGCAATTAAGGCATAGCTCAACTCACAAAATAGATTCTCTTTATAACACGTACACCATTGAATGTTAACCTTGTTGGTTACATATGGGTGTTAGTACGTAAGAGGAACAAGGATAATGAGGTGGTGTGATAAAGCGAGTTTTGTAGCCAAGGGTTCACATAGAGACCCATAATTGACTTTAGTAAAATATATTCTCCCACAGTAGATGACATTCAGTTCCGCTGCTTAATATCATTGATCGTAAATAGCAAATTTAGATTATGCAGCTAATATTTATTTTCGAAAAGTCCCTAAAGGATTTAAAATTCTCAAAATGAGAAAAATGAAAATCGCAACATATATATTATTAATTTACAAATTAAAGGTCTTTATATGACCTGAAAAATAAATAATTGACATGTAGTGACATCTCCCTTGTGGGAAGTCATGAGATCTTGCCTCAGTGGAGGCGTTGTTGACTCTTTGTGCTTCATTAGGTTGAGAAAGTATGTTTGAACAGATACTACAATGTAATAGAGTCAGTAACATTAAAAAAAAAAAAAAAAAAAAAAAAAAAAAAAAAAAAAAAAAAAAAAAAGGTCCTTATATGACTTGAAAAATAAATAATTGACTAAGTGTTTTTCTCATGAAGAAGGAATATGTAGATAATGTGTGTCATTATGTGCTCATTAAGGAGTTGCTAATAGATTTATTTATCTATTATTTTAGTCCATATGAATGGTAAAAATACGATTAAAATACATAAAGAGCTTAATGATATTAGCTAATGCCTAAAGACGGAGTTTGAAATGAGAGACTTGGAATTACCAAGTATTGTCTCGACTTGAAGATCAAGCTTCCCTTTGAAGGAGTTTTATACACCAGTTAACCTACTTGTAAAATGTCTTAGAGATGTTTTATATGGATAAGTATCATGTACTTATTATACTAACGGTTGTCTAATCTCTTGAAGTAGATAAAAAACCGTTTAGACTCGAAGGGAATAATGAGGATACATTAAGACCAAGGTCCATTACTTCATTGTCATTGGAACACTATTTTGGGACCAGAAGTTTCATAATCGCATCAGACTTGATATTGTATTTGCGATGAAATTGCTAGCAATATTTAGTGATCATCCTACAATGAAATATTAGAATAGTGCTTAACATATCCTCCAGTATCTTCGAGATACAAAGACTTGACATTCATATGAGAAACCAAGATATGATTTTTGATAGGCTACTTGGGTACTAGCTATTTTGTTTGATCCCAATGATACCAAGTCTCAAACTGGTTATACTATTAATTAATTACCACAAATGTCCAAAATGAGGATAATAAAGCTCGTGTTGCACAAATAAGAAATATGTATGTTAAGGAATTTTTGACAAAACATATATAGTGTCAAAATTCAACTCGCATGAGCTCCAAATCAGAAGAGTCACAACATTATTATTGTACAAGATATTCACTCTAGTGACAATAATCTAGAAGATTTGTTCACAAAATCTCTTTTTACACTTATTATTTTTAGAAAGATATTTTTATGTGTGGGATTTGAAGATTGTTATCTTCAGGGGGTGTCATTTACTTAAATCAATCCTGAGATTGGGTCTTAAAGACCAACAACTGTACTCTTTTTCCTCTGATTAAGTTTTGATATTATTTTCTTAATTAATGGTCTTTTAATGAGGCAGCTACTGCAACATGAATACACATATATCATGTACTCTTTTTCTCAACTAGTTTTTTCCACCGGGTTTTTCTACTGAGATTTTTAACAAGGCATGAGTATGATATAGAAATGTCAAAAGAGGAAGTTGCAAATAAATATTTAAATAGACAAGCCTAAAAAATCCTAAAGATTATGGCATGAAGGTTTATGATTGGTTTATAGTTGTACTCTTTTTCCTTAACTAAGCTTTTTCCATGGATTTTTCTTAGCCTAAGGTTTTTAATGAGGTAACCCTGGATAACACATGTTTTGAAATACATCATGTACTCTTTTTCTTGCCTAGGTTTTTCTCACAGGATTTTTCTAACAAAGTTTTTAACGAGACATGAGTATAGTGAGATAATGACCAAAAGGAGTGTTGTAAATATATCTATTTTATGTGCCATTACCCTAGTTTTAGTCTTCCATGATTAGATATAGTTTTCCATTTTTATTGTATATGTATATATATCATCCGTTATCTAATAAAACGGGAAGCTAGGGTTTCTGAGTTCTACTTCTCTCTCTATTCTTTCTCTTTATTTTACCTGTCTTTGCTCTCTTACGATTAGAAACATACTACATCCGCGCGAGGATGCTATCAAATTCACAACAACAACATCATATATAACTCGACTCATGCTTCTCGTGATGCATTTACAAGTTTCTAAATTAAACAAAAAAGAATCCGAAATTCCTTTATTCGTGGGATTGCAATCAAAGTAATTCGGACAAATGTCCCATGACAGAAACTGTAAAGCTAAAGCAAAGAACATTCCACACTTTATACACTCCGATAATTAATTATAAAAAGTTGTATGGAGTAGATATTTTTAAATTAAATATCTTATCTTTAATGCACAGAAATAATTTATAGATATATAAAATATCTTCGGCATGAGATACATGAGTGTGGTGTAATTGTGTATAGAGTAAATACCCAAAATGGTCCCTCGACTATAGCTAAATTCACAAATTGGACCTTGACTTTCAATTTTAACCAATTAAGTTCTTAACTTTGCAATTTTAACACAATTTGGTCCTCTGTCTATTTGACTGTTTGTTGACTGTGATTTTTGAGGATATATATGTAATTTCATGGTCCATCGTCGGGTTTTTAAGGTTCCGGTTGCATTTTCAGACCGCACTGTTACATTTTAATCCACTGCCGAAAGCAATCTACCAAATCCAGTCGCCTTTCTTCATCCTCCCTTTGGATTCAATGTAGTTGAGTTCGTACCAGAGCGAAGAAGACGACGTGTTTCCGAACCGGTGCAACGTCATCCTGGAGGCCTCCACGTGCTCCGGTGAGAGCTGAAGGTTCTTCTGGAGATCGTCGATCACGGTCAACAAATGGTCAAATAGATGGAGGACCAAATCGTGTCAAAATTGCAAAGTTAAGGACTTAATTGGTTGAAATTGAAAGTCGAGGACCAATTTGTGAATTTAGCTATAGTCGAGAGACCATTTTAGGTATTTACTCTTGTGTAAATTAAAGTAATAGTACACAGCTCTGTGATTTATGGTTCAAAAATAACGTCGTTTTGCATAATTTTTTTTTACACTATTCACGGGTCACTGTAACATATATTTTTATAACTTATAATGTACATTATTCCACATTATCTTACTCTAGAAGTATCATTATTCTAACACATAATATACATTATTCTAACACATAAAGTACATTATTTTAACTCATAAAATTTAACGACGACGTTTTGAACCGCGGTCCAATTTACCAAATTAAAGCACAGTTGGCCAGCTGTCCATTCCCATCAACGTCTCACACATATATATAGATCAACATCAATGTTTCTTATACACCGTCGATATAATTCTAGAGGGCATTTGGCAGCAAGAAAATTTTAATTTTTTTTTAGAATTTAACAGATTATTCTCGCATTGTAATCTTTGACTTATGAAAGTTTGTTTTAATGAGGATCTAATCAACTAATTTCATGACATCAAAAAAAAAAAAAAATCTCATCTAAGATATGTAAGATTCTTTTTCTCGAGTGACGAGAATATACTAAATTTATTCAATTTTTTTTTTTCACTTTTAGTGTCAAGTTAAAATCTCTTTATTGAAGAAACTTGTCTCTCTTATCATTAAGAATGATAACAACACTATTTATTAAAAAAAAACTTCTCTCTCGACACTTTTTTTTTTTTACATATGTACTATTTTGAATTTTGAATATTCTTATTGCGTCTAGTAATATTTTAGCATATGATTTATTAATTTACAAGTGATTTATAAATTTATTAAACACTTAATTATTTGCTATGCGTTTCTTTTTAATGTTTGTATATATCACTAATATATTAGAAATTTTAAATATTTTATATGAAAGTTTAAACGAACCAAACATCTTAATCAATTTTCTAGATAATTTAATTATTATGTCTCTCGGATAACTCCAATCATTTTAATTAATTTTTTTTTGTAAAATTATTCTCATCAAATACTCTTTAAAAAATTCCAGAAATTTAATTGATGAGCTGGCCCAGGACATTTTTGTCCAAGGCCAATGCACAGAGCTCCAAAAATTGGGGGCCCAATTCTAAAAGAAATACTAAAATAGTATGTATATTTATATATTTTTTTAAAAGGTTGAATCCCGACCCTTAAGGCTCCTCACACTCTCATTCAACAGAGTATTTGAAAAGATATAAATTATGATAACTCAACTGAACATGAATTATAGAGGCTAGACATTTGCTCACTGCGCACAAAGACATTTATAATATATGTATATTTATATATTATAAAGCCCAATGATGAAGACAAAAGCTCAAATACCTATTCTGGCAATAAAGCTATTCAAAGTGAGGCGTTGGGCCCATTATATAGGGATGTAGCATCTAATACAAATATATATATAAAAAAAAAAAAATCAAGTTTTTTATTTCTACTAATATAATAAGAACTAATCTTAGTAGGTTATATAATTTTTTTCTTGTAAAATGACATATAAGACATTTTTAAAATTACAATCTTTCACTTTTTACTTTTCTATGCATTTATATACAAACTTTAATAACAAATATTCTTTTAAGTATTCATCATTTTTAACTTACTTATTGTAAAATATTTTTTAACATTTTAATAATAATATTAATAATAATAATTAAATTAGTATACGCAAAATGGAACTCGATCGTATCATTTTTTTATTTTTCTTTCTATTCTTTTTTCAACTCGATTGTGCTAATAAGGATTAAAATATATAATATTTTCTTTTAATTTGGTTTGTTTCTTTCAACTATATAAAAAAAATTGAAAACTATTATTTTTTGAATTTTCATCCTAAAAGAATAATGAATGTCATACTATAATTATTATAAGGATAATAAATTGTATTCTCTTTACTTAAAACAAACATTATTTGTTAAACACAAATTTTAATTTTCTATTCTAAATCTATATTGCTTTAATTAAAATGTATATTTTATTACAAGTTAATCTACTATCTATTAGACAAAATTGCTCTACATTTTGTATGATATAAAATTTTAAGTTTTACTGACTCATCAATATTGCATTAAAAAAAAACTTAAGTTATTGTAATATGAAATTTGTTAACACAACATTTTTATTATCGATTATAACTATCTGTAAAACTGTAACAATACTTATCTTTACCACTACTTGTAATACAAGTTGAACATAATCATTTTGATTATATTGAAAGTAATCATTTTTATTTTATAAAATTAATTATTTAATATTTAAAAATTATACTAAATATTTATTTATTTTAATTTTCGTGTTGGATATTAATTTAATTGTGCAATGCGCGCCTTATAACTTGTATATCCAATATAAAAGATATTATTGATGATCCGCAAGTTAAAGTCGCAAATTATGTTGTGGACTCGTGTCCACAATGCATTGTGAACACGAGTCTAAAACGACGTCGTTTTCAGAAAAAATGCGATATTTCAGTAAAAAAAAAAAAAAAAAAAAAAAAAATTGATTTTGTCTCGGCGTTAACGACATTATTCGTTTGTGGCATTATGAATGTACAGTTATGGAATTATGAATGTAAGTTATGAAATTATGAACACAGAGCTCTGACATTATGAACTTACAATTATGAACATATAGTGATAAAATTATGAACATAGAGCTTCGAAAATTATGAATTTACAGTTATTGAATTATGAATGTACAGTTACGGAATTATGAATGTACAGTTACGGAATTATGAATGTACAGTTATGCAATTATGAATGTACAGTTATGGAATTATGAATGACAGTTATCAAATTATGAACACAGAGCTCTGACATTATGAACTTACAATATGAACATATAGTGATAAAATTATGAACATAGAGCTCTAAAATTGTGAATATAGAGCTTCGAAAATTATGAAGTTACAAGTATTGAATTATGAATGTACAGTACGTTACGGAATTATGAATGTACAGTTATGGAAGTATGAATGTACGGTTATGAAATTATGAACACAGATGTCTGACATTATGAACTTACAATTATGAACATATAGTGATAAAATTATGAACATAAACTCCTATAATGAAGCAGTCTAAAATTTTATTTTTTTAAAAAAAAATTAAAGATAACTGTGCCACTAACGACACCGTTACCGTGTCCACAATGCATGCTGGACACGGGTCCATAGCATAGCGATTGGGTTAAAGTTGATGGGATAAAAGTATAAAACATCCCATATGGTCGTACAAGTATTGTAATGATAGGCTCCAAAAAAGTGTAATTATCCACAAGTGTCCCACTAAAATTTGTTTCAAGATTGGTACCTTTCTTGAGCAACAAATCGACATGAAGAATACTCTTAGATGTAAACAAAGAAAGAATATAATAATGATCAATTAAAAATAAACATTGTGTTTGTATTAATTATTAGGATTTCTTAGATGTAAACAGAGAAAGAAAGAAGGACGAGTGGCCGTGCACTCTTATTTATTAAGTGAAGTCAGGAGTTTGAATCCTCTCTCGTATAGATAAATCAATTTGACCAATACTTTGCCCTTACAGTTAGTATAGTGTCTGCTCAGGGTACCTCGTGGTTTGACCCAAAAAAAAAAAAAAAAAAAAAAAAATTATTGTACTCTTACATTTATAATTTTTTATTTTCAAAAGAGGAAAATTGTAATTTATGCCCTCCATAATATGTCAATTGTTAATGTCACTCCTGAATTATTAGTGGTGTAAATGTTACCCCTAAATTTTTAAAATGATACATATATTATCATGTAAGATTATTCATTTTGGGTGGCAAGAAAAATTCGTTGTCATTATTCGAGAGTGTACACGGATCACGGGATAAACCTTACTCTTTTGTAATAGCTTGCAAATCACACAAGAAAGATAAGTTGCACTCAGGGACGGAGCCAAAAATTCGATTGAGGGGGGGCAAAGAAGTAGGACGGATTCAGAAATTTTTTCTAGTAAAAGCGAAACATTAAAACAAAAGAGATAATTTAAAAAAAAAATTTACCTAAGAATTTTTTTATTTTTTTTTATAATCATTACCTAAGAAATGTAGTTGTAAATATTGTTAGATATGTGCGAAAAATAAAACACATCGAAACTTTATAAAAATATTCATAACAAATTATGAAACATAATTAATTTGATAAAATAATTTGAATAGAAAATACATTATAAATTACACATCTCACTTTAATATAAAAGAATGTTTTATATGTGTGTGTGTGTGCGCGCGCGTGTGCACTAAATATTAAAAAAAAAAAGTCATTAAAAACGTGACAATGTTGAAGCTATAGGGGAAGGACTCAAAAAAATCTTAAACTATGTTAATGCCAAAGGATTCAAACCCAAGATCTTTCCTATTACCAAACGCATGCTCTACAAACTAATCTAACTCTTTACTTATTGATATTTACTATTTTTTTAATACTAATATTAAAATCTATACTATATATACATATATACATACAAAGATTATATATATATGGGGTGGGCCCAACCAGCTGCCCCCTGCCCCCTGCCCTCCTTTGGCTCCGTCCCTGATTGCAATAGAAAACCCATATACAATGAACTCGATTAAGAGGAGGTTGGCAAATTGAAAATAAAAAACGTAAATTGTAACATTACTTTTGAAAATATGTTTAATAGTATTCGTTTGCCAAATTCTTTATTCTTTTTCATCAAATTTTTAGTAAAATGAAATTTTTTACCAAGCGCACTTATCTTCATGCGTCACGCAAAGTAGATGCCAATCTTACTTGGCTTGTTATCCACTTATGACAAACCTTCCCATTAATATGTCATTAACTTTTGCTCAAAAATTTTGATCCTGTGACTATTGGGGTCTTGTTAATTGCAATTCACGATTTTTAAAATTATTAATTTAGTATCTTAACTATTCAATTTTTATCAATTTTAGTCACTCCGGTCAAATTACTGGCTAAAACTCACCGAAAAATTTTAATAGTTAAAATAATGATGGTATTTTAGTCTTTTTGCATCTCTTTTATTTCTCCCTCATTTCTTCAACCGATTTGCTTCAAATTTCGCTGGAGAAGACACACCGACGTCGGTTTCTGGTAACCCGGTGTCGAATCACAAGGTAAAAGAGGAAGAAAGATTAAAATTCAAGGTTTTTACTGTGAAATTGTGTGTAATAAGTGAAGGGTTTCTGGTTTATTAACTCTGCAAGCAAGTTGCCAGTGACTTTCTTTGTCGTTGTCGTTCTAGGTCTAGGAGGGGATATTGTCTTGTACTCGTAAGTTGTATTGGCCTTTGAAAAAATCTTTTTTGATTTGCTGTTATGATTATGGAGGTGCAATGACAATGAGGGTGAGATGGAATCGACCTCGAACGACGCCGTAGCAAAATGCCCATCCATCGAGCTATTGTGCCTGTGGCGTGGGCCCAGACCCATCGCCATCTTCTCAGACGAGTGCGGGGTGGTTGCTCCGCCGCCGACAACCGATGAAACACCAAACTCTAGACCATTGAAGAAGTCGGAGTCAACGGAAACGCTGCGGAAATGGGTCGCCGGCTTATGGTCAAGTTGGCCGGCTGCATGGCGGTGTCGGCGAGGGCGTAGTGGTTGAAGCCTCCTACGAGGTCATCGAGCATGATATCATCATCCATGTCTGGGAATCGGAAGAAGGTCTCAGACTGGGTCCGACGGTGGCGGGGTCGTGATTGGACCCTCCAGAAACCGACGCCGGTGTGTGTCTTCTCCGACGAAATTTGCAGCAGATTCGGCGAAAAATTGGGGGAGAAAGAAAAGAGATGCAAAAAGACTAAAATACTCTTATTATTTTAACTATAAAAAATTTTTGATGCGTTTTAACCGGTAATTTGATCGAAGTGACCAAAATTGATAGAAATTGAATAATTAAGGTACTAAATTAACAATTTTGAAAGTTGTGGATTGCAATTAACAAGACCTCAATATTTACAGGATCAAAATTGCAATTTACTCCAAACAAATTCTACAAGTAAATTCAAGAACAGCCGTGTATGTTTCAAAAAACCGTCTTAGTAGTTATGTTCTTGTAGTAGTGTTTTAAAAAATTTGCATATTTTAATATATACAATAAGACATGTCAACTACTCCGTAATAATTATTAGTACTTTTTAAAGTTATTTAAGTTTGAGAGAAGTAAATAAGAAAAAGTATTTTCAAAAAAAAAAATAAGAAAAAGTATGATGCGTTCATGATTACAGTGTCTCATCACATCAAGTAAGATGAATGTAGTTACGCATGCATCATTCAACTTCAAAATGAATATATTATTACAAAATATATTTTGATCTTTTGTTCTTAGTTGAAATCAACTTATAATCCCTTCTCTAAACGGAGTAATGATACTCAAACTAATTAAATTTTCTATGCTGAATTTCATATGACTTATATAGTTTCATCTAGTTAACGCTTAATAAGATCAATCAATATTAAATTAATGATCATATATATATAGTGTGAAAAATTTATTACAATTATTTCCTCAAAAAAAGTTCACACGTAAGAACGCGAACAGGGATAAGGTTCGTGATACTAACATTTTCATTAAAATGGATTTGTTACCTCTTAAGGGTGTTAGAAGATAGTGTTAACACGTCAATTTTTCAAAATACAATAATTTTTAATATATAAACTGAACACTCAAAATATACATATGGTGAACTGAAACATGAAAAAACATTGGTTTTAGAGTGGAGAAGTTTGCAGAACTTCTCAAAGAATTTATAAAGGTTCGCTAGAGAGAAAATTGTTTTCTGTGTGTGTTCAAATAACAATCTTCTAGTAAGCACGTATATATAAGGAACCTAACATATTATAGTTATGAATATATAGCTTTTTGGGAAATTAATTGAGCATGACAAAATTATTTTTATTTTATTTTATAGTATTGATTTTAAAGATTGCACTTATATTACTTTTGATAGGGCCTCATTTATAACGGGGCCACAAATTAAAATCCATTTGATACTAACATGGAAAAACATTGGTTTTAGAGTGGATATATAAGCTCGGTAATAATTTATAACGGGGCCACAAAAAATGAGGGAAACCTAACATATAAGCTCGGTAATAATTTTGAAGATTGACTAAACCTTAGTTGTCTCTCAAAAAAATAAAATCAATACTATAAAATATATAACTCTTCATTCCAGTTACAAAATTATTTTGTCATGCTCAATTAATTAGATTTTAAGATTAATTGTAGATTTTTTTTTTCTTTTTAGGAGCTATGTCAAAAATAAATATTGGACTATCTAAAAATTGAGGTCCTTTGTTGCTCATCTTGGACGCCCTAAAATCCGGCCATGCATGTTTGAACTTATAGGCCGTTTTCACGTTAATTGTTTTAACAAACAATACTTATCTCGAATTTCATAAAATAATTTAAATTAAACTTACTACAAATGGTAGTTGTAGTTGACCATATAACACACACACACACAAAATTGAAATACCTACACATCACCCGCACGGCTTAGCTCAATGATTTAGTGGGCAGTATTTGGGGTAAGAAACCAAGATTTGAACCTCGGCAGCGGCAGTGTGAGAATTATGTTCAAAGTGGACAGATTTTTTGTGCGCACCGGCATTTGGCCCTGTCTACTAACTCATTGAGTCACCGTGATTAGGGTCGGAGTGTGGAGGCCTTTAGGTTTGGAAATTCAGCCTTTTGGGTAAGAAATACCTACAGATTTTACCAATTTATCAACAATAAATTTGATTTACTTTTTATAATATCTACTATACTAATAAGAGCCCAAGAGAGTTAGGCCTATAATGGGTAGAAAAAATGGCGGTCACAGATTTTAATCAAATGAATGGCTCAGATTGATTAAAAGATTGATAAGATTTAAATTTTACACTAAAATTTCCTAAAATACCCACACATCGTTACTAATTCCGTTAAAATTTTAAGAATTGCCGTTAGTTCACCGTTAACTTACTCATTGATTTCAATAAAAAAAAATGTCTTAGGTTCGAACCTCATCCCAATCAAAGTTGACATAATTAATACTCTATTTTACTCTTATTAAATTATATAAATAATAATTTAGTAGCTACAACAAAAAATTATAGATATGCATTTCTTTAATTTAGAATTATGTGTCCACAATGTCTTTATTCAAAAAAAAAAAAATTATTCATTATCAATAAATTAAATAAGAGAAATAATTGTATTAGTTATATTGTCTTTATTTTTCTACAATATAAAAATTCTTTATATTCAAATTTATTAATTGATTATATTCGCTACATTGTCCTTACAATGTCTTAATTCAGTGAAAAAAAATTATTCATTATCAATAAATTAATTAAGAGAAA
Source organism: Ipomoea nil (assembly GCF_001879475.1). Classification (NCBI taxonomy): domain Eukaryota; kingdom Viridiplantae; phylum Streptophyta; class Magnoliopsida; order Solanales; family Convolvulaceae; genus Ipomoea; species Ipomoea nil. The sequence goes on from NW_017617189.1 coordinate 1,861,567, forward strand.
TATTTTCATTAGTTATATTATCTTTATTTTTCTCAAATGTAAAAATTTTTATATTCAAATTCATCAATTGATTATATTCACTACATTGTCTATTATCTTTTTTGTGCACTATTTTTCTAATTAAATATCAAAGTTATAATACAAAATAATGCTATATATTTATTTACCAAGTATTTTATTAATACCATGAAAAAATTAAAAATATATATAATTAATAAAGCCAACCATATTAACTACTTGAGAGATTTTGTGACAAAGAGAGTATTCAAATCACACAACAAATTGAAGTGAGAACTACCCTGCAATGTCCTTGTGTGACAATCAGCAGTTAGCGGATTTGACCAACGAATTTATTTAATTATTAACATTGGGTAGAAAAAAAAGACCGCCAAATTATTAAATCAAATGAAAGGTTCAAATTGTTCAGGTTTTAATTTTTTTTTAAAACTTTTCTAATTTATCCTTAATTATATGATTATCCATTTAACTTTTCCGTTAAATACAGTTAATCCACCGTTAGTCTAATTCTAATATTAACATCTAATATAGAATTATAATTACACCATTAATCTAATTCTAATATTAAAGTCTTAATAGAACTTAACCACAAATCCTAATGTCGAAATCTCCTCAAACAATATTAGTATATATTTAATATTTTATGCCCTAATTTTTATTTGTTCTCCCTTATGTCTCGTATTTGGTTTCAACCATACCTATACAATTATTTTATTGACAATTATAATCAATCTTGACTATATTATCTTGCATTTGTAAACTTAGAATTACCTATTTAACCCGCACGGGCTTAGCTCAATGGTTTAGTGGGCAGTATTTGGGAGAAGAGACCAAGGTTTGAACCTCGGCGGCGGCAGTGCGGGAATTATGTCCAAAGTGGGCAGATTTCTTGTTCGCAGCGGCATTTGGTCCTGTCTGCTGAACCATTGAGTCACCATGATTTACAACTTCCTACAATGCTCTGTCGGGTCAGAGTGTGGGGGGCCCTTGGGGTAGGGGACTCAACCTTTGGGAGAAGAATTACCTATTTAAATACACAAATTCAACCTTCAATTATCTATGCATGAACAATTTCAATATAATCTTGCCTTAATATACTTTAAAGTACTTATTTAAAAAAAAACATTGGGCATTATCTCAATCGCGCAATGGGCGTAAAAGACTAGTAATGTAAAATATGGACCAAGTGTTTTTTTTTTTTTTTTTTTTTTTTTTTTTTTTGAGAAATGGACCAAGTGTTGATAAGGACTATTTCTAGTTTCCCTAAACGACAAACCGAAATCCAAGGATTTATTGACTAGAAATGGATAACTAATAAGATCATAATTCTGAGACAAAATATCATAATTGTGCCATAAAACATCATAATTTTGACATGGTAAGTGTTGTATTATCAAGTCTCCATTATTTAACTAAGAACAGATAATTTGTAGGGCAGTGTTGCTTACATCAGGGAATTCATCATTCTGATTATGACCACAATTCCAATAAGCACTTAATATCACTTTTTTCAGATATTTTTCCCACTTGATCAATATATACAATTATAGTATGGAAGCAAGTTGCGTTCTCCTTCATTATCTTTCTTTGTCTTGCATGAGTCTAAAGATAATGCACTTAATAATATTTTAATGCATGTTATGTGTGTCATGCCCACAGAAGGCAAGCCCCACGCTCCTGCCTAATAGAATGTCCATAAGGAGTTTATCAGACCACATTAGGTATAATTCTTATACTGCGACAGGTAGGGACGAAGTCAGAAAATTATTTGAGTGGGGGCGAAGTTTAAATAACGATAGAAATGTCAATTACAAAATATCAAACAATCATGGTTAAAATACAAAATATATTATAAATTACAATAGAATGTTTTTGATAGATTACACGATAGTTAAATGCGGAGCTAAAAATATACTTGAATGGGGTGAAAATGTAAAAATATTTATGACAAAATATGAAACATAATCAATTAGACAAAATAATTTGAATAACACTATATTCATAAATACTTTTTACTGAGTAATTTTCATTTTTTTATTTAGATCAACTTTAAGTTTTTCTAAATTAATTCGAATACCAATGAAATATAATATAAACTTATATACTACATTAATTAATTGATTCATAAAAAGTAGACTAAAAGAGCATTTAATTTGTTAATTAAATTATTCATAAAAGTAGACTAAAAAATATTTAATTTATCTTGGGAAGAAATGGAAGAGATAAAATAAACAAGTGAAGATAAGAATAAGTGTTGTTAATAAGGTTTGAACCTAAGACCATAGGTACACTTTACAATGTTAAATTTGAAGTTTAACCAATTAAGCTATTCAAATTATTAATAATTTGAACATAAGTATAGATTTTATATAATACTTAATGCTATATATATATATATATATATATATATATATATATATATATATACACATACATACATACATATAAAGGGGTGGGGGCAGCTACCCCTCCCCATACTAGCTCTGTCCCTGGCGACATGCAGGACTCGACTATGTGTATGTCTTTGTCCACAACTAGTATATATCATCATATATGTCACTTGTGCGATGCACAGATAGTAACATCTTAACTATAATAAAGCTATATGGTTTGGGATGTAATTAATGTTACAATTATTATTTTGGTGAGCAATTATTGTTACAATTATTATCTCTATCCTTATTATTATGAAATAGCCACAACATCCTTTAATATTAAAAAAAAAAAAAAAAAAAAAAAAAAAAAAAAAAAACAACATTTGAAAATAAAATAGCTATTTTTTTTCTCGCCAATAACAAAGGATTACATTTATTGAATTAATGGAGTTATTAAATGTTATGATATTATGATTAAGGATTCCGATTCCCGATTAATAGAAAATATGAAACGATGCAATATTAATTAAATCTCTGACTTTACAATGAAATTCTATTTGATATGCTTTTGTTATTTATGGTGCTTCTTGGGATTACAATATTAATTAAATTTTCGATAAAAGCCTATCAATATCCGAAACAGTGCAATTAATGCAAGCCTCTACATATAATTTTTCTCCTATAAAACACCCCAGATCAAATTCAGGTGAGCGTAAACTGCAGCAATTTGTCCTACCATTTGTGTATTTTCATGGGCATAGCGGCGGAGGAGACAAAAGACGGTAGAATGTAGAGGATGCTCTAACAATCACACCCACCATTAAAAAAAAAAAAAAAAAAAAAAAAAAAAAAAAAAAAAAAAAAAAAAAAGAGAAGAATCATGGAAATTGGTAGAAAAAATGGAGCCAGACATTAAGGAACCACCTTCTACAGGTAGAGATTGTGGAGTGTACTTTTCTATCTTCTCAAATGCTTCAAAGAAATGGCAAAAGCAAGAAGGGATGAAGAAAGCAAATGCTGCGGGCCGTGAGTCAATTATTGGACTTCAGAATTTAAAAAAAAAAAAAATCATTTGAGCCATAAATAAAAAATTTTAAATATATAAATGTATATATCGTATGGATCTTTAACGTGTTTTCTGGATTTCTAAACTTAGGACTTTTAAAAGAAAAAAAATCCATTTGAATTATCTCCACAAAAAGTGGTCTTGGGCTTATAGAATGACATTTGGGTTTATGAAATGACATGCATGTGCATAAAGAATATATTATATAATCATATAAAAAACTGTGTTCAATTAGAGTTTAAATTTGCTCATACAAAATTTGAAATTTGCTTTCTAAATGTAATTATCTTAGTTATTATTCATATTGTGAAAATTATATTATAGATGAAATACAATTAAGAATAAATCAATGTAATTATGTAAATTCTCTCAGTTTATTTGAATATGTACCTAAGTAGAGATTATATTAATCGTACAAAATTTTAATTTTAATTTTAATTGTAATTTTGTATTCTATAAAAATAATAAATACTTGACCAATGGAAGCTCAAAAAATATTATTATATTAAACAGTTTAAAATATTTTATTTTTTCTATTTTTTATTTATATTTATAATAACATAATTTTTTCCCAGTGCATCGCGCGGGTGAATTACTAGTATATTTAATAATTATATTATTTATAAAAATTCATATAGTTTAAAATAAACAAATAAATAAATTATCAAAATATTATATAATATTATAAGAATTTCTTATTATAATAAAGTATGTATGACTCTCCCAAATGGGAGGTTATTGGTTCGAGCCCTAGTGGGGGGCGATATTAACTCTTTGTATTTCAGTAGGTTGAGAAAGTATTTATGAACAGATATTACATTGTAACAAAGTCAGTAGTACTAAAAAAAGTATGTATGATACTTTGTATCAAATTTTTCTTTATATTAAATTAGTATTGGGATTTAAAAATATATATATATAAAAAAAAAAAAAAAAAAAAAAAAAGATCACATACACATCATAATCATGGTGATACAAAGAGAGTTATACCAAAAAAGCCACGGAGACTGAACTTAATTTGTAGGTATTTATAGGCAATGAACACCTAAAAGTTGAAGTCCAAAGTAACTTTGATCGATAGACACAATTTTTAAATTTGAAAATTTTAATTAAATATAGTCAGCAAAACAAATAATGTATTTGGTTGTACAAATGTATTGGAATTGAAATCTACTAAACTATTGTACTAAATGTACTTTGGTAAATTAAGCCATGTGTGTGTTGCTTTTTACGTACAAATATTAATAATAATACGTAGTAATTTGCATTCCCAAATATATATTAATTTCAATATCATTGATATTTCCATCCTTTCAGGTTGTGATGGCAAATTATATCGTCTATTAGGGACAACTTACACGGTGGATTGTCGTTTTATATTAATTGTCAGTTAATGCATCATATTTAATAACATTATCATATACTATGTTCATGATATTTGTTATATATGTGCATAAATCAAATTTTAATGTCTATAAGCACTAATCTAAATGTACATCATATGTATTTTTCACACTCTATAGTAGGTTCATAATATTTATTTTATACGTTTATAAAAACAAAGGAAAATGTACAAATATGCCATTGAACTATTTGGGGATAGCAATTAAGCCATCGAACTCGAATAAGCTTCAAATTGATCCATGAACTTGGAAAAAAATACAATTAGCATTTTAGCAGGTTACCAACAAGTTTTTGCTGATTAGGATGCCATATGTATATTTTAATTTTTATTTTTTATTATTATTATCCTACCAAGCATTTGACCCTAAAAATAATAAAATAAAATAAAAAAACTAAGCATTTGACCCTGAAATCCATGTGCTATAAGAATGCAATACATGAAAATTTTAAATAGTTCATTATGTTTAGTCTTTTTGTTTTTTTAAGGGTCAAATGTTTAGTAGGATAATAATAAAAAATAATAAAAATTAAAATATACACATGGCATCCTAATCAGCAAAAACTTGTTGGTAACCTGCTAAAAATGCTAATTGCACGTTTTTTACAAGTTCATTGATCAATTTGGAGCTTATTCGAGTTCGATGGCTTAATTACTATCCCCCAAATAGTTCAATGGCCTATTTGTACCTTTTTCCTAAAAACAAAATTTCATGTACATTAACAATTTAACATTATACTACATATGCATCATGTTTAATAATATTCATCGATCATATACTCATAATATTTGTTCTATATGTCCATAAACATAAATGTTAATGTTTATAAACACTAATAGATTTTCATTCACTCTATAGTAGTTTCATAATATTCCTTATATATATATATATATATATATATATATATATATATATATATATATATATATATATATAAGAGTTTGCTCAAATGCGGCCGCGTCTTCCCGTGCGGTCGGTGCGGTCGCTTGAAAAATGCACCAATAGTGTGAAAAAATAGCACCAATAGTGTTAGAAAAATGCACAACAATAAAATGCATAAATACACCAAAAAATGCACAACACACCCAAATAATGCACCATAACTCCCCACACCTAATTGTGCTTTTTCGAACACTGTGTGAAGCTTTTATGCATATTTGATGGTCGTTTTTTGGTGATGCGTACCTAATGGTGCATATTTGTGTTGTGCATTTCTTAACACTGTTGGTGTATATTTGCATAACTATTGTGCGGCCACACTGACCGCACGTTAAGGCGCGATCGCACAACTATGATATATATATATATATATATATATATATATATATATATATATATATATATATATATATATATATATATATATATATACTTATTTTTTTTATTAATTTATTACTTGAGGACTAATTGTGCTTCCCGTGTGTCTATTTAGACAAATAGCCATCTGATATGATGATGCATTGTGGTAACAACATGTTTAATGTGTTGATTATAGGATGATGACATTAGGCATGACATTTTCAACTTTTTTGTTGTTGAAAGTTTTAGTTAATTGTGGTATACTTTTTGTCCGCACGGATTTAACTTATTGGTTCAATAAATCGTATTTGGAAGAAGATATCAAGGTTTAAACCTCGGCAGTGGCACTCTGTCAGTGTGAGGATTATGTCCAAAGTGGGCAGATCCCTTGTGCGCATCAACATTTAGTCCTTTCTGTTGAGTCATTGAATTATCGTGATTTATATTCTACCAAATTATCTATCGGGTCGGAGTGTGGGGCCTTTTAGGATTGGGAATTCAACCTTTGGGAAAAGAAGGATGTAGTATTGCCTTTTTAGAGTTAATAACGCATAATGTTTTTTGGAATAAGGTTCAAATTGGCCACTGAACGTTGCATGAAAATGCAATTAGGCCACTGAACAAAAAAAAAAAAAAAAAAAAAAAAAAAAAAAAAATGCAATTAGGCCACTGAACACATAAAAAACGTGCAATTTCACCTGATAGCAAATTACCATCAATTTTAGCAGGTTACCTGCTTACGTAGCAGCTGAGTTGGCATTTTTAATAATTTTTAAAGAATTTTTAATAAATTTTAATAATAACTTTTTTAAAAAAAATAAATAAATAAGACGGGGTGGCCGGTGACCACCCCGTCGTTTATTTTTTATTTATTTTTTAAAAAAATTATTATTAAAATTTATTAAAAATTATTTAAAAATTATTAAAAATGCCAACTCAGCTGCCACGTAAGCAGGTAACCTGCTAAAATTGATGGTAACCTGCTATCCGGTGAAATTGCATATATTTGGAGAGTTCAGTGGCCTAATTGCACATTTTTAGAGTGTTCAATGATCTAATTGCACTTCTTTTTTTTTTTTTTTGTTCAGTGGCCTAATTGCATTTTTAGGTTACATTCAGTGGCCAATTTGAACCTTATTCCATGTTTTTTTGAAGGCAATAACACATAATGTAATTAATAGGAAATTCAATTCAAAGTTGAATATTGGGGGTAGGTATTAATCAATCATTATTGTGTGGATCATGGTTGTGCGGACCATATTTTTTATACTGTAAAATAATGTACATTCAGTACAAAAATAATGTACATTGTATTTCAGGGGATGTACAACTGAGTGTACATTATATTGTATAACTAGTCAAGGGCATGCGCTTTGCGCGAAACGTCATGCCCAACAATCAATTATTATGTTCTAATTTTTTATTTTTTATTTTTAAAACGAGTATGTTCTAATTTTTAAATAATAATATATATAATTTTTAATAATTGTTATATGACAAAATAAATAAGAATACATAAATAAGTTATTTAGATACCAACATGATATACAAGAATTGAATTAGGAACACGCGGGAGGACATTAGATTTGATTTTGAGGGAGAGAATGAAGATGTTAGCTAGAATAATGTAGTGGTTTTAAAAAAAAAAAATGTTAAAAAAAGAAAAAGAATGGAGTGTTGGAATGATGGAGAAAAAAAAAACAAAGATCACATCAAAGCAATTCAAAGAGGAAGAGACAAAAAAGTAATGGTAAAGTTGTTATTTCTTTTAAAATTAAGGGCAATTAAAATGAAAAAATAAATCAAAAATTAGATAACAAAAATTTCATCCATTAGATTTGAAATCAATGGTAAGCAAGGGGTGCCATTTTTGATGGGCAAATGACAACTCCCAAATATAAGTATAGAGGAGATGTACATTCAGTACAAAAATAATGTACATTTAGTATATTAAAAATGTACTTTTTGTTATGGTCCACATAACATTGTGTGGACCATGGTCCACACAATAATTTGCCTGTATTAATATAATGGATTAATAAGAATAATATATTATCTAAATCTAAAATATAATAAGTTTCAAACCAAGTTATATCTTTGATTTATGTCTATTTTTTATATGTTAATAAATGCGTACATTTTACTTTAAATGTTGTACATTTCAATTTTATCGAACAAAATTGTCCCTACTAAATTATTGTTGACAAAACTCTTTTTACATCGTCATAACTCCGTTACTATTTAATTCTAACATTGATGACTCCATCATTATTACCATGCACTTATATCTATCATATCTTTTTTCTATTATTTAATTATAATTTTATTAAAATCATTATATAATTAATTTAGTTGTTTATTATATTTTAAATATTTTTTATGAATGGTAAATCATGTGTGTATATAATACATATATTATTTACTTATATATAACTTGAACTATAATTTTTAATTATTTATACTTATCAATGTTTTATATTGAATATGAATTTTCGTGCATCAGGCCTACAAAATGTTAGAATAACAAAATAAATATAATGCCCCCACAAGACCAGTTTAACCAAACAAATATAATCATAACAAGTGTAAGGTAATTTGTTAACATATTAAAGTTAGAGTTTTAAAAGAAAGTTGTACAGTTGTTATATCGGAGACCAATGTCCACTATAAATATTATGAATCATGGTTTAAATTAATTATATACACACAGTTAACATATTATATACTTTCAGTTTGTTGAGCATATATATATATATATATATATATATATATATATATATATAACATAAATTTACAATTCAATCATCAACTTAGTCTTTTACGGGGTGTATTCAATTAAAATTTTTATTGATTTCATAAAATCTTTATAGACTTTTGTAAAATCTTTTTGACTTTCACAAACTCTGCACGGATCTATAAAAGTTTGTAGGACAAACATTCATATAAACTTTTTTTTAAAAATCATATTAAAAAATTTACAAAAATCATTAGAACTTTAAATTAAATACACCATTACAAACATTGTATTTCACATTATTTATAATTCATACAAAAACTTTTATAATATATACTATAATTTTTTATATCATAAATAAATAAATGCATTACAAAAAAATAAAAACTAAAAAATTGATTGTCATAAGAATAGGGTATATTATACATAACGATAATATCAATTAAAAAAATACTGAAAAGCATAAAATTAAATAAGTAATTATATAAATTTTGCTACAAACAACTAGTGATCAGAACGAAATTTATTATTGCGAAATAGCAAAATTGTCTACTTGTCATGCGTGACTGTCTGAGATTCTTTAATATGTTTCCCACTATATTGATAGTATTCCATTTGTTTAGATGGAAAGTATCAGAGTCTGGTAGTCAACCTTCCAATTCTTCAATTGATGGACCTACAGTGGTGGTTGGGCTGGCACCAATAATCAACAGAATGTGCATCCTCTTACTATAGTTCCTGCGAAGAAAATGAAGCAGGTTGATTCCAGATCCAGAGTTTGGGATCATTCTGAAAGAATTTTTTTATAGTAATGGTGTTACTACTATATTGTGCTAAGATATATCAATGTGAATTAAAAAAAAAATGGTACTTCATCCTTAAGGAACCACTTGGTAACCTATCTGAAAAACCCTCAATCTAAAGACACTAGGCAGTCACTTCTCACATTTCAAGTTGTTACAACCTCTGATGCATCTCAATCTACTATGGGGGAGTTGGGAACATGGGTTTTAATCAATAATCTATTAGGAGGTCCTGATATAAATGATTAAAATAGATGAACTTCCTTTTAGATTTGTGGAGGGGCCAGGGTTTAAGAAGTTCATACCGATGGCTTGTCCTACGTTTAATGTTCCATATAGATGGACTATAAGTAGGGACGTCCATGTGATTTAGGAAGAGAAAAGCTTGAAGTTGAAGTGTTTTCTTTTTAGGGGAAACACTTAAAGAGTCAGTATTACAACTGACTCTTGAACATTTATTCAAATGATTAACGACATGGTAGTCACTGGTCACTTTATAGATGAAGAGTGGAAGCTTCATAAAAAAAATTTCTCATTTCTCCATATTACATCACACAAAGGTGAGTATGTTGCAAAAGCTCTAGAAACATGTTTGCTAGAGTGGGGCTTAGGAATGTCTTTACTATTGCAGTAGATCAGACAATGTTTCATCTAATGATATTGCTCTGGGTTTTTTAAAAAAGATATTGCTATCTTGGGGAACATCTAATGTGAAGTGTAAGTATATTCACATGAGATGCATTGCCCATATTCTAAACTTAGTTGTGCAAGATGAGCTGAAAGAATGTGATATTTCTATAAAGATGGTTAGGGAAGTTGTGAGATATGTCAGAAATTCACCTGTTAGGCTGAAGAAATTTAAGGACTTTTCTGATTTAATTGGAATTGAACAAAAATCTTCATTGTGTATAGATGTTTCAACCAGATGGAATTCTGCATATTTGATGTTACAATCTGCAATTACTTACCAAAAAGTATTTGAAGCATATGAACAAACTGATACTTATTTCAAATCAGTTTTGGGTGAATATGTTCCTGATTTCATTGATTGGGATTATGTGAAGAGTTTGGTGAAGTTGTTAAAATGTTTTTATTATATGACTATCAGAATTTCAAGATCCTTATATGTCACATCTAACACTTTTTTCTTTGAAATATCTGATTTCTACTACATCTTGAATGGCATGGTGGAAGCTAATGGGGTTGTGAGTCATATGGGGGCTAACATGAAGGCCAAATTTAAAAAATATTGGGGGATATAGATAAGACGAATTTGATGATTTTCTTTGCAAACATTCTGGACCCAGGGACAAATTAGAGTATATTCCAACTCAGATCAATCATATGTATGGTGAGGTTAAAGGTAAAGCCTAATTTGAGAAAGTGTTTGTTTCTTTGATAGAGTTTATTGATGATTATGTTGTCACTTGTGATCCTACTGTTGTCCTTACTGCTTTTGGTTCTGGTAGTCCTTGTACTGATTCTGCACAGTCTGCATCTGTCTTAGTTAGGAGGCCACAACATTATTGAAGTCCCAAATAAACAAACAAAGAATAGAAAGTGGGGTGAGAAAAAAAAAAAAAAAAAAAAAAAAACTAAGTTGGAAAATTACTTGACTGGAGCAATAGTTGAAGATGAAAACTCTTTTGATATACTTAGATGGTGGAATCTGAATGCTGAAAGATTTCCTATCCTTTCTAAGCTTGCTAGGGATTTCTTAGCTATACCAATATCAACTGTTGCCTGAGAATCTACCTCAGAATCTATCTTCAGTACATCTGGGAGGGTTTTATATCCTTTTAGGAGTTCATTAACTCCTAAAATTGTGGAAACTTTGGTTTGTACTCAGGATTGGCTTAGATTGCCAAATACCCCGTTATCAATTGATGAAAATCTGGAGGAATTAGAGAAATTTGAACAAGGTAACACTTCCTACAATTCCTGCCATTTTTATTTAAAGTTTTTTTTTTTTTTGTAATTTTAACATTCTTCTAATTTTTATTTTGCAAAATTTAGTGTTGATGGTGGCAGTGGAACAGGGAAAACTGGTGGTTCTACACTTCCTAAAATTCTTGTAATGTTATGCTTTATACTTTATACTTTATACTTTATATTACATTAATACAACTTACATTCTTATGTATCGAATTAATTAATTGTATTGCCAACTAATCTTGTCCTAATTTTTTGAGGCTTGGTAACTTGTTAATTGATGCCCTTGCACAGTTGCACTATTGTATATCTAGTAATGTTGTCCACTACTCCACTACTCCACTTGTCCATATGTCCCTGTTTTAAGACTTGGTAACTTGTAAATTGTTGCCTTAGACCTTAGTGTCTTTGGCCCTTTGTGCACTGGTGTAAATCTGGTAATGTTTCTATTATCCTATTTGACAAATTTTAATATTTTATTATGTTTTGTCCCTATTTTGTGGCAATGATGGAAGCTTCCTCCCATAATCTTAAATACGGGATTAAGATGGTATGTTGCTCAATGTTCATGGTGATGTTTTAGCAATTTGTCCTTAATCCTAACATTGATATGGGCAAAAAGCTTACTGAGCCAACTTTAGAATTGTCTAGTGTTAATTATTTTATGTTGTTTATTTGATATTTTGATTTACTAATTCTTCCGAGTTTTTATAGAAAGAAGAAGAGTAAGATTTCAAATCTAATTGCTTGGATATCATCTAATTGTGGAAGAATCATGAATTTGAAATTATTTGGATAACTTGAACTTCATAACTAAATCTTTTGTATGTGATGGATTTAATTAATCTGGGATAGCCCGAATCAATAAACCCCGATAACTAAGGAAAAGTGTAAATGGATAGCGTAATAGGACAAAATATGTGTTGTTGGGTTGCGGGGACCAAATATTGTATTAGTAACGAGGTATCAAGCTATTACAAGGATGTTGCAATGCTATTACAAGTATAGTTTAGGACAAAGCGATAGAACATGTCTTAACGAGAAAAATGAGGGGCCATTTATACACTACGGACCCTCTAATTGCCCTCCTAAATCTGGGGAGCGGTTGCATCTCCGCTTTGAACGTGCACGGTTCAGAGACCGGGCAACATGGCTAAGGCCCATTGCCGAGGCCTCATGCTGAGGCGGCCCGGGTCGAGCACGGAGCTCAACCTCGGGGCCCCGGGTCCGCTTCGCCTTCCCTGGTCAGTTTGGATCCATTTACAATATATCCATCATCAGTCCCCCACTCTCCTAGTTGCGAGAAGTCGTCAGCGAAGGAGAGTAGATGCTCCAAACCGCGCTCCCCAAATTCCAACCCCCGCCTTGTAAATTCTGACCCCCTAAAATCAGACCTCACAAGATCTGACCTCATGAATCAGGCCCCTCGAACCCGACCTCACCACCGTCGCGTCTGGGACCCAATAATCCACGCACGAAAAATATTTCATCGCGATAATGGTGGAGTTCTATCGCGAATATAACTCCTTTGTTTGCTAGGACTCAAATGAATAGCGGTAGAGTCCCAATAGGTCTCATTCATCTTCCCTATAAATGCCTCAAAAGCCCACCCATCCCAACCATCATCTCTCACCACTCCCAACCTTTCCTCTTTCTCTTTCCCTTTTGAATTTCGAATTCACCCCCCCCCCCCCCCCTTTTTTTCCCCTTATCCTCCTCTCCCCACTTCCTATATAAACACCCTCCTCCTTCTCATTCTCCACACTACAAAACTATTCCTTCTCATCTCCTAACTCCTCTCCTCGAGGTCGCCCGAGCTACGCCGAGCTCCCTTCGCGAGCACCAAGCCCTAGCACGGTAAGCCTCCTCCTCTCATATTTCGTACGGTTTCTGTTTTTGCTTCTTTTTTTTTGTTGATCTCGGCAGAGCACACCCCTTTATTCCTCTTTTTTGCTTTATGTTTTTGCATGCACTCTTCTACCAGCTCTCTAGATGATTTCTTTGGACTACCTAGACACCCGAGACCTTCCTATGGATTCGACTGATGACACCACCTCTCCATTTGCCTTACACTCCCCCTCCACGGAGGTGACCACGCTACACGATGGCCCTTTAGACGACCCCCATCCTCTCATAGTCGACCCCGATTCCGCCCCTTTTAAAGACCCCTCCTTATACACCAAGCTAGAAACACTCATTCCCACATCCACCTTGTTCGAGACCTCCGAGAAAGAATTCGAGGAGGCCAAGGGCTACACAGATTCGGCCGTTGAGGTACACCTACCTCCCCTCAAAGAGAATGTCACGGAACCCCCCGAACCCCACCTCTTTGGTATCCACGTGCAATCCTTGAATCTCGGTTTTCGCTTCCCCATCCACCCGTTCGTGATACAGTTCCTTAATCATTAAGGTGTAAGCCCGGGGCAGCTAGTCCCCAACGCCCATTATATGTTTCTTGCCTTTCTTCTTCGATGTCTTGCCATTGATGTAGAGCCCTACCTGGACATCTTCTAATAAACCCTGAGATCAAGGTGAGCGAGTCTAATCATTCTGAGCATTCTTCGAGGTCATCGGCCGAGGCCTTCGCCAAGCCTCTTTTCGAGCCCGTTGCCGACCCCTAAAGTGCTTCGTCTAGATGTCTCTTCTTTTTCCCCTACCTGGTCCACCAACCATATATATTGCTTGCGTGTGTTTACCTTGATTTGCTTTGGTTTTAAGGAGATCATCCGGCATGACTTCGTTTGTGAACGCCTTGACTGTGTTGTGGAGTGTGGCCTAGTAGCTAAGAGACAGAGGGTCGCTCCACAGATATTAGACTTCCCTTGAGGTATGCTCTCTTCCTTACGCTCTTAATTACAATTTTTGCACCCCTTAGCTTTGTCGTTTTAACACCCCCCCCCCCCCCCCGGTACACGCATTGAGGAAATCATTCGAGCCTTAGAGGATGAGAAAAGAGGCACGCAAGGCTTTGGAGGTAAAGACTAGGCGCGTTGACGATGCCCTCAAGGCTTTGGAGGCGGAGAGGAAGGTCGCAGTGGACGAGAGGAAGAGTCACACCAAGGAGCTAGCACGTGTCATCCCCGCCTACAAGAGGTCTAGAGACTTCGCACGGGATGCTGAGACGTATGCCCGGGAGCACATCAGCGAGTTAGTGGCCTCTTGGCTTGCTAGTGAGGCGAGCAAGGAGAGGGTGGGGGGGGGGAGAGCGCTCTGGCCTACCAGCTGGGCAAGTATGAGATGCAGCAGGATATCTATACCGCACTGCGGCAGAAGAGTGACGCCTTCGACTCGGAGATTTTGGAGCTGCCGGCCGAGATGGAGAATCCCGACCCGAGGTGCACGATCAGCAGACGATAGATTCCAAGGAGGGTGGGGGGGCCTCTACCGCCGCCCCTTTCTCTTTGTCGCCTTTGGATCTTGCTAATGAGCCGGTTGTGACTGTCTCCACTTC
Source organism: Ipomoea nil (assembly GCF_001879475.1). Taxonomy (NCBI): domain Eukaryota; kingdom Viridiplantae; phylum Streptophyta; class Magnoliopsida; order Solanales; family Convolvulaceae; genus Ipomoea; species Ipomoea nil. Next base: position 1,876,648 of record NW_017617189.1, read on the forward strand.
TGGAGCTATCTCGCCTACTTTGCTGAGCATTCACCCCTACGTAAACGACCTATCCTAGGTATTTTCAATAATGAAACATTTTAATTTGAGGCTGAACCCCAAGAAGTGCACCTTTGGGGTACAGGAGGAAAAATTTCTGAGGTACATGGTCTCTAAGAGGGGCATAGAGCCCAACCCCGATAAAGTCGAGTCCATCCTGGACATGTAACCTCCAAGGTCCCTCCTGGAGGTCCAACGCCTCAACGGACGGCTGGCAACCCTGGGCCGATTCCTCTCAAAGTCAGCTGAGGGGTCCATCAGTATGTACTTAGTAAGTTCGTAGTTTATAACTTACTAGTCAAATGTTATTTTTGGATTTCAATTTGGCTTGTAAGTTGTTTGTATTTTTCAATGCACTAATGTGTCATTCGGTAGTCTGTAATTTTGTATTTCTATTTTCATATTTCCAATTTTGTTACTTACTTTTGTATACTAAGTTACTAACTAATAAGTTGCTAATATACTTAGAGCAAATACCAATTTTGGTCTCATGAGTATTAGCAAATGATGATTTTGGTCTACATGTTTAATTTCTACCAATTTTCATCCACGACTATTGTTTAACTACCATTTTAATCCACGACTATTATTTTAGTACCAAAATTCATCATGCCAATCACCCATCTATTTAAGACATCTTGAAATCTAAAAATTTTAAGGGCATTTTCATCATTTTCAACTTAAAATTCCAATTTGAACATAAATAAATGAATTTAAGCGCTAAGATCGATCTCAATTCGCAATTCTCCTCCTCATCCTACCATAATTTGAGGAGAAAAACAGCGAATTGGGATAGATCTTAGGGCTTAAATACCTTTATCCATGCTCAAATAGGGATCCTAATTTGAAAAACACAAAACTACCCTTAATAATTTCATATTTTTCGGCATGTATTAAACGAAGGGGTGACCGGTGTGATGAATTTTTGCACTAAAACAATAATTGTGTATGAAAATTGGTACTAAAACAATAGTCGTGGATTAAAGTTGGTAGGAATTAAACATGTGGACCAAAACTGTCATTTTACTAATACACGTGGGATCAAAATTGGTATTTGCTCAATATGCTTATGTATATTAGTAATTTAGTAGTTTATTGGAAATCTGGAAAGAAAAAATATTAAATATTTATATTTTCATTTTAGGGTCTGTTTGGAAATCTGGAAAATGACTTCTGGAAAATGAGTCATTTTCCAAAAGTCATTTTCCTTTCCTATGTTTAGCTGCACAATGGAAAACTGTCTTTTGGTGTTTGGTTCATTTTCCAGAAAATGATGAAAAATTATCTTTTGGTGTTTGATTCATTTTTCAGAAAATGAACAAAATGTCATACTAAAACATTTTAATTATTATATACCGAATATGACAATTTGAAATCACAATTACATGTTAGAAACAACATAATGCATAAATAATCAAGTCTTGAAAATTAGAATTCACAAATTAAGCAAAATCATTTTATTATATAATCAGTACAAAAAAAATATCAGCAACATGATTTGACATAAAAATCAAAAAAAAAAAAAAAAATTGCATCTGGTTTTCCGCATCGAAAACCAGATCTGGTCTCCGATGCGGAAAACCAATTCACTGGTTTCCGATCGGAAACCAGTGACTGCACTGGTTTCCGATTGAAAACCAGTGACTGCACTGGTTTCCCCAGCCGGAAACCAAACTGGTTTCCGGCTGGGGATTTGGTTTCCGGCTGGGGAAACCAGTGAAGAAGGTTGAAAAAAAAAATCGAAAAGGGGAAGTCATTTTTTGGGAGAAGAAGGTTTGAGCGTGTTTTGATTGGAAGATGGAAAATGACTTCAGCCAAAAAAAAAAAAGGTAAGTCATTTTCTGGATTTTAGCCCTCATTTTCCATTGACTAACTAGCATTTTCCTTTGACCATTTTATTTTCAGCCTTCCCAAACACTAAAAATCCGAAAAATGATCTCCAGAAGTCATTTTCTGGGTTTCCAAACAGACCCTTAAGGCTTTTGTTAAATTCTATTATTTTTTTTTTAATTTTTACTATCCGATATTTCTTCAGATATCCGGCCGAACCAAAATCAAATAAAATCGAAAGGATATTTTGCATTTTAAGCATAATTGGATGTTAAAATTGTAATCCGAAATCTGAGTGGGTTGATCCTCCGACCACCCAAACCGTCGCTCACCCCTAAGTACGTACTTTGGTTTATTTCTATTAAATTTAATGTACAATATAATTAAATTGCATGATCATACATTCAACTCAAGTCAAATTGGAAGAAGGGATTCTCTTTTTCAAATTTACCCATAGGGGTGTTCGCGAACAGAACTTTCGGTAAATTATTCATATTTGTGTTTGGTAGCGTTCATTTATGTTCGCTTATTAAGGTAAACGAGCATAAATGACCAAATTTTAGAGCTCGTTTAATAAACGAATAGAGTCTGAACATTTGTAGGCACATTTGCTAAGAGCTCCAACTCATGAACAAGCTCGTAAGCGTTTGTTTAATAATGTTCATGAACAGGCTCGTTTAGTGTTCGTATAATAATGTTCACAAACATACTCGTCTAGAGTTCGTCTAATAATATTCACAAACATGCTTGTTTAGTGTTCATTTAAGATTGTTCACGAACAAATTCATTTAAATGCAATTTATTTTATTTTATTTAGTTTTAATATACTAGTATACTACTTTAAACTTTTTGGAATGACCAATGTGGAATATAAATATCTTATATTTTGTTATAAATATTTCCATTATGGTCATTAATCTTGAGTCTCTTCATTTGTCTTCCACTTATTACATTGTTTATGATTAAGGATATGAAAGGTTGTATGGATTCCTATAAATTGATAGTGAAGGCTAATGAAATGATATGGTTGTTGTGCCCTACATTTTGGTGTTCTTCTTCTTCTCCTTTTTCTCTCTTTATACATACACGCATATACATACATACATATCTCCAAGCTATTACCGTGCAATCATCACGCGAGAACTAACGAGTTGATAGGCAGAATTACAACACGTTATCAGCACGAATTGCCAATATATTCCTCGGTGAACGGTATGCTCGAACCTGTTATAATACATGTTTTTAAACTAGGCAAGCATGTTCATAGGATTCATATAATACATGTTTTATATGGCACATGTTGATTCTACACCTCTTGATATGATTATGAAATGCATGATTGATATGATACATATTGATTCTATATTTTGAAATATGAATTGCTCATATTGGTTCGTATATATATATGATTGTGTAAATTCCTGAATATATATTTTCAATTTTATTTTTGATTCTTAAAATTGAAAGAAAAGCATGTGATATATATGTTTGTGTAAATAGATGGGGCTTTTCATATGAAGATGCAATGTTTGTATACATATTATTTTCATTTCGCATACTTTGTATGTTATATACCCTATGTTGTAGTGCATTATTATGCTTTTATGGTATGTCATTTGCATGTGATTAGCAATTCGTTTTTGTGCCTGATTAGGCAATGAATGAATGGTTTTTAATTAAGATTGTTAAAGTTTATTTTGTTGAAGCTTAAGAGTGAGTAAGACTTTAAAGTTTAATTGATGACTTGGGAGCATCAATTCGGTGTATTGGAGAATGAAACACCACTCGTTGCCTGTAGCGCGAGTTGATGCTATAAACACGAGTCGATGCTTGCTGCATCAATTCGGTTTTTCGCACCGATTCGTGCCTTGTTGCTTGTAGCACGAGTTGATGGTATAAACACGAGTCGATGCTTGTCGCATCAATTTGGTGTTTGCCTCACCAATTCGTGTTGCACCATTTCGGTTTTTGTGTATATTCGAAAGATCAATTTGTTTTCTGATTTTATCTTTTGACTTCATCTCGGAAAGTTCATTTTGCATCTAGAAGATGTTAAATTCCTTATTTTGCTATAAACATGTGATATTATGAATGTATATGAGAACATATGATATATGTTTTGTAGATTACGTATTCAATTGTCAAATGTGATTTTATTGAGCTCGCTCATGTCGATAGCAATTATTTCATTTGGACTTTGGATATTGAAATATTTTTTTTGGCATCCAAAGAATTGAGCCAAGCTTTTGTTGCTAAGTCACAGAGCACCGATGCCCAGAAGGCACAAGCTCTCATTTTCATATGTCACCACTTGAACCACCATCTTAAAAATGAGTATCTGATTGAAAAAGAACCCCTTGAATTAATGGAAGTCCCTGAAGGACTATTCCGACCAAAAGTCATCAAATGTTCTTCCCCAAGACACATTTTGACTAGTTTAATTTTAAGATTATAAGTCAGTGATTAACTATAATTCTGCTATGCACAAAATAGTCTCAGAAGTGAAACTCTAAACAAGAAATTTTAGAGAAATATTTAATTGAAAAGACATTGCCAACTTTTCATGCGAGTAATTTGTACTCCAGCAGTAGTACAACACAAAATTATGAGAAGTATCCTAAGCTGATTTGAGCACTCCTTGTGGCTAAGAAATATAACTAGTTGTTGATGAAGAATCAAAATGCATGTCTGGTTGATTTTGCACAGGTGCCTGAAGCACATAATGTTACCTAGTTGAGTAACTTCATAAGGGGTTGTGGTCGAGATTATAACCAGTGTGGTATGAGTTTCGAGCTCAGAATAAGAAATAAAGTGATCAAGATATTCAAGGACGACCAAACTTATCGAGGCAAAATCTTAGCCAGGAGCAGATTTGCTAACAATGTGGGTCTGAAGGGCATTGATCCCTACGTGCCGCACACCAAAGCATTTGGTCATCGGAGAATGAACATCATCTTGATGATTCTAGCTAATTTGCCTGAAGCAAATATTGTGATAAATTTTAATAATGAAATGATAAGGTATTGATGAAGAAATGATTGGTGTCATGATAATGTTTTTGAACAATGCATGAAAATATATTCATGGCCAAAAAAAAAAGTTAGTTTATGCCTGAAGCATGAAGTATCTTAGTAGTTAGCTCATTCTTGAAGCATCCGAGAAGTTAGCTTATGCTTGAAGCATCCGAGAAGTTAGTTTATGCCTGAAGCATCCGAAAAGTAAATTCATGACCGCAAAATTCGGAAAGTTAAGTTATTTTTGGACGCAAATTATTATGAGGGCAAAGTGATTTTACTTTGCTGATTTTACTACTCGGATTAACTATCTGAAATGTAACATGACTCAATTTTGTTCTCATGTACTTCTCTTAATTTGCATGCGTGTTTACTCAATTTTGTTCTCATGCATGCAACATGACTCTCGTATGCAATTGACTGGTTGTTAATTCAAAATTGAATTATTATTTTTTCCATAAATCCTATATCAATCCCGGAAGGATTTCTATTATCAACAAATTATGATAATCATCTTTTGACTAAATTTATGATGTCAACATGACAAAATCCTCTCCAAATATGGCTTAGTACAATTCTGTGCTGTTTATGGAGTGGTATACTCCTTTATAAAAATGATCTTTGACTTATTGTCATACATGATATGATTGATTTAGATATTATTGGTTTGAAAGCTAGAAGCGAATTATATCATATCAGTTTGCCCGAAGTAAACGAGAGATTGGATCATATCATATCAATTTGCCTGAAGCAAACGAAGGACTAAATTATTTCTTATTAGTTTGCCCGAAGCAAATGAGGGAATGAATTATATCATGTGAATTTGCACGATGCAATTCCCAAACCAGTGAGTGAACTAATGTAAAGTTGAGGATAAGGATTTTTGGGAGATCTTGAAGATATATTTTATATGACAAGCTTCACAGCTTCCCTATGATTGTTGTGTACCCTTGTAATATCAATTGATATGTATGCTTTCATATCTGATTATATATTTTTTTTCTTGTTGGGGACATCAGTTTTATATGCTATTGTGGTTATCACAATCTGACCTACTGCAAATCATAATTATTTCCCCTAGAACCTAGTACGTGGTATAAAACCAAACATTTCCCATCTGCATTTTATTCACAGTGTGCAATCTTTTTCCTATATCACCACCATAGCGTACCTTTGTGGGCATGTATATGTTGATTATAAACCTCCTTCTGTTATTTAAATTCTTAGAGCCCATGATAAGGGATCAATATATAATTAGGTACGCTGACTGCACATTTTATGAATATCATTTCACGGCATTAGGGGGAGATAAGATCTCAAATTTTATAGAATGCCGAGAAATTCTATGAATGATTGATCTTCAATATTTAAATCCACGTACTAGGTAGACTGAACTAGAAGTTCAAAAGAAGTAAACTGAACTAGAAGTTCAGTAGATAATTAATTTGCCAATATATATACTCATAAAAATAGTGACTAGGTCCTATATATTTTCCCCAACTTGGACCATATATATCTACCAATGCTCCTTGACGCCAGAAGCGTGGAGACATGTTGGTATAATCCGCGGAAAGCTAAATCTAGTAGAAAATGGTGTCACTCTTGAAATCGCTTAAAGAAGTATGTCGTGAAGACATTCGTCCTGAAGGCGAAAACCCCAGTAAAATTTTAGGTGCACCCAAAATTATAATACTGGGGATGCGGAACGACCAGATAAAAATATCTTTGGGAAATGTCTAGAGTCTGGTTGAATTAGAAATTGTCATTATTTTATATATATGGGAGAAATTTATGAAAAATGTTATAGTTTTCGACAACAAAATTGTCTTTACAAATTGTTCTCGTTATATAAGAATCTGGATCCAAAGCTAGGCACCAGTTGTGCCTTGGTATTTTTTATGTATAACGGAGCAATTAAGGCATGTACAGCTCAGCTCGCTAAAACTGTATTCTCTTTATAACACGTACACCATTTAATGTTAACCCTGTAGGTTACAAATGGGTGTTTGTACGAAAGAGAAATACAAACAATATGGTGGTATGATATAAAGCGAGACTGGTAGCTTAAGGGTTTACGCAGAGACCCTGAATTAATTTTGATCAAATATTCTCCCCCACAACATATGGCATTACGTTTCGCAAATTAACATTATTGGCAGTGAATTATAAATTTAGATATGCAGTTGATGAGTGTCATGACCGCAAACTTACCGGTCGTTAGACGCTAATATTTATTTGTAAATCCCTGATGAATTCAAAACTTTTGAAATTATGAAAGTGAAAAATGGCAACGTGTATCATTAAACTACTAAAGTCTTTGTATGACTTGAATATTATTGACTGAGTGTTTTCCTCCCGAAGAAGGAATATGCAAATATGTACCATTATGTGTTTGTTAAAGAATTGCTAATGGAGTTATTTGTTTATTATCTCAGTCGGTAATGATGATTTAAATGTTATTGAAACACATAGAGAGCTTGGTGATATCAGCTCATGCCGAAAGACGAAGTTTTGAAATAAAAGACTTGGAAATCCAAGTATTGTCTCGACCTGAAGATCGAGCTTCTCCTTGAAGAAGTTTTATACACCAGTTAGCCTATTTGAAAAATATCTTGAAGATGTTTTATATAGACAAGTATTATTTACTTATCACATAAAGGGTTGTCCAATAATCTCTTGAAGTAGATAAATGACCATTTAGACTCGAAGATTATAATGAGGATATTTAGGGACTGGAAGTCCATTACTTCATTGCTATTGGAGCATTATTATTGAACTAGAAGTTCCATAATCGCATCAGGCCTGATATTGAATTTGCAATGAAATTGCTAGCAACATTTAGTGTTCCCCCTATAATGAAAATTGTAAATGATATTTAACATATCCTCAGCACCTTCGAGGTACAAAGTTTTTGACGTTTATGTGAGAAACCCATATGTGGTTTTGATGGGCAACTTGGGCACTGGTTCTTTTATTTGATCCATATGATGCCAAGTCCAAAACTGGTTATGCTATATTTTTACCCCCAATGTCCCATATGAGGACAAATAAGATTGTGTTGCACAAGCAAGTAATAGTTTTGTTAAGGGGAACCTTACAAAACATATTGCACCTAAATCCTTCTACACACATGAACTCTAGAAGAGTTGTAAAATTCTTGTTGAGAATGTTTTCCCCACTGAACAATCTTGTAGATATGTTCACTAAGTCTCTGCCTACATCCACTTTTGAGTAATATGTTTATAAAATTGGGATGCGTAGGCTTAGAAGATTGTTATCTTCAGGTGGAGCGACAACCCCTAGCTGTGCTAGAATGGACAATCTAGAGGATTTTTGATATCCTGAAGATTATGCTGCGAAAGCATATAGTTGTACTCTTTTTCCCTTAGCTAGGTTTTTCCCACAGGGTTTTCTTAGCTAAGGTTTTTAATGAGGCAACCGATGTTGGTGCACTTGAGTGGATAGTCCTGAAGACCCTTGAAATCTTGAAGATTATGCCCAGAAGGCTTATGGTTGTACTCTTTTCCTTGGCTAAGTTTTTTCCCACTGGGTTTTCTGAGGCTAAGGTTTTTAATGAGGCAACCGGTGCAACACAATAGTTTAACATACTTTGTGTACACTTTTTCTCATCTAGTTTTTCCCACTGGGTTTTCTAGCGAGGTTTTTAACGAGGCATGAGTGTGGTAAGATAATGGCCAAGGGGGAGTGTTATAAATATTTTCGTTATGGCCATTAATCTTGAGTCTCTTCATTTGCCTTCCACTTATTACATTGTTTATGATTAAGGATATGAAAGGTTGTATGGATTCCTATAAATTGATAGTGAAGGCTAATGAAATGATATGGTTGTTGTGCCCTACATTTGGTGTTCTTCTTCTTCTCCTTTATCTCTCTTTATACATACACGCATATACATACATACATATCTCCAAGCTATTACCGTGTAATCATCACGCGAGAACTAACGAGTTGATAGGCAGAATTACAACATATTTTAAGTTTTTTTTTTTCTGCTTGTAATGTGAACAAACAATTTTTGTGTGTATGTGTGTTTTTTGTTCAGGACTTGATATTTTTACTTTGATATTAGATTTTACTTTTGGACTTATTTGTACGGATTATTATTTTTATAGTATAGATTATGTTGTTTGTTTGGTTATTGTTTCTAAACATAGACTATTTATTGTTCACGAACAAATTTTGATCATGAACATGTAAATGTGTTTGTTTATTTAGCATTCATGAACGTGCTCGCTAATACTAACGAACATGTTCGTGAATATGTTCATTAATATTAACGAACACTAATGAAAGCTTAACAAACGAATATGAACAAGATTTTCAAAAACCTTAACAAACGAATATGAATACGAACACTCCAAAAATCTTAACAAACGAACACAAACAACCTCTCTGTTCGTTCATGTTAAATTGTTAACAGCCCTACTCATCCACTTGGGTGTATTAAAAATTCTTTTAAGAGTTAGTATACATGACCCTAATCCCTATTAGTCAAATGGTCATATCATCTTCACCTAGTCATTAGATAATGACTCATAAACTACCGCTAAATCTCCTAATAAAGAAGAAACACAAAATGTAATATAGAATCACAATTTTCTATCCACGGGTAAAGAGCACAAAGAATCAATGTCTCTACTGAAGTTTGAACCTGTGACCTCCTATTTAAAAGAGTCACAACTATGCCACCTGACCATAAGCACTTTGGCATTGTTAGAGTATATAATCACATAGAAGCACTTTGGCATTGTTAGAGTATATAATCACATAGATGCACAAATGTTTAGTACTGCTATTGCTGTCTAATGTACATGGTGGTCAGTTAATTGTTTCAGCAACCTCAATAGTGAGTGTGTGTGAGATTCATCAACGTATTAAAAAATGTTCGAAGTATGAACTTTTATTATTATTATTATTATTATTATTATTATTATTATTATTATTATATGGATGAGTTCTGGTCCAGAGATAGCTTTCAGTGCGGTTGTACGGTTAACAAAAAACGACACACCTTAATCATTAAAATAGCGCACCTTAAGTACACAAACAACGCACCTTAAGCACATAAACAAAGCACCTTAAGAACACAAACCACGCACCTAAAGTTTTAAAATAGTGCACCTTAAGTACACAAATCATGCACCTTAAGCACACAAACAAAGCACGTTAAGAACACAAATCACACACCTAAAGTTTTAAAATTGCGCACCTTAAGTTTCAACAACTAACGCACCTTAAGCTGTTAAACATACAAATCACGCAGCTTAAGAACGAAAACAACGCACCTTAAGAAGGAAAACCACGCACCTAAAGCTTTAGGCTGACGCACCTTAAGTTTCAACAATTGGCGCACCTTAAGCACACAAACCACGCACCTAAAGCTTTAGATTGACGCACTTAATTTTTCAACAATTGACGCACCTTAACCCACACAGTACAAAAATACTCACCTTAAGAAGGAAAACGACGCATCTTAAGAAGGAAAATCACGCACCTTAAATTTGACCTAGATGCAAAATGACCAAATTGTCACTACATTTTTTTTTTTATTTTTGTTAATCCTAAACGTTGATTTAGGCAAGCAATGGCTCAAATTTAACGGCTCAACTGCACAAGACACACCCAAATTTAACGGCCCATCTACCTTATGCATCCTAATGAAAACCCCTTTGTTCATACGCTCTAAATTTTCACACTAAATTTCTTTGCTCCAACTTCTTCAAATTGCTACTAAGAGGTATGATCCCAACATAATCTTCTTACTTTGTGTTAGTTTGTATTCTTATTTTTAATCATATGTATATCTGAATCCAACAGACGTAAATCCTGTTTGAGCCGAAGCAATCCATGTAGTCTAGAAAACCTTTGGGGAAGAAGTACCAGGAAGGGAAAAGAGTACCCAAATAAGGTTCATAGATGTTGTTAGGATTGTAAACGGAGAAATCCGGTAGTAGGTTAGGGGTGAAAAGGTGAGGGTTTTAGATAAAATATGATTAAATAGTAAGCATAAAAACTAACATGAACTGATAAGATTAAGAAAGATCATATCTGGCAGTAGTAAAGAGAAGAAGAAGGAGCAAAGCTTTAAAAAGTAATATTTTGAAATATAAATTCTCAAAACAATGCCTGCTAAAAAGACAATTTGTACAAAAATTTGAAAACATGGATAAAAAATTTATTCAAGAATATTTTGAAAACATATTTACGACATACTATTTAGATGAAAAAATTATATATATATATATATATATATATATATATATATATATATATATATATATATATATATATATATATAACAGAAGCTAGTGTCTTTTTCCGGCCAATCATATGGAATACTTCTATTTTGAAATTTGAAATTACAATTATTTTTTATAGAATTAACTTCTATTTTGAAATTTGAAATACAATTATTTTTTATAGAATTAAATAATATCATAATGCTATATATGTTAATTTAATTTATAGTAATTGCCTAAAATATTAGATTATTATACCATTGATCATGGTCTACTCTTAAAGTACACTAAATTAAACCTTTTTTTCCAACTTAAGTTTATATATATATATATATATATATATATATATATATATATATATATATATATATACTATTAATTCACCCGCGCGATGCACGGAAAAAAATTATGTTATTATAAATATAATAAAAAAATAAAAAAACTAAAATATTTTAAATTATTTAATATAATAATATTTTTGAGCTTCCATTGGTCAAGTATTTATTATTTTTATAGAATACAAAATTACAATTAAAATTAAAATTATAATTATAATTATAATTTTGTATGGTTAATATAATCTCTAATTATGTACATATTCAAATAAACTTATTAGAGATAATTTACATAATTACATTGATTTATTCTTAATTGTATTTCATCTATATTATAATTTTCACAATACAAATAATAACTAAGATAATTACATTTGGAAAGCAAATTTCAAATTTTGTATGTGTAAATTTAAACTCTAATTGAACACATTTTTTATATGATTATATAATATATAGGTATTTTATTTTTCAAAATAATATTTTTTATATGATTATATAATATATAGCTATTTTATTTTGTATGGTTAATATAATCTCTAATTATGTGCATATTCAAATAAACTTATAGAGATAATTTACATAATTACATTGATTTATTCTTAATTGTATTTTATCTATATTATAATTTTCACAATACAAATAATAACTAAGATAATTACATTTGGAAAGCAAATTTCAAATTTTGTATCTATAAATTTAAACTCTAATTGAACACATTTTTTATATGATTATATAATATATAGCTATTTTATTTTTCAAAAGTATATTTTTTATATGATTATATAATATTTAGCTATTTTATTTTTTAAATGTTGTGTGTTTTTTTTTTATAATAAAGGATGTTGTGGCATTAATTGTAACATTAATTATTTCCCAAACCATATAGCTTTATTATATAAAGGATATATATATATATACTAATTACCACGAGCGCATTGCGCGAATAGTTTAGTGCCTAATGTGACTGTTTCAGAATTTATCAAACTATGTTTAGTGCCTAATGTGACTGTTTCAGAATTTATCAAACTATGTATCATTCAATCGGTATCCTGGTGTATATTAATGCAAGGCGATCGACCGGGGTGGTGGCCCACCGGACTCCCAGCTGCGCCCCACCGCCGCGGCCAAGGGTAAAATGCAACAATTTGGGTGGGTGCTACTACCAGTAGGTTTCAAACCCCCGCCCTCCCGCATAGCGGCGTGAGACCAAAACCATCAGACCACACCATCACATGTGTACCAAAGCGCAACAGAATGTATTTGTTCCGACTTTCTCTGGCGGGCAGCCTTAACCGCCGGCCATGACCGGCCTGCGGCAGGTCCCGCCGGCCAACACAGGCCACGGCGCGGCCAGCGGGGGTGTTGCGCCCCCGGGCATGTCAACGGCACCCCCCCCCCTTTTTCCCGATGGGGTGTTGGGTGGTGTGCGTTGCCGGGGTCTCGTGGTGCAGGCGGTATGGTGTGGCGCCACGGCGAACGTGTCCGCTTGCGTAGCGATAAATTGGGGAGTGATGATGGATTATGTGGGACACGTGGACGCCAAGGGAGGAGGGGAGTATGCTATAAATATGGGTCCTTGATCCTTGGCGAAGGGCAACTTAAACATGACAGGCATTATGGTCTAGTGGTCTTGATATCATACTCTCTATGCAGTCACCTGGGTTTGATTCCTACCAGTAGAATAGTTAATAATAGCCCATCTTGTGGGCCTTGTTCTTTGTATTTGGATCGCCATTTTGGGCCTGTACCTCGGACTTTGGCAAATTATGCCCTGGACCCGTGTCCACAATGCCCAAAACGACGTCGTTTTTCAAAAAAAAAAAACGCGTCATTTAGTTTTTAAAAAAATCGTGCGCGTTTTGCCGTTAACGGCGTTTTTTTTTTTTTTTTTGGATTATGAATGTACAGTTATGCCGTTATGAATGTACAGTTATGCAATTATGAAATTATGAACACAGAGCGCTAACATTATGAACTTACAATTATGAACATATATAGTGATAAAATTATGACCATGGAGCTTTAAAATTGTGAATATAGAGCTTCGAAGATTATGACTGTACAATTATGGAGTTATGAATGTACAGTTATAGAGTTATGAATCTACAGTTATGGAGTTATGAATCTACAGTTATGATATTATGAATCTACAGTTATGGAATTATGAATGTACAGTTATTGATCGAATTATGAACAAAGAGCTCTAACATTATGAACTTACAATTATGAACATATAGTGATAAAATTATGAACATAGAGCTCTAAAATTGTGAACATAGAGCTTCGAAAATTATGAATGTATAATTATGGAGTTATGAATGTACAGTTATGGAGTTATGAATGTACAGTTATAGAGTTATGAATGTACAGTTATAGAGTTATGAAGTACAGTTATGGAGTTATGAATATACAGTTTTTAACATATAGTAATAAAATTATGAACATATACTCCTATAACGAAGCGGTCTGAAATTAAAAAAAAAAAAAAAAAAAAAAAAAAAAAAAAAAAAAAAAAGATAACAGTGCCTAACGGCACTGTTACACGGGTCCAACGCATAACGATTTTCGGACTTTTGTACGCATTGTTCTGGGCTTAGCGCCCTACCCCCGTTCTATGTTCCTATACCCGGTTTATGGTGGACCCGGTCCCAATAAAACCATCAGTATCTATATCTAGATAATAACAAATTAAAAGTATTATCAATGTCTTTTTCTATCCATTTATATACACATACATTATATTTATAGTATTTTATACAACATGAAAATATATACACTTTTTAGAGAATTGTGAGTACATATATAATTATACATGTTAATTGTTACAGTGGTTACTCATTAAGAAAATTATTTTAGAATTGAGTTAATTCCATTTTTGGTCCTAGATTTATAGGTGGCAATCCACTTTAAGTCCTTTTTTATTAGAACATTCACTTTTGGTCCTAATATTATCGTGGCATTACCATTTTTGGTCCTTTATCAACAAAACAATTTAAATATCGTTAAATACAAGGGCATTTCGGTCTTCAATTATGAATTTTTTCAAAAAATAAACATTAAAATATGCCGGTTCAACCTACTTTGTATATATAAAAAATAAAAATAAAAAAAGATTGAAATGTCTTTGTATTTAACGACATTTCAATGATTTTGTTGGAGGACTAAAAATGGTCATACCACAATAATACTAGGACTAAATGAGGATGTTCTAATAATAATAAAAAATAAAAAAAAATAAAAAAAAAAAGGACTAAAAGTGGATTATCACCTATAAATCTAGGACCAAAAATGGAATTAACTCTTTTAAAATTTGTCTAAACTCATCTTCTTAATTAAAAAATCAAAAATATTTAGAAATCTATCTAAATACGTAATATAATTAGGGACTACGTTAAAAATAAGGAAATGAAATTATAAAATTAACAAAATGTGTGTTCATAAATATTTAGAATTGTTTTTAAATAGAGTAAATATCACTTTTGGTCCCTTGACTATTATAACTGAAACACTTTTGGTCATTGACTATTGCTTTTTTCAATTTAGGTGCATGACTTTTTAACTAGTATCACTTTTGGTCATCCGGTCCAATTTTTCGGCCACATATTACCGGAATTTCAACCGTGAAAATATTGTGTTGTAATTAGAAAGGTATTTTGGTCCTTTCAAATTTATTTTATTTTCCACTTTTATTTTATTTATGCCACGAAAATAATGCCACAGTGATTCTACCAGATTTTGTAGTTGTGTACATACATCTAGACATTAGCTATTAATTTGAGCAATCATTTGCACAAATTCAAGCAATGATAACATCAAAATACATAAACGATTCAAACCATATCTTTAATTGCATTATATAATATTTGATGTTCTAATTTAAATAATTATATATCGATACAAATATTCTTATATATTACAACATATCCATTCCGTGCATCGCACGGGTGAAAATACTAGTTTGAAATAATCTAATCTAATCTAAAAATTAATAAGTGTGAATGAAAGTTATACCCTTCATTTATGTCCATTTTTTCCATTACTTTTTGTATACATTATGCTATAAGAGTTGTACTGTACAATATTTTGGACAAAAATACCCCTACCGTTATAACTTCCGTTATCTTTTTCCACTATTTTTGCCATGCATATGCATCCACTATATATTTTCTTATCTTCTTCAATGCTAATAATATATAGACATTATATATTGGAGTTTAATTTTATATACACTATTGTTGTTGTTGTTGTTGTTGTTGTTGTTGTTATTATTATTATTATTATTATTATTATATAATATAAATATCTAAAATCTAAATAAATCTAAGATTTTAATATAGAGTATTAATATTGGGCATCAATTTTTGCGTATCGGGCATAGAAAATACTAGTATAAATATAAACATAAAAATTAAACATGCATGTGTTGCTGTTGCAAATCTAAACTCGTTAAATTTTTATGGGATTGCCAAAATAAGGAGATAGTCTTAAAAAAATATTGGAATAAGGGTCAAATAGGTCACTCAACTGCACACTAAACTGTAATGGGACTATTGAACTAAAAATATATATATACAATTGAGTCCCTGAACAACGCAAACTCATGCAATTCAATAAAAAATCACATGTTTACATGGAAGCTCATGCAATTGGGTGTCTGACATGTCGGTTACCGAATTTTAAAATAATTTTAAATAAAATAATTTTTTAAATTTAAAGGAAAAAAAAAAAAAAAACCCTCGGAATACGGTTGTCTTCATGTTGGCGGTCGGAGCAAAAGGCAAAATCTGTGCACCAAATGCTTAAATTTCATAGAAAAATAGTTCTCGGAATACGGCTGTCTTCATATTCGTAAAATCTAGTTGTATGAATCTACAGGCGAAATATGATGGGGAGCCCTGTGCTTGTGTGTTACTGGGGAGCCCTCTGCTTTTGGAATACAAAGTAACAAATATATATCAATAGCCGCCATCCCAATGGACGAAGACTATGCCGCGCCGCCCCTTGGTCTCCCACCGAAGATGAAGACTTCTTCGTTTTTGTCGGAGATGAAAGAAAGTTTTTTTCTCCTCTAAATATGAATTGAATTGAATTGAATTGCATGAATTTGTATTGTTCAGAGAACAAATTACATTTTATTTTAATTTAATGATCTAATTCCATTTTGGTGCGTAGTTGAGTGGGATTTGACCCTTATTCTAAAAATTTGTTAAATCAAATTTAATGTCTCATTAGGTAACATGTTTGTATTGGTTCTCTGGCACATAAAATATCATTAACACATATGACATATCATAATAAAAATTAATACCTTTTTCTTGATGGGGGTGGGGGAGACAAAAATGACATAAAAGCTTAGGCTGACTTCAACCCAACAAGTGGTTCACTTGCTAGGTGAGATGGTTAAAAAAATTATTTTTATTTTTATACAATAGGATAGTAAGTTTGTTGTTTTAAAAAGAGCAAATTACAGTTTTGGTCCTATGACTATTGGGGACGTGTTGATTTCGGTCCATGACTTTTAAAATTAACTATGTTTTTTTTAGCAGATTTGGTCCTTCCGACCAAATCACCGGTGAATTTTCACCGGAAAAATGTAATCCATTTTAAATTAAATATAAGTGGGGGTAAATCGGTCATTTCGTCACCTCCTTCTTCATTGCAGATGCTTGCCAACTGATTCTTCCTCAACCACGGCGACATTGGTGCGACCGAGTCAACTCGCTCCTTGAAAGTGAATGTGTGTTGTACTGAACTGTACGCATTAATGGTGCGACCGAGTGTTGGCCTCCAACGAACTCCAGAGCCTGGTGAAATTGTGTGAAAATTTTCATTCGTGTTGTATTGTATGCATTAACGGCGGCGATGTCGGCCTCCAACGAACTCCGCTTCTCCAGCCGCCCAAACCCATACACATAATCGATTCCTTGACCCTCGCACAGCTTCCCCAGCAGGCCGCCTGTCCACCCCGTCCACCCATAGATCAGGAACTTCAACGCTGTCTTTTCCGATGATTCGTTCGCTGGAAAACCCATCACGTATATATAAGACAGACAGAAAAGAGTAATCTTCTTTTTCAATCTTCAGAGAGAGAGAGAGAGATGAAAGAAGTGAAATATATGAAGCAGTGAAAGATAACGTTGACAGTTGGATAATCTGAGCAATAATCCAAATCAGTCGCCGTGGTTGAGGAAGAATCAATCGGCGAGCAGCTGCAATGAAGAAGGAGGTGACAAAATGATCATTTTACCCCCACTTATATTTAATTTAAAATGGATTACATTTTTCCGGCGAATATTCACCGGTGATTTAGCCGGGAGGACCAAATCTGCTAAAAAAAACATAGTTAAAGGACTAAATTGTTAGTTTTAAAAGTCATGGACCGAAATTAACACGCCCCCTATAATTACAGGACCAAAAGTGTAATTTGCTCTTTTAAAAAACTTGCTAATGGCAGCTTTTTCTGTCAATTTGGCTGCAAAGGCAGCCATGTAGGACTTTTTTTTATTATATAGTTTTGAGTTAATGTTTTAAATTGATGTGATATTGGAATTTACTTTTGAAAGTTAATTGGATGTACAGAAATGTAATGTGAATAGTAAATAAATTGTAAATTGAATGATGTAGAAATAGGACTCACTTTTAAAAATGAGAGTATTGCAGGATAAGGATAGTCTTATGCTTACTCCGATCCAAGTATCACGGGCACTTAGCTGGGTTCATCATATGCATGCATGTTTTTTTAAATTGCATTATTCAATACAATGATTTTAAAATGATAAAAAACAATGGTATGTTTGGTAACATAGTTAGCTTATCAGTTAATTTTGGCTTGTTTGATCATTATTAGTTATTTGACTTGGTTAAACAACCAATATGAGTGTTTGATTAATCAACTTTTTATAATAACTTATTGCTCTAAAACGTTAAAATTCAAAAAGTTGCTCAAAACAGCTTTTTCGATCAACTTTTTGAGAAAATAAATTATACCCTTAAAGGTCATTTTGCATTTAATCTACTATCATCTAACAGTTAATTTACCAAATATCTTTCTACAACCAGATAATGATATCAACTAGTCAAACCCGCTAAGCCAATCTGCTAACGGCTATTTGACAAATACTCCCAATATATGTAATACAAATATACTTGTGTGGCTATATATATGCTCCTTATGAAAAATTGTATGATATCAAATAATAAAAATGTTGTTTATTATAAATAGAAGGAATAAGGGTCAAATAGGTCATTGAACTGCACACGATAATGTAATTAGGCCACTGAACTTAAAAAATCTATAATTAGATTCCTAAACTGGCAAATTTCATGCAATTCCTCCTATTTGCAGGTTTCCAATAGGGCATCCCAAATTAAATTAGTTTTTAAAAAATAAAATTTAAAAAAAATAATTATTTAAAATTAAAAAAATAAATAAATAAAAAGACTTCCGGCCGGAGACGAAGAAGCGGAAGTTATGTTTTTTTTTTTTAACAATTTATTTGTTTAAAAAATAATTTAATTTGAGTTGACATGTTGGAAACCTGCAAATTGGATGAATTGCATGAAATTGGTTAGTTTAGAGACTCAATTGTAAGTTTTTTAGGTTCAGTGGCCTAATTCCATTATTGTGTGCAATTCGATGGCTTATTTGACCCTGGATGGATTATATGAACTCGGGGGTCCGGATTATACAACCCGAATATAATAAATAAATAACAAAATGATAATAGGGGTGGAAATAACGCACGAATAAGCGTCACGGGGACAATTATTGTATTAATTGGATGTATAATGCTATTACAAAGGTTTAGGACGTGTAATAACAAGACAAATATAGTAAGAAGGTAGAAGATGCCTGAACAAGACACCGGGGAGTGTTTTTATACCCCTGATTGTGCTAATGGCTCGGGGTACGCGGGAGGAATCGCAACCGCCACAGCGAGACTCGGTCCACGCGAGGACTCGGCCCCTTGGCCAAGCACGGAGCTCGGCCAAGAGGCCGGCTCCATGGTGAGCCGGCCCCATGCTAGGCCGACCCCCGGGGGTGCGTCGAGTGCCGAGGGACGAAGGTGACTTGTTCAATGTCGAGTCCGACCCGCTTCGTATTGCTTCGCTCCAAATCCGCTCCGCGATTATTCCATCAACCCTTATTCCTAAATAGAAAGGTGATGATATATAATTAACTTCAAGAAAAATAATAGAAAATGATTATTATTTTTTTGTAGAATTTTTCCATAGTAAGGATGCAATAATATATCAGAACCTAAGATTCTTCCCTTTTAATAGTCTAATACTATTGACGTATTTATAGCTTGTTTTGGATTATTTTCAGCAACTATCTAGTTTGCATTTAAGTCACACATCCTCATTATCCAAATGTGGCCATTACAGTCATTAATAAGATGTATATGCATTCATCCCACAATCACTCGACTCATAATAGTTATACCCTGCACCACGGCGCACATAGCACTGTGCGTCCCGCGCCTCTCAAAACGATCTTGTTTTGGGAGACGTGGTAGGGAGTTGACGTGATTATGTGTATTTGTTTATACAATTATGTGTATTTGTTTATACAATTATTTGTATTTTTTATACAATTATGTACATGTTTTTTATACAATTATGTACATCCGAATCAGGAAATTTAAAAAAAAATTATGTGTATTTTGTTATATAATTATGTACATTCATGTATACAATTATGTACATTTTTTACATGTCGAAATATGAAATTATTAAAGGTAGTTTCGTGCTTTTCAAATTAGGATCCCTATTTGAGCATGAATAAAAGAATTTAAGCTTTAAGATTTATCCCAATTCGCAGTTTTCCTCCTCAAATTAAGGTATGATGAGGATGAGAACTACGAATTGGGATCGATCTTAGGTTATAAATTCATTTATTTATGTTCAAATTGAAATCTTAAGTTGAAAAGGACGAAAATGCCCTTAAAATTTTTAGATTTTGGGATGTCTTAAATAGATGGGTGACCGACGTGATGAATTTTGGTACTAAAATAATAGTCGTGGATTAAAATTGGTACTAAAATAATAGTCGTTGATGAAAATTGGTAGGAATTAAACATGTGAACCAAAACCATCATTTTGCTAATACTCGTGGGACCAAAATTGGTATTTACTCATTTATATTACAACTAGTAATTACCACACACGCATCGCGCGAATAGTTTGATGCTCAATGTGTATTTTTAAATTAATTTTTTAGAATTTATCAAAGTATCATTTGGTATCTTGGTGTATGTATATCAATGCAAGGTTATTATCAAATTTTTCATAAAAGTAAATATTTCAAGAATGTATAACTATGACCTGTGATCAAAATATTGTAAATTAGATGTATCATTTCATCAATATTCAATGCGTAATTTTAATTAATTAATCAAAGTTCATGTTAAAGTTTATATTGTATTTTTTAATACACTTTAACATATTGAATTTGTGGCTCAATGAATTGAATATACAGTCTGATTTATCACTACCAACTTTCTGGATTTTATTTGGATTTTTTTCATTGCCTTTTTCACTTTTTGTCCTTAATTATTATCTCGTTTGAGGTGTCACTATTAGCTCTCTCAATTCCTAAATAATTATGTTGTATTTAATTAGGAGTACGTACATTATTAAGTGGTATAATTTTAAGGAAAAAGTATCACTACTGAAAATTCTGAAATTTCCGACCACCTGAAAGTGATCATAAATCAAGTTGAAAGTCTTGTTCCGACCACTTTTGGTATCCGGAAAAACCTTTGTTGCTATTTCCGACCACTTTTTAGACTTTTTGGTATCAACTTAATTTAAGATCATTTTCAGGTGGTCGGAAATTTCAGAATTTCCAGTAGTGTATTAAATAGATCATTAAATTTAAGGGAATTCTATTTACATTACCCTAATTGTTATTTACACCACTATTTGATAGGTGTGATAATTTTATAGGTAGTGTAAATAGAAATTTGTTATTTGCACCACCTTCATTAAATTTAGTCAAATATTATATTTTTAAAAAAAATATTTATTATTTATTTTTATTTAAAAATCAAAACATTAACTAAAAAAAAAAAAAAACGTCACGGAGAAGGCGTCCCACTGGGCTACCTTCTCAGCGGAGAAGGTGAGGGGTTGTTTTTTTTTTATTTTATTTTAATTAATTAAATTTTTAATTAAAAAATTATTAATACAATCTCGTAAATCACATTTAATCAGGGTGGTGTAAATAGCAATATGAATACCCATATGGCTATTTACACCACATATAAGATTGTTGAATTTTTTGTCATTTTTACAATTTTAATGTGATTTACACCTACTTTTGACTAAGAGTGGTACAAATAACAACACCCTTAAATTTATTGTTTTAGTGCAAATTAAGTAACTAAATTTAATGGTACCCGGGTTGAATTTCCATTAGGAAGGTTGTGAGTTCAAGCCTCAATGGAGACGTTATTAGCTCTTTGTGTTTCAGTAGGTTAAGAAAGTATATGAACAGATACTACAATGTAATGGAGCTAGTAGCATTCAAAAGTAACTAAATTTAAAAAGTATGCAATTAAATCATTAAACGGATAAAATATGTACTATTAGCTAGGACATTTTTTTAATTTTTTTCGGTTGAATATGATCATATAGCTTACATAGTTTGTATTAAGAATCGGCATTTCCTCTGTCATACTAGTTGTGATTAAATATTAAAATATTTTCAATTTAAATTGTATTAAAGAAACAATAAAAATGTCACGATTACACATATTTTGATTGTTTGATAATTCGATTGCATGCTTTTTAAGTTCAGTGATCCAATTGCATAAAAGTGATAAGTTCGGTGACTTATTCCTAATTTTAATGTCAACTTTACCTATGAATTAATTAAATACATGCATAGTATAACATTTTTCTTTGCCCCTTAATATTAAAAATATTTTTAAATAAAATTATTATTTACTCCAATGTACTACATTAACCCATAGGTATGTATAAGAAGTTGCAATCTCTTCTAATTTAATAAGATGTCTCTTGTTGACAATAAAGAACTGAAGAAAGAAAACAAAAAATATTTACTTGTAGATTTCTCTAATTTAAAAACATAAAATGAAGAATAAAAATTGAAAAACGTGAAATTTGAAAATTGGAAAATTAGAAGTAAATTCATCTTAATTTTTTGTTAAACTAAAATTGACTTTTAGTAGTAAAATAAGTATGTCTTGACAACTTGATTTGAGATTATCATTATATTCAAAGGATAACTAATTTCAATCTTATAAAAAATCGAACATATCACATCAAATTAAAAAAATCATGACATTTTTGTAATTATCATCAATATTACCATGCAACTTTTAATCATATAATGAGTCCATGTCATTGACTATGCACACAAAGGATTCATCTTCACATTTCTACCAATTTGGGGAGCCCAATGGCGTAAACTCTAATCTAAGAGCTCTAAGGCTGAACTTATCCCTGCAAATATCTCTCACTCTCAAAAATGCGTCCCACTTTCACATCATCTCATTTGCAAATCATCTACTATTCACACTACATCCCTGTAAATCCAATCAACATTCAAATGTGGACCCCAATTTTACATCACTTTAAAAAAATTAATATTTTTTCTTAATAAATATTATTTTGTCTTCAACATTATTTATTTATATCAATATATAAACAATATTTAAATATTAAATATAACAAATTTGAAAATAACTAATTACGTATGTATGTATTAATGGAAAAACTAATTATATGTATTAATGAATTAATTTTCATATATTAATGAATGTACGTATATCAATCTTACAAAAAAATGTATGTATATCAACATAAATTTTAGACACGTAATTTTAATGAATTTATTTTAAAAAATAATTTAAGAAATTATTCGTATTATGTATGGTATATAACTGAGTGCATATTATACCACGATTTAATTAAATTGTAAAACTAAACCTCAAATGAACCTTACAAATTCAAAGTAATTGAATTCAAAAAATTATTACATATTAAATAAATAAATAAATTATGGCAAAACAAACTACACAAATAAAACCAAAAAAACCAAAAAAAAAAAAAAAAAAAAAAAAAAAAAAAAAAAAGTGGTTAAAAATAAACTAAATTAAACAAACAAATTAAAAATTTAAAAAAAAAAAAGGTTCAAAAAGCTGTCGCGTTCGGTTGAAAATTTGCAATCCTAGTTACTATAAAAAAAATAATAAAAATAAAAAAGGAAACACACATGGCAACTTTCGACATCAGCTTGCAAAGCCCCTCTTGACTGAGATAATCTCAACCTAACTCCAAGATGTTGTTAGTGAAAGTTACACTCCCACCCTACCGCTAGAATACTTACTTTAGGTCAGGTGGTTTACCACATAAGCTAACTTGAGTGGCGGAGTGATATAATTTGGGAAAATACTATATGTACTCTCATTTTCTATTCTCAACTTTTACTCTCGCACACAAAATCTTGATGTAGACACTTGTATTGGAACTCAAATAAAAAATGTAGGAGTTCTACTACATTTACTTCTAAATTCTACTCCCTCACTTTTACTCCAGGATGTAGCAAACAATGATTCGGTATTTTTATCATGTGGGGTCCCAGGAAAAGTGTCTACATTAATAATTTGTGAAAGTAGAAGTTGAGAGTAATAAATGAGAGTTCATATAGTATTTTTCTAAAAGTAGTTTATCAGTGCCCGCAACATCAAGGATTAAAATTTATAGAGTAAGATTTGAGAGTCCATGTCGTATGTAGAACTCTATAATTTGCGTTATGAAAATCTATTTTCATCACCTTTTAAGATTACAGGGGTCTCTTATAGATGGTTGCTCTTTTTTTTTTTTTTTTTTTTAAATCTCTATTTCTCTTCCACATGGACTTTTACAAGGCTTTGGTTGGAAGGAAAGAATTAAGAAAGAAAGGAATTGTAATTTGGTGGAAAAAAAAGGTAGAAATAAAGTTGGAATTCAAATTACATTGTTTGGTATGGAGAATTAAAATTATTGGGAATGAGAAGAGAAGAAGTGTTATAAAGACTAAAATATTCATGTGTAATAATAATACTAAGAAAGAGTTAATACTAGCCAAGGCCCCTCGAGTATAGTGGTTCCACCATCTATGGTCCTAAACTTTCGAATCAGCCCTCCCAGGTCCTCAATGTTTCAAAAATGACCATAAACCTCAAGGGTCAAATAGGTCATTCAACTACACACCAAATTGCAATTAGGTCACTGAACTAAAAAACATTACAATTGGGTCACTAAACAATATAAATTCATACAATTTAAACTAAAATGACTTGTTTACCTGTTAATATGCTGACATGTTGGTTACTGTATTTAAAAATAATTTTTTAAATTTTATTTTAATAATTTTAAATAAAATACCGGAGTAATTATTTTGAAATTATTTAAAAAAAAAAATTTTGTCTGGCCGTAGATGAAGGGGTCCCCTTTCGTCTCCATGGCCGACTGGACAGAGACGAAGCGGACGAAGGAGATCGTTTCGTCTCCGAGCCATGGAGGTTTTTTTATTAAAAAATTAAAATAATTATTTTATTTAAAATTATTAAAATAAAATTTTAAAAATTATTTTTAAATAAAGAAAGTGACACGCCAGCATATTAACATGTAAATAATTAGGTTAAATTGCATGAATTTGCGTTGTTTAGTGACCCAATTGTAATTTTTTGAGTTCATTAGTCTAATTGCAATTTGGTATGTAGTTGAATGGCTTATTTAATCCATATTCCTAATATACTAATAATAATTAAGGGTAAAAAGTATTTTTTCATTGTGCAGTCAAACACAGGAAAGGAAAATGACTTCTGAAAAATGACTCATTTTTCCGAAGTCATTTTTCGAGTTTCCAAACAAACCCTAAATTGCAATTCATATGGGAGGGTATAAATTACAATTCAACAAAATGAGGGAATTATAATTAAATCTTCTAACCAAACACCTTATTTCGGGTGGTCAAAGAATTCTATTGTAATTGAATTGCAACTATATCTCACCAAACGCTCATTACTTGTTTAGAAGGGGTTGACTAGCTCAAGTATCGCCTATCACTGTCATTTGCTCTTTTTTCTTGATTCTAAATGCAAACTTGCAAGCTTCGATGCCTGTATAAATCGTCTATGTGCACATACCTGCAGACAAAGGATGTCAGAGGGGGAGCGGGGAAAAGAGATTTATTATGTATGGAGAGTCTGAGGGTAGGTGAGGGAGAATCTCTGCAATCTTCAAGACTGCATTTCTGGAAATGGGTTGTAGAACTGTAGAAGAGTAGTGAACTTTGGTGGTCTGGGTACAAATTTTCAGGAAAAAAAATGTATAAAAAATGTGGTTTTTAGAGAGTGGGAGTGGAAAAAAAAAAATGCTGCCTTTGAAGATTTCATGTGATTTACAGTAGATTATACAAATTGGGGAGACAGTAGCCTTAGCAAAGAACTGATTTTTATTATTTTTCTTGAGAATCTTGAAAATGGTGTCCTCGGGGATAAATGTAGTGATGACAGTGATAGGGTTTGTATTGAGTGCCATGTTCATAGTTTTTGTATGCACAAGGCTAATCTGTGCAAGAATTCTATTGCACTCTACTAGGCGGCGATCTGTAGCCATAGCTTCTAGATCTGATCTCAGCATTGTAAGCTCCTTATTCTTATCTTATTTAGCTCTGCAATGCTCTTCTTTTCGATTTATACAATGCCCTGTTTGTCTGTCATTTTTGGTTCTGTTTCCACTTTGATTTTGGTAGTACATATGTGATTACAACTGCAGTTTTGCTTGATTTGGTTGTTTGGAAGGAGTATCTAAATCAAACTTGGTATGCATATAGTTCTTGTTTCTTTTTTTGGGTGATGAGGGAAACCCGCACCCAGGTTTGCGCTGGGTAAACCCCG
Organism: Ipomoea nil; assembly: GCF_001879475.1. Taxonomy (NCBI): domain Eukaryota; kingdom Viridiplantae; phylum Streptophyta; class Magnoliopsida; order Solanales; family Convolvulaceae; genus Ipomoea; species Ipomoea nil. Next base: position 1,903,041 of record NW_017617189.1, read on the forward strand.
CCTTGTGGCCTTAGTAGGTAAAGGATTACAAGGAGGTAAAGGTGACGCGGGAAACCCCTACCCACTACCAAGAGTGTGCATTGGGTAAACCCTGCCTTGTGACCTTAGCCGGTAAAGGACTACAAAGAGGTAAAGGTGACGAGGGAAACCCATATCCACTACCAAGAGTGTGCATTGGGTAAACCCCGCCTTGTGACCTTAGCGGGTAAAGGACTACAAAGAGGTAAAGGTGACGAGGGAAACCCGTACCCACTACCAAGGGTGTACACCGGGTAAACCCCGCCTTGTGGCCTTAGCCAGTAAATCAGCATAGATTACCCATAGCTGACCGGCTCAAATCAAGATGGTTGAGATTCAAACTCGTGACCTTGTGGTTACAAGTTTGTATCCTTAGCCAACTTGGTTGAGGTTACCCCATGATTCTTGTTTCTTGATTTGGTCATTGATGTGTTTGTTGATTTGTTCAAGAAAGTATTGTGGTTGTTTTTGGAAACTTTTTTGTGGGGTTTTTTGTTATGATTTTTGCCATTTCCATCTTATTCCTTCACATTCTAGTGGTAATCTATTCATACTAGATTGTACTTGGTTGGTCTTTTTTTGGTTAATTGTATGGATTTCTTCCTATTACTACTTGCAATAATTTGAGGATATATAGCTGTGTTTGTGTAACTAAGCACAAGAGTTTGTCGTGTTGATTAGTTCGCCTAACATCCTTCCTTCTACTGTTTCACAGTTAGAGCGTGGTTTGCATGGTCTTAAGCCTCTCGACATAAGCAGCTTCCCTACAAAGAAGTTCGGTGATGCATTCTTTACCTCCAAAGAAGATGCTCAGTAAGTTATTACTTGTTTCCAAATTGACGGCTTTTCTTAGCTATGAGTGTACGCTTTTGCTTCTATCTGTCTTTCTTCAATTATTTATTTGGTCTAGGCACGAAAGAGTATGTTCACCTTATGGTTAGCCTGTGGATAGTGTATATATAGACGTGTTTTCCCCTTCGATTGTATAAAGTTAAAGAGCATTACTCTTAATATTAGACTTTCTTTAAGCTTCTCTCCGGGGCTTTCCTTCCACAACTGGAATCCTTTTATCGTTATGATTTTGAGAACCGAACTTGTTATTAGCGACTACAACTTGTTGAGCATATAACCATTAATGTGCAATCCAACTATCAGCTTAGGCTTTTAGTTGAGATGGAGCACATGCTTTAATTTGGTATCAGAGCCAGACCAAAGGTTATGATTTTAGTTGAGATGGAGCACATGCTTTAATTTCTTCATATGTACTTATTCCCTTTTGTTCTGCCATCTTAAAAACGTGTTACCAGGCTAGTAGTAAAACCGTCACTCTCTAATTGTGTTAATTGTATTATTGTAGATGCACGGTTTGCCTGGCGGATTACGACAGCGAGGATACATTACGCATCTTGCCACTGTGTGCACACTATTTCCACGTGTCGTGTATCGACATCTGGCTGCAGCAGCACTCCACATGCCCGGTCTGTCGAATTTCCCTGCTGCTCCAAGGCACCGACAAAAAGCGGGTTAGTATGCAACCCATGTTCAGCTCAGCCGTGCGGTCTCAATGTGGCGTGTTGTCCATGTTCAGTTCATCGAGGTCGCACGGGAGCCAGAGAACGAGCCCCGCGGCGACAGAAGAGTGGCGGCATCTGTGCGAGAGCGGGAGGGTTGGAGGTGGAGAAGACGAATCCTCCGTCGTCTTGGCTCGAGGCATCCAACAGGTAACAAAAGGTGAAGAAAATAAAGAGGTGGAGAGCCCATCCAGTGTTTAAGTTATATCAAGATTTGTGTTGGGGCTTTATGTACATATTAGAAGTGGACTGTGGTGAGTTTTGTTTGAGTTTTTTTGGTTGCCCAAAGGTATCCCTTCAGCCGATAGCCAGAAGACTAATCCCCTGAAACGGTCAGCACACTAAGTGGTAGGGGACTAGCCAAATGGTTTGATCCATTCACATGAGTGGTTTAAGATGATATTTCAAGCAGGCTGAGAGTCATAGATAATAATGTCCATTTTGCCCCTCCCACCCACCCACCCCCGAGGTCCCTCCTTCCCCATTAAGTATGTAGGAATATATATGTATGTTTCATGGTATTGGTTGATCATAAATGGATGAGAATTGAGAAGGAAGCCTTCAATGAGTCAGATTCATGGTGAGTTTCTGCTTTGCCCTCAATCATTGATATGTTAAGTAGATACTGGGTTCTTTCTTTCTTTCTTTTTTGGAAAAAAATAGCATTTTCAGTGTTGTATTTATATGAAATAATGATTTCGGACTCTCAATTGTTTACGTGAGTATTATTGGTCATTCAATTTTATTTTTGTATTGCAAGTGTAGAGCCTATTAATTAAATAGGGATAGAATTGTAATTTAAAATTCTAAACTATTAAAATCTCCATTAACAAATTGATGAACTAAAATTTTGAGTTGTCAAAATCACCACATTGTAAAAAGAGGGATCAAATCATCACTTTGTAAAAAGAGTTCTACTATATATACTCTCAAATCTTATTCTTTCAATTTTATTTTTTGATGCGACGGACTCTGATAAATTATTTATTTTATATGGGTCTCAATATAAGTGTCTACATCAAAGTTTTGTGTATAGAAATAAAAATTAAGAGTAAAAAATAAAAATACATATAACATTTTCCTTGTAAAAATTGAGATCGAAATTGGTATTTTGTATAATTAAATATATGATGAAAAACATTATTTACCATTTAATTCTTTTTAATAACATATGAACAAAAAAGCTACAAGACTATAAACTAAACCAATGATGGAGATATTATATCTGCCAAGGTGTCAATCCATATACCATAAACAAGGGTTTACAGTGCAGTGTAGAGTTTGATACATATGTATATATCTTTTATTGTTTTTTTTTTTTGAATGCTACTAGCTCTGTTACATTGTAGTATCTGTTCATATACTTTCTCAACCTACTGAAACACAAAGAGCTAATAACGCCTCCACTGAGGCTCAAACTTACAATCTTCTAAATGGAAGTCCAACCCGGATACCATTAGACCACATAGTCCTGGTATATATCTTTTATTGTTAATTTTTGTCTCTTCTGTTATGAAATTTTATATCTTAAAAGTATGAATTCTGTACTTAAAACAAATTAGTAATTGTGTCTTGTGTTGTGAAATTTGTGTCTATAAACACAAATTATATACCTAAATCACATTTGAAAAATAAGTAAATATATAACATGTGTATGTGTCGTATGCGGTGATTTTTTATGTCTTATGTTATGAAAATTTATACCTTACAAATATGAATTATATACTTCATCATTTCGATCAAGAGTTTATAATACTATGTAAACCATGGTATGCCATAAGGTCTTAACCCAAAAACCAAAACGATAGGGCGTATAGGTCAAGAGTCAACCTCAAGGTTGGCCCGAGTGGGTCTACTCACTCAGTCACTCTACTGAGATGCAAATTAGGTCGGCATGAGCTCTCGATGGCAAATTATAGTGTGGATTGTGGTCCACGCAGTTGCGTGGATCACTGTCCAAAATGGTGTAGTTGAATTTTATGAGTTAGAACAATGTACTTTATAAGTTAAGATAATGTACTTTATGTGTTAGAATAATGAAACTTCTGAGGTAATATAATGTATTTTATGAGTTAAAATAATCTACTATGTACATTATACGTTATAAAAATGTATGTTGTTACGGGTTGCGTAAAAAAAATAATTGTGCGAAACGATGTCGTTTTTTTACCCACGCAATAACTATTGAGATTTGACAGCAAAGGCGAGGTGGCAAATTATTGTGTGGACCACGGGCCAAAACGATGTCGTTTTGATGTTTTAAAAAAATTCCTTGCCTATTTCACGCTTGTGTTAAAATAATGAACATTTTGGGATAAGAAAATATATTTTATAAGTTAGAATAATGTACTTTATGTGTTAGAATAATGAACTTTATATGTATATGAGAATTTAAAATAGGAAAATGTTTTATTCCCCTCATAAATTTTCTTTCCATTACTTTACCTTTTGATGTAACTTCTCTTAAATTAAAAATATATATATATATTAAAAATTATTTAAACTTCCGCCTAGTCCATAACAACTTACTCGGCGTCTAGGTGGCCGATCGCCTAGAACGGTGATTCCATCGAATTTCTAGGCAGCTGATCGCTGCCTAGCGCCTAGGTGCGATTTTTGCAACCTTGCCCACCACTAATAAAAAATAATATTTAATTACCAATTGTATATTTTCATGTCACGAGAGGATTGGAAGGAAAAAATATAAGAGGTATCAACTATCTAGTATTATTCCTTGAAATAAAAGTAAATGTCAGCTAAGGTCCTCCGAATTTGATAATTTCACTAACTTTAATCCTAAACTTTCAAATTAATCATCCGTGATCCTCTGAATTTTGAATTCGACCTGCCATAATCCTTCTGTTCACATATGTCGTCTGCTATGTGAAAGTAATAACAAAAAGTCTTTTTATTTCAACCTAACCAAAACAAATCATTTCCCTTAAAAAAAAAAAAAAAAAAAAAACTGTAGAACTATTTTAATCTTTTACCGCCCAGACACCCCCTTAACGCCCGCCATAACTGTGCGCACCACCACCTCAAAAATTCAGCAGCGAGAACCAAACGCAGGGCAAAGACATCCTCCGATGAATGGTTTCCTTTGCAGACTCAACCGCTCTATCTCCACTCTGACCTACTACTATCCAAACTATCTTTTCCCATGCAACAAGCAAATACAAGATTTCTTCCGGCGTGGCCAAGTCGGCGATGCCCGACGCCTGTTCGACGGAATGCCTCAACGGGACTCCGTCACGTGGAACTCCATGATTTCTGGCTACTGTGACAACAGCCGCGTCGATGATGCAAGATCCCTTTTCGATGCTTTCCAAGGCAAGAATGTGCGGACTTGGACCTCGATGCTGTCTGGGTACGCGAAAGCTGGAAGAATTTATGAGGCCGTCTTGATTTTCGATGCCATGCCGGAGAGGAACATTGTCTCCTATAATGCAATGCTTAGTGGGTACTTGCAGAACGGGGAAGTCGAGAGTGCGAGGAAGTTGTTTGATGCCATGAGTGATCGGAATATAGCTTCTTGGAATTGTATGATCACGGGGTACTGCAGGGTGTGTTGGATGCGCGAGGCACGCCAGGTGTTTGATGTTATGCCGGAGAGGAATGAAGTTTCGTATATGGTTATGATTTCTGGGTATGCCGAAGTGAGTGAGTACGAGGAAGCATGGAGGTTAGTTTTAGATATGCACAGGCGAGGTGAGGTGAGACCAGACCAGCAAATATTCTTGGCAGTGCTGTCTGTGATCTCGGGATTGGATGATGATGATGTGGGGTTGGTTACATACTTTCTGCCACTTCCATTGAAGTTGGGATACAGCAATGATGTTGTGGTGGGAACTGCGATTCTCAATACCTTCAAACGAATTGGGAGTTCGGATTTGGCATTTAAGTTTTTCGATGATATGCCAGAGAAGAATGATTACACTTGGAGCACGATGATTTCGGCTTTCTCCCATTGTGGAAGGTTGGAAGATGCCATTCTGTTGTACAGACAATGTCCCCAAAAGAATGTCGGGACGCAGACAGCAATGATGAGTGCTTATGCCCAAAATGGAAGGTTGGTTGAGGCAAGACGCATATTTGACGCCATCAAGAACCCCCAGAATGTTCTTACCTGGAATGCCCTGCTTGCTGGATATATACAAAATGGGATGGTTGAGGATGCTAGGGAGTTCTTTCTCCGAATGCCCGCAAGGGATATGGCTTCTTGGGGAACAATGGTTTCTGGGCTTGTGCAGAATGGAGATAACAAAGAAGCTTTGGAGGTGATTGGTGAGATGCACAGATTGGGAATCATTCCCAATCATTCAAGTTTAACTAGCGCCCTTTCTGCTTGTGCCAACATTGGAAACATTGAAATGGGCAAACAGATACACTCTCTAACTATTAAATCGGGGTGCCAGTTCAATTCATTTATCGGGAATGGATTGATAAACATGTATGCTAAATGCAAGAATACAGAAGATTTTTCTCGGGCATTTGACATAATGAAAGTCAGGGATACGGTCTCTTGGAACTCACTGATCACCGGCCTTTCAGAGAACTGGAGGCTGAGTGACGCCGTTGAAGTATTCCAGAGGATGCCAAACCACAATGTTGTGTCCTGGACTGCTTTAATATCCGCTTATGTCCAAGCCGAACAAGGAGAAGTTGCTTTCCGGTTATTCCTCGAAATGCTTAACAATGGAATAAAACCAAGTGAACCGACTGTTACCAGCCTACTGAGTGCAAGTGGGAGCCTTGGTGCTACAAAATTAGGGGAACAAATTCATGCATTAGCTTATAAGCTCGGACTGAATTTGCGCCTATTTGTTGGTAACACGCTTATAACCATGTATTTCAAGTGTGGGTCTCATGACGGATTTCAGGTTTTCGAGGATATGTATGAACGGGATGTCATCACTTGGAATGCTATTTTAACTGGATGTGCCCAAAATGGATTGGGCAGAGAAGCCATCCATATATTTGAGAAAATGAAGCGTGAATTCGAGGTTATTCCTAACCAAATAACTTTTCTTCAGCTACTGAGTGCTTGCAGCCATTCAGGGTTAGTGGATGAAGGTTTGAAATATTTCGATTCAATGAGCCAAGATTACGGGATTAGGCCATTAATAAATCACTATACCGCTATGGTTGATCTTCTTGGGCGGGCCGGACGACTCTCTGAAGCTGAATCACTTGTAAACAACATGCCTATGAAGCCTGATACTGTGATTTTGGATGCTCTTCTTGCTGCTTGTAAAAAGCACAGTAACATGAACCTTGGCAGGAGAGTTGCAGAGAGGTTGTTTCAGATGGGTGCAAAAGAATCTGGAGCTTATGTCTTGCTATCAAACATATATGCTTCTCAAGGCATGTGGGAAAAAGTGCAGAAAGTACGCAGCGCAATGTTGAACCGGGAGGTAAACAAAGAACCGGGTTTCAGCTGGATCCATATCAAAGGTAACCTCCATTCTTTCGTTACTGGTAGTAGGATGCTTGAGCAGGTTGGCGAGATCTCTTCAATGTTAGAAGAGTTCTATATGCAGTTTAAATCAACAGGCTATGTGCCCGACACAAATTTTGTTATGCATGACGTGGATGAAGAGCAAAAGCAAATCGAGCTCCTGTACCACAGCGAAAAGATTGCTGTTGTGTTTGGCATCTTGAAAACACCGCATGGATCGCCCATTCAGATTATGAAGAACCTTCGCACCTGTGGTGACTGCCATAATTTCATGAAATTCATGTCCAAATTTACACAACGGAAGATTATAATTCGAGATGGTAATAGATTCCACCATTTCCAAAATGGATTGTGTTCTTGTGGAGATTACTGGTGATTGATTCTCGATTTCATGGGAGCAACTTTGATGAATCATGAATGTGCTGAAACCATGTTCATCAAAACAATCTGAGATACAAGAAGCTCGAGGTTGGTTTTGTGCAAAAACAAAACCTTTGCCTCATGTGCCTGTCAATCTGTCATGGATGTCATACAGCAACAAAGGTAGGTACACTATAAATGCATCATTATAGAGGATTGGTAGAGTTTTCACCACACAAATCAATATATCCATCCAATCTGTTTTTTTTTCGACCTTTACACGATACAGGTCTGGTGTTGTACGCTGTTCTACAAGTCGCCTTATAGTTTCCTGGGGAAGCTTATAGCATGGACTTATGGTATTTCTTGTTGGTTAAACTACATATTAAACTACACATTAAACTACAATTATAGCATTAAACTACAATTATAGCATCAATGGAAATAGGAGATTAGTTCCACTGAGCATCACTTATAATTGTAGCCTATTAATTGGACCATCTGAGTTTAATGCTATAATTAGCATCTGATGTAATAATAGTTCGATGGTCTAATTGTAGTTTAATAGGCTCCACCTCCGCCTGGAACTGTGAGAATCAACTCAGATGGGGCGAGGAAAGCCGCCTCCGGCCTAGCTAGTGCGGGTAGCCTCTTGCGAGATCACACGGGCACGTGGATGATGGGCTTTACGACAAAAATTGGCTTTGCCACCAGTTTCACGGCTGAACTCTGGGGGCTCCGTGAAGGTCTCCGTTTAGCAAACCACCACGGCTTCGACAAAGTGGAGGCAGAAACTGATTCGTTGGCGGTAGTTCAAGCCCTTAGCAAAAACACGGCGTCTCTCGTGGGGGCTGATGCTCTCATTATGGATTTTAAGACTCTTATGCATGGGTTTCATGCTTTTGAGCTCAAGCACATTCTTAGAGAAGGGAACCAGTGTGCTAATCATCTGGCTAACTTGGGTCAAGAATCTCCTTGGGGCACAAATATCCTCCGGCATCCACCCAAAGAGATCATCCAGTTGTTGAATCGTGACGCAAACAGCGTAGCTATGAGAAGATTTTATTAACTCCCGGGGCCTTTGGCCCTTCCCCCTACCAAAAAAAAGTTTAATGTGTAGTTGAGTAGCCTATTTGACCCTTATTCCTTACTTTTTTTAATACATCAAATATTTATTTTTAGACTTTGTGTACTGAATATTCTTTTCTAGATATAGTATCTGAAATAAACTTTTTGTACATTAAAAATTAATCTTAATCTTCAATATACTAAAACTATATTGCAATGTAGATCATGGTTCACAATATAATTTGCCCATAAAATATGTATAAACATTTTGATGTAGCTTCTTTTTTTCCCAATGTTTCCATGTGTCAATAATAATAAATGGAAATAGGAGATTAGTTATCATCAATTCCCTATTAATCTAGTTATTATTGACCAATGCTATTACTCATATTTTATTTATTTAAACAATAATAAATAAAAGACTTATGGGAAAAACTAATCCAACAAGAAACCAATAAATTTGGACCCCATTATAAAACCTACATAGCATTTGCATCCAAAAAAAATCATAGTTTTGAGTACAACTACTGGGCATACCGCCTGATCCAAATACAAAATTATATGGACCTATGCCAGGGATCTAGAAACAAGATACACAAAACTGTTTTGAAAAGGCCATTGCTTAAGCTTCCCATACTGCGCACAGATCCATACTTCAAATTGCCAAAAAAAAAAGTCCTAATCTTCATTAAATTTAATCTTCTTTGGAGCAGACTCAACGTAACCAACCTGCAAATGACACATCAGTTTAGAGAAAATGCAGAGTAGATTTTATTCACACAAGAGCTTTAAAACAATGCCGGAAGTAGAGATGCAATATGATTAAAGCATAAAATCCAAACAGTATAATCGAAGAAATAACTCAAAGAAATTGATCATTTCTTTAATGCCAACAGTACAATACTACTAAGGTCCTTCAAACAAATCACTATCTCCACTTCTCCAGTCCAGTACCCATCCGTTAGAACAACCACATAGGCAAAAATTTTCATCAAAATATCTTGTAATTATAAATCTTTTAAAGATAGCTTTCTGATGGGCCTAAAGTAATTCCATAGATTAAATGTTACCCAGAACAAGTTTAACAATCAGAATGGTATAGATAAATAAAAACAGTCAAGTTTTAGGAGGATTTTCAACAATTTTTTTTAGTAGCAATGCCTTGTATTATCTAATTCACATTAGATTCCTAAGAGATTGTATTCATTCATGTATGTTCCTGACCATTGACTTGTGCTGTGAACTAATAAGCATTATTTGCAACATCGGAGAAAAAAAAAAAAAGTTGAGGCGTTCTTACAATTTCTGGGCATTCATAATCTATACCAGCAGCTGCAATCTTCTTACGCCTCTTGCGATCCCGTTTCTTTATTCCTTCAACCAATTTCTTGTGCTCTTCCAATGTCCGTTCCTGAATATATTAATATAAGATCAAGAGCATATTTTTCAAAGATGCAATGCTATCATGTAATAAAGACAATTCTAGTAGAGTATTTGGAACACAAGTATTTGCTAGAACTACCAACAATTCTCTCCATGCTCTACCATACCTTGTTGTGAATCTTTCGTTGAATATTAACCCAGTCCAAAGGATTGTACCAACGGTTCACACCATTCCACCTAGAGAAAATTAAAAATTAAAAATAATAATCATGAGTTCCATGGCAGAAGGCAGAAAGGTGTTCTAGTCATTGAAAATATAGCTGAATATAACCATGTGTAAGGATGCATGAACACTATTTCAACACTAATCTTGTTGCAAATCCAACATGGAGACAAATCTTCAAACATGATAAAGTGTTGAATCATTTTGTTGAATAAGTATTTCCAATAAAGATGAGACAATAAGATTATAAGACAATCATTAAGAATGAAATTTATTACCATAACACCAGCAAAAACACAGCATAATGTGGCATATAATATCCAAAAGAAGCCACGGAGTTTAAACCACCTCACAGAAGAGAGTGTTGAGAAATATGGGTGGTATTTTTCCTTAAGTTGGCCACAAACTATCAGAGTAATAAGTTTTATTAGTACAACTTATCCTCCAATAAAGTTTTATTAGTACTAGGATCATAGGAGACCAACCATAATACTCCAAGGAAAAAAAAGTGATTGATAATACAAAAAGAAATCCATAGCACAAATTTTACTAAAGAAATGCATAGAGTTTCACATTTATTTAGAGTTTTACACCGGCCAGAAAAATTTTCACACTCAATTCGAGAATATTACTTGGTCCTCCATGTCACATAAATAGAACAAGTTTTTGTTTTTAATTGTTATTATTATTAGTAGTATTAGTTTGGATAATGTAAAATTCTATAGAAAGCACCACAGTGGTGCAAAACTGCAACTCAAGCACAGAGATAATACAGCTATGTAATGCAAAGAGCACTATAAGGCTAACAAATGTAGAACCCCCAATGCTAAACACAAAGTTTCCTACAACTGACATTTTTTAAAGGTGTCCAGAGAAGAGTCCCTTACAGTTTTGGATGAACACGTTCGGGTGGAACAAGTTGAACTTGCAAGACATGCTCAAACAATAGATAATTATGCATTGTTTCAGACACAATTTTTGCAACCTGCATTTACGATAAGAACCACCAGGAATAAGGAAAAGGATAAAGATGCTTTACAAATATGAGAATCTAGATGACTGAAAATTTGTTATGACAAAGTCAACCAACCTCAGGGGACTCAAATTCTATGAAGCCAAAATGCTTGGATTTTCCAGTCTGTAAAACATGTCACAATAACCACAAATATCAGTAAAGGAAATATCCACTTATAATACAGGAAATGAATAATTACATAAAACAGAGATTAAAGAACATTGCCAATGTGTAGAACAGTAATGAAAGTGGACATAGTCATGAAGTAAAACTTCTGAAGGGCCATTTTCATAAATTATTGAACAGGAAACTTGGTGCAAGCATTTCAGTTCCCAAACCTCAATTCTAATTTGACAGTTCATTCTTTCCCCAAGAGAAGACGGATGGAATTTAAATCAGATGAATGTAAAGTTACCCAGCCATCAGGGGCAAAAAACTCAATATTCTTAAATCTTAAATTCCTCTTTATTGTCTGATAACTCTTGCCGTTATTTTCACATGGCACAATCTTAAGATCTTTACAAAATCAAGAGAATTTTTAATATTGATGAACTAGATTTATCTTTAGAAATTGCTTTTAATCAATATTGCAAGTCAGTTTTGTGTGACACAAAACCATCCAACAAAAGTGCATGATAAAAAGCTTAAGGCATTAAGAACTGAGCTTTTAAAACAAAAGAACATTTTACTAAGCTAATTGTAAAGTAACAAATAAGCTGATAGTTAGAGAGCTCAACCTTCTTATTCCTAGCAATTCTAAGTCGCTTGATAGTACCAAATTGCTTAAAAAATCCTGCAAAAAATCATTGTATCATCTCAATATAACACTTCATACATAGATGCCATAAACACCCTATAATAAGCTCATAATCACATTAGAAAAGAGAAATACAAACCTTCCATTTCATTCTCATAAAATCCATGTGGAATTCTACCAATGTACAAAACTGTTGCTTTAGTGTCTCTTAGTTCAGTAACTGGAATCTTCCTTACTGGTCCACCTTCCAATGGCTAATTATTCACAAAGAAATACAAAATATTTAAATAATTAAGAAATCATTTTGAAATTAACCTTTTCTTTCAGTATATCCCCATTTTGCAAAAGTAAAGTGAAAAGCTTGGAAACATGAAGTGAAAAGGTTTCAAATAATATATATATATATATATATATATATATATATATATATATATATATATATAGTAGTCCGGAAGGTCAGGAATTAATGGACAAGATATAATCTAATCCAGTCACTGCAGATAACATTAAAATTTCAGAGATAGATGCAGTACAAGGAGCAGGATTGATCTCTGACCAGACATTAGCTACTAGCCCGCTAATACATAGCTTATAATTGGTTAGAATTAGAGATAAGGCAGGGAAATCCTACATTTGTTACTTTTAGATCAAAATTTATAATTCAGGAGTTTCCGGCCAGTCAAAAACAAAGACATCACAGTACCAAATCCACTGGAAATAGTCTCCATCTCTCTCAAACTCCCAGACTGCCGGCTACTGTCCAATTAATTAACGCACCCCAATCTGCCTATACAAGTTTGGTGGTATAGAAGAGCAAGGAAACAACTCTTTACAAATCAAGAGCATCCCAATTATTTTAACCAAAAAATAAAGAAGTAAAAAGCTCTCTCATTAAAGCAAAAAAACAAGAATCCTTCCTCATCCCGCAGTAACAATTCATGAAATTACTTCGCAACTCAAAATTACAGAGGGGTCAAAAGACAGTAACTAAAACTAAACATACGTTCTCCACACCATAACCTAATTGTTTTGCACCTAAATTGATATCCAACAAAGGTGCAGTCTAGCAGCAATAGAGCCACAAAATTTCTGAGATAGACTAAAAGTTTGCTCTTGCTTAGAAGTTTGTGTTACCACCATTTGACATAACCCTCCGGCAAACACTTTCGATTCTTTATCTAAATACAATAAAATTGATAAGCAGCAACAAAATTCGCGAACAACATACCAGAAAATCGGGAGCTTCATCCCTGGATTTCTTCACTGTCCTCATCAGATGCTCTGGTTTGGCGATATTGGAGAGATCGGCGCAAAGAGAAGTAGGGTTTTACGACATATAAGAAGGCGGCGATCGGCAGCAGGTCTTCTTTATTTCGTTCTTTTTTTTTTTTCCTTTTCTTTTTATATATGGCTTTTAAATTATTGCTCTAGGAACATGACTATGTGGTTTAATGGTATCCAGGTTGAACTTTCATTTGGAAGGTTGTGAGTTCAAGCCAGCTCTTTGTGTTTCGGTAAGTTGAGAAAGTATCCCTCAATATTTTAAGGAAAAAATGCAATTTAACCATCAAATTAAAAAAAAAAAAACAATTATAAATAGTTACGGAGTATTTTTTTTTTTTTTTTTACCTTAAACATTTGCTATAAAATACCGCGGTGTATTCAATCATAATTTTTGTAGACTTTACTTTTAAAATGATTAATTTTAATAAACTTTGATTGACTTTTCTAGGGTCGTTCAAAACTTTTTAAAACTTTATAAGACTAAGTTTATATATAAAAACATTAATAAATTTTTATCAACTTTTTATTTTAAAAAGTTTACAAAAGTCATTGAAATTTTAAATTGAATGCATCTTTACAAACTTTGAATGATTTTTTATTATTATCATTTATAATTCTCTTACAAAACATGTTATAATATATCATAAAATTCTTCTTATTATATAATTTTTCACCCACATCAACATTCTCAATATTATTATTTTTATCCATAGTATGTTGAGACATATATACTAATTACTTATATCTAATAAATAAAAGCATAATAAGTGTTAATGAAAGTTATACCCCTCATTTATGTCCGTTTTTTTCGTTAAGTTTTTTTGTACATTATGCTATAAAAGTTGTACATTAAAATATTTCGGACAAACACATCCCTACCGTTATAACTTCCGTTATCTTTTCCAGTATTGCTACTATGCACATGCATCCACCATATATTTTCTTATCTTCTTCATTAATAATAGTATATACACATTATATATTTGAGTTATATGTTAATTATTGAGTTAATTCCAGCAATAGTCCTCCGACTATTGCTATTTTCCAAAATTGGTCCTTGACTTTTAATTTGGACGAAAAAGACACTTGACTTTCACATTTGTTCCAGTATTAGTCCTTTTGTTATTCATCCGTTTGTTAGGCGTTAGATTAGGGGCTAAAATGGTCTTTTTCTTAACTTGTTTTCTTCTTCCTCGTGACATGAGAGGACCAAAGCCAAAACTCCATTGTTTCTCACCTAGCTTCTTCTTTACTGACGGAATTTTCCTTCGGATATTTAGATACAGTTGGCCAGCGATGGCAACATGACCTCTTCGATGGGCATCCCTCTTCCGCAACACTGTCTTCTACATCCTCATTGAACTTCCACCGTAACAGAGGGGTGTGCGGTCTGGTCCTCTTCCCAGCAGAACCTCCGCCAGTATCCTTCTGCAACCGCACTCCCACACCGGAGCTCCTGTTTCTCCGGCGAGGCGTCCTGCAAGGGCTGGATTGCCTCTGTAGAAGATCTGATCATGGCGATGCGTTCACTGCCTTGGAAGACGTGAGTGTCGCCGTGTCGGGAACTCAGTCCTACCGCCTGTGATCTACATTGTTTTTGCCCATATTCATCTATCAACCGCCTCTACCTCCGCTTACCTTGAGAAGCCAGTAACTGTAGTAAAGCTTCACTCTTTAGCGTGATCTCTCTCTCTCTCATTCACAGTACACCATTGTTACAGTGTAGATTCTTACAGTCAACGTCTGTGCTTATAGCAAAACTCTGTATTGCATAGTGGTCGTAATTCACTCAGCTTGTAGAAATTTAGTGACGAAAACAAGAATCCAAAAAAGATGGTGGCGATGAATAGTGGTCGTAATTCACTCTGCTTGTAGAAATTATTCCCATTGGTTGGTTTTTACGGTGATTGCTTGTTCTGTTACAAATATGAGCATGGAATTGTTTAACTATGGTAAGTCCCACTGCATTCATTCCCATTCAGAACCTCGACAATAAGCTTATGGTTAAATGCATCCATTTTACATTTACAAGTGAACTCACAGTTTGATATTTGTAATAGGTGGTCATGTCGCCATCACTGGCCAACTGTATCTAAACATCTGAAATTAAATTCGGCCAGTGAAGAAGGGAAGAAATAATGGAGTTTTGGTTTTAGTCCTTTGCAGGTCTATCAGGAAAAAGAAAATCAGAGAAAATGACCATTTTAGCCCCTAACATAACGCCTAACTGACGGATAGATAACGGAAGGACCAATGTTGGAACAAATGTGAAAGTCAAGTGTCTTTTTCGTCCAAATTAAAAGTCAAGGACCAATTTTAGAAAATTGCAATAGTCAGAGGACCATTGTTGGAATTAACTCGTTAATTATTACCTAAAATATAAATATCAAATTTATAAAAATGAGTTACATTATTATTATTATTATTTAGAATAATTTAAATAATCGTGAAGTTCCTACCTCCCCATCATTTTAGGAGTAAAGAAATAATAAAAAAGAGAATCATGAGATATGATGAGTTCAATTGAGGTCTTCCCCGAGTGCTAAAGTATTACTACTGTTGGTTTTATGACTTTTGGGCAGTCAACGGCAGGCCAACACTACCGTTAGAATAACGAGAATATAGGAAAAATATAGGAGAAATATATGGAGAAAATATAGGAACTTGGTATTGATGAGTATTGCTTGTGAATACTGAAAGTTGTCCCCCTTCTTCTACGTGAAGGGTCCATTTATACATATTTTGGGCCTAGAGCCCTACAAGGAATAAGAATTCTAGACTGCCTCATATGGGGAGGGCAATTTATATCCTACACCACGGCGCGCGTTGCACTATGCGCCCAGATGCAAAACGACGTCGTTTTAATTATTTTTTTTTTTAATTTCCCGCCCCAGTGAATGGCAGTAGTTTTTTCTTTAAAAAAAAAACCCGCTGTTCAAGAATGTACATAATGTTATACTAGAATACACATAATGTTATACATGAATGTACATAATTATATAACAAAATATACATACTCTTTTTAAAAGATAATACACATAATCTAACATAATACATAAGAGTTAATTCCAGCAATGGTCCTCCGACTATTGCGTTTTTCCAAAATTAGTCATCGTCTATTAATTTGGACAAAATATACCCTTGACTATCAGATTCGTTCCAGTATTGGTCCTTCCGTTAAAAGATCCATTTGTTAGGGGTTAATATAAGGGTTAAAATGGTCTTTTTGTTAAACTTCTTCTTCCTCCCTTCTCCAGCGATCTCTCTCTTGCATCCTTGGTTCGACAGTAGCAATGAACACCCAAGCACCATACAACATGAACACCTCTCACCATACAATTTCCAAGCTAAACCACTGCCACGTCCATGCAATCGGAGGAGATGCTCGTCAAAGCTGATGTTGCCGCTGCCCGTCGTCGGTCAAGATCCCTCCTCGCCGGACTGTTGTTCTATTCGTCGGAGACAGGGGAGATCACCGTCTCTGCCTCTTCGCTGCTACACACCAATCGTCATGACGAGAAGAGGCAAAGTCTTCGTCGATGGTATAATAAGATTTATCCAAAAACAAAATCTTGCAAAGTTTATTCCACCAGAAATTCGTAATCTAAAGTGTAAAGTGGGTTTGCTTTAATTTGGGTGCACAAATTCTCTATGACCAATAAATATATATATATTTTTAAAAGAAGCATAAACTGACATGTGGCAACCATAAACGACAATTTGCAATAACACTTTTGTTCAAAGCTAAAGTCTTCGCCGCTGCCAATCACCGATCGAAAAACTAGAGGTCACCACCAACCAGCTCGGTCACTTGCATTAATCCGCCAGGAAAACACCACCACTCCCCTGTTCTGCTCCGCTGGGTTGAGGGTGTAAGATCAGACGAAAAAGAGAGAGAGACGGAAGAGGGAGGACCGCTGGGGCCGAATCTAACACAGCATTCGATTCCCCAATCCTGGACATTGTCGCGGACGAAGACGGCGTCGTTTCGGAGGAGGGCGAAGCCGGCGTCGTTTCGGAGGAGGACGAAGCCGGAGTCAAAGCGGAGTCCAGTTCTCTAAACCGCGGAAGATTATCAAACGGTGGTGGGCGGTGGTGCGGGTGATGATGGTGATCGATTACGCCACCGTCGATGTGAAGTTTCCGGAGTAAATCCGTCATCTTCAAGAGAGAAGAATTTCATATTTGATTTTTCATGCTCTGCAGCGGGCTCAGGCAATAAACAGAGAAATAGGGATAGGGAAAGTAGAGAATTTAGGGTGAGAAAGAGAGAAATTGAGAGAGAAAAGGGGAAATTCTATATTCATTAGCTATGGTGGGTTTGGACGGGTGAGGAAATGACCCAGTAGAAGAAATTACATTTTTATCCCTTCACTAACATTTATTTAACAGTTGGTTAACGGAAGGACCAATGATGGAACAATTATGATAGTCAAGGGTTTATTTTGTCCAAATTAAAAGATGAGGACTAAATTTGAAAAATCACAATAATCGGAGGACTATTGTTGGAATTAACTCTAATACATAATAAACATAAACTTTTAACATAATACACATCAACTCTTAACATAATACACACAAATTTTCTGATTCGGATGTACATAATTGTATAAAAAGAATGTACATAATTGTATAAAAAATACACATAACTGTATGAACCAATACACATAATGTTGTGAACAAATACACATAACGTTGTGAACAAATACACATAATCTCAGCAACTTCCTACCGCGCCTCCCAACACTACCCCAAAACGACGTCGTTTTGGGAGGCGCGCGGCGCACAGTGCTATGTGCGCCGTGGTGTAGGATATACCGATTGATATTGGGAGTCTTAGTTACATAATAAAACTTAATTCTATCATACTAGAGATAATGAGTCCAATTCTAATTATATTGGGAATAACCTGCCCAATCTTTGACAAACTCTTAGGTTGCTCTATGTCGTATATCTTTCTTGGGCTTCTTTGATCCAATTACTTTCATGGGCCGGTCCATGTGGCCCAGGCCTAGTATATTATCCATCATCTAGTCCCCCACTTTTTGAGATTTCGAGAAGTCGATGTCTCAGGAAAGTATGTTGAATTGCTATTTGGTCTAATAATAATAATAATAATAATAATAATAATAATAATAATAATGACAAGGGCGGCAATATTTGCACCATACGGGGAAACATGTTACACTGCAAGAAGCATTAATATATATGCTTTGTATACATACCTTCACGACACATGCAAAATAACAAGTGGACCCTGCATATATATTTTACATATTTATATACCCCTCCTGTGAGGCAATTTAAACGAATGGATCATGGGAAGTTAAGAGCATCACACTAAGGGGAGAATATGGAGATAATATCAGATGCTTTCTTTTGAATGGGGTGAATATTAGTGTGGAGAAGAAAGAATAGTGGAAAGAATGGACCTGCAAATATGGGGAGCATAGAAAAAAAAAAAAAGAAAAAAGTGAGATCGCATGATGTGCGCGTTTGGCGCACAGCATGCCCACAGCCGGGCGCGTGTAGTGCACGCGCCCGGCTGCGCGTCAGGCGCGCCGAACGGCGCGCCTGACATACTTTTTTTTTTTTTTTTTGGTTTTGGTTTTTTTATTTTATTTTTCCTCCCCTTCCCACATTCTCTTTCCTAATCACTCTTACATTCTCCCCCAATTCTCCCCAACCATTGTGGATGCTCTAACCACGCATGTGTGTATATCCATGTCAGTAGCAGCGCAGAGGAAAGCGATCGGCTCTGTGTATCTGTTTTTATGAAAGGAGTAGGTACATGCAAGAGGGATCGACAATTACGTTGTCCTAGGTATGAGTATGCGGCTAAGAGCATCCACATTAGTTGGGGAGATTTGGGAGATAATGTAAGAGTGATTAGGAAAGAGAAAGTGGGAGGGGAGAGAAAAAGAAAGAAAAAAAAATAACAAAACAAAAATTGAAAAAAAAAATAATAAAAAACCTGTCGCGTGCATTGCACGCGCCCGTGTAGACATTGGCTGTGCGCAAATGCGCACAGCCAGTGTTCTTTCTTTTTTTTCTTTTTTCTTTTTTTCTGACATTATGCTTGAATTTGCAGAATAATTATTTTCACAAATAACCCCACCCCACATTTGTTATTATCCACACCCAAGATAATTCATCTAACATTATCTCCATAATATCCACTGATGTGGATGCTCTAAAGGGGGTTCTTTCTTTATCTGAAGGGTAAGCTCATGCGTTGTACCTATGTAAGTATTATATTGTTCCCACATTATGTGTAAGTATGTTGTACGAAGCAGACACGCACTAATAACCTGCGCATATCATATTCACATACGAGTAGAGTGCGGAAGGTGAAAACTGTAGGATAAAGAGTTTCCCTGTTCAACACTTACGTTAAGCCTCATGCAAATAAGGAAAATCGGAGCTGAGCACCAGAAAGTCAAACCTTATGTAAGTCTCTTCTCTTCCTAGCTATGTCATACCTTGTCAGGTGTTGGAACTCACAAAGCCAAGGTATTGAGAAACAAAGCAAGCCTTCTTTCTTCCTCCTTCAAGTTGCTGTTGAGACAAAAGCTATTTTCAATTTCTATACTGATGGGAAGAGGAACGGTTGGATGGGAAAAGAGGGAAGAAACTGGAGTTCATTATCTGTTATTCATCATCGTTCTGTTACATCAAGAATGAAGCTATATACACATGATGGGAAGGTGACGGTTGTAACAGAAAGGATACAAGAGATAAGACTTTACTTCCTTTTGTTATTTTTATCCTCTAACACCCCCCATAAGTTGGCGCATGCAGATCCTGAATGCCCAACTTAGAAACAAAAACTCTAAACAAGGCAATAGGTAGAGGCTTGGTAAAACCATCTGCAATTTGGTTTGATGAAGAGACTGATAGGATCTTGATCAAGCCGTTGGATAGCTTCTCCCGAACGATGTGACAGTCTATCTCGATGTGTTTCGTTCTCTCGTGGAAAACATGATTCTCCGCTATAGCCACTGCCGATTTACTGTCACAAAACACAGCTACTGGCTTTTTCATATATGTCTGAAGATCTTCTAGTAAAGAAGTAATCCATTGTACTTCACAGACAGTGGAGGCAAGAGCTCTATATTCCGCCTCGGAGGATGATCTAGAGACGGTTGCTTGCTTCTTTGATTTCCAAGAAATGAGAGCAGAGCCAAGAAAGACGCAATAGCCTGTTATAGAACGTTGTGTCTCTATGCATGAAGCCCAGTCCAAGTCTGAGAAGACATTAAGCTGGAAGGCATCTCCTTTTGCATAGAATAATCCTTGCCCAGGTGCACCTTTGATGTAACGGAGAACTCTGTGAGCGGCACTCAAATGTTTGTCTGTTGGTGCGTCTACGAATTGGCTTAATTGTTATACGGCGTAGGAGATATCCGGCCTGGTAGCCGTGAGATATAGAAGGCGCCCAACGAGCCTCCTGTAGCTACTAACGTCACTAAGCAGTTCACCATCATCATGCTGTAAATGATAGCCAGGCACCATCGGTGTATTGACTGGCTTGCATTCAAGAAAGCCTGCCTCGGTTAGAATGTCTAGGGCGTATTTCCTTTGACACAAATTCAAGCCCAAATCGTCTCGTTTTGCCTCAATTCCTAGGAAGTATCCTAGTTCTCCCAAGTCCTTAATCTTGAAAGTATCATTAAGAAATGACTTGAGGTGTTCAATCATTTGCAAATCTGGGCTAATGACTAATATGTCATCTACGTAAACAAGAGCTGCTATGAACCTGCTGTTCGAACCTTTGACAAATAATGAAGGATCAGCCTTTGATTGTCTAAATCCCACACTAGACAGGGCAGCACTCAACTTAGCATTCCACTGTCGGCTTGCTTATTTAAGGCCATAGAGGGATCGGAGTAACCTGCAAACTTGGTTTGGCTTTTCGCTTTGAAAGCCGGGAGGCAGTGACATGTATACTTCTTCTGTTAAATCACCATGCAAGAAGGAATTATTAATGTCTAATTGGTGAATATTCCAAGCCCGAGATGCTGCCAAAGCTAAAAACGTTCTGATGGTCGTTATTCTGGCAACCGGAGAGAACGTTTCAACGTAATCAACGCCTAATTGTTGGGTGTAGCCCTTTGCTACGAGGCGTGCTTTGTACCTCTCTACAGACCCGTCTGCCTTTAGCTTGACTTTATAAACCCATTTGCAGCCTATGGGTGTTTTTCCGGGAGGTAAATCAGTCAGCTCCCAAGTCTTGTTGTCTTGCAGGGCTTGAATTTCTGCATTCATGGCTTCTTTCCCGTGACTATTTTTAATGGCTTGATTTTAAGTCTTAGGCTCATCAATGGATGTCACGACTATGGAGAATACCTTGTGTGATGGTGTTAAAGTGTCAAAGGTGATTACCTTTGACAGAGAGTGGGGGGATGAGCCTCTGCTGGCTATGGAATCACAGTAATAATCTTGAAGCTTGTTGGGGATGCGTTTCTGCCTGCTAGATCGTCTTGGCTGCTCAACAGAAATTAGGTCTTCACTGGAGGCTTGCAACCTTGGCTGCTCTAGAGAAACAGACTCATCACTGAATTCTTGTAAAGTGAGACTGTGTTGTTGGGATCCCTCTGGAATTGCTGGATCAGTGTTAAAAGCCTCACTATTATTAACTTGCTGAAAGGGAAGTGAACTCCTCTCATCTGTTGGGCTAGTAATGTCTCGATGAGGCACACCAATGTGATCATGCAATGCATGAGGTTCATAAGCCATAGGGATGTCAATAGGAATCACTGGTAGAGATGGCCCAGCAAGATGTGATTCAAAACTGTCTGGAGAGTGCTGGTCTTTGGAGAAAGGAAATTTTGACTCATAGAAAACCACATCTCTAGATATTAGAATAGCCCTTTCATGCAAATCATATAGTAAATATCCCTTGGTATGAGCAGGTATGCCAATGAAAATACATTTCTTACTTCGTTGCGCCATTTTGTGTTTAGAATGTGACAAATTCGAAGCATAGCAAAGGCAACCAAAGACTCTTAGATTCATCAAATCAGGATGCTTACCATATAGTCTGTAATAGGGAGTTGATAGCTCAATGACCGGGGAGGGCAGCCTGTTGATTAGAAAGACCGCATGCATTACACATTGTCCCCAAAACTCAATAGGCAGTGAGGCTTGAAAACGTAGGGCCCTTGCTACGTTGAGTATGTGTTGGTGCTTGCGTTCAACAACTGCATTTTGTT
Source organism: Ipomoea nil (assembly GCF_001879475.1). NCBI lineage: Eukaryota > Viridiplantae > Streptophyta > Magnoliopsida > Solanales > Convolvulaceae > Ipomoea > Ipomoea nil. Next base: position 1,925,393 of record NW_017617189.1, read on the forward strand.
GAGGTGTGTAAGCACATGATCTTTGATGAATGATTCCTTTCTCGGCATAAAACTCCCCCATGTTAAACTCTGCTCCGTTATCAGTTCTGATCACTTTGATCAATGCCCCAAATTGAGTAGAAACCATAGCATGAAACTTCATTATATACTGCCTAACATCAGCTTTCCTTTTCATCAAATGAAGCCAAGTGAACCGGGAGTGATCATCAACTAGAGTTAAAAAATATTGTTCTCCTTGCAATGAACAAACCGGGAATGGCCCCCATATATCTGCATGAATCAAGTCAAAGCATTTTTCGGAAGTTGTGGCACTCAACGGGAAGGGGGACCTTTTGTGTTTGGCAAAATGACAGGCATCACAAGCAAAATTTTTAATAACAGAAGCTTTAATATCATTCAAGAAGTGTAGTTTATTCATAGGGAAATGTCCTAATCTTTGGTGCCAAATTTCACCGTTATTACATTGTGCTGCAACACTTCTGTGAATAACATCCTGCACTTTAGGTGAGTCCATCAGTAAGTATAGACCATTCACATGCTTAGCCAAACCAACTGTCATTCCAAGAGTGTCCTGAATCAAGCACTGTTCAGATGAGAATATGATTTTACAACAGGTGTCTTGTAAAAGTTTGCTCACAGATATCAAATTGAATCTAAAAGATGGAATATGAAGGACATCTTTTAGCCATAAGTGCTCATTGAGTTGAATGCTTCCTTGGTTTCTGACTTTAATAGATTCTCCCGCAGGTAAGTTTACTTCAGCATCACGAATGGCAGAATATTCATGAAAGAAATCACTAGAGCAGACTATGTGGTATGTTGCTCCAGAGTCTAAAATCCAAGTTGAAGGAGATAGAATGACAGAATTCACATAAGTGGAAAGAAACTTGCCTTCATTTGCAGAGTTGTCTACATCGAATTTTGGAACAAGAGACACAGCAGCCATTGTTTTCTGACTTGAATTCTGTCCAACTTGAACTTAGAGGAGTGAGATCAGTCTCTCTAGCTGGTCAGATGACATTCCAGAATGCTCCACAGTGTTAGAAGATGGGTTTGCAGCAGTTAGACTGCCCTGCTTCAGAGTGTAGATTGTGTTCTGCAATGCGGAGATACACCGTGAACTGTATTTTGCGCTTCCTCGCAGGGAAGGACTCACGAAAATAGCATTGGAACTCTCATTCGAACTCAAGAGGAGAGGATTTTCTAGATCCTCCATGCTATGGCTTCGTTGTTGTTGGACTGGATTCCGCTGCGGAAACTTCGTAGATGAGGAACGAGTTGGTGAGCGATTGACAGGAGAGACTTCATGCCTTTCTTGGCTTGACTCGCCGGAAACTGCAGCGGCATAGCTATTACGCTGTGGTGGCTCCGATACCATGATGGGAAGAGGAACGGTTGGATGGGAAAAGAGGGAAGAAACTGGAGTTCATTATCTGTTATTCATCATCGTTCTGTTACATCAAGAATGAAGCTATATACACATGATGGGAAGGTGAAGGTTGTAACAGAAAGGATACAAGAGATAAGACTTTACTTCCTTTTGTTATTTTTATCCTCTAACACATACCCGTACTCTGTAAGTCTGTATCTCTCAACCCATTCCTCCTCCATTTTTCTGGCGGTGAAGCACGACATTAGCTCCAAGATAACGGCGGTAGCGGAGACTGGCGCATCCCATCTCCTCCAAAGAAATTTGGTGTGCTGTGTGAGTTTCTAGGATTCACCCTTACATGTAGAAGCAGTGTTTTGATCTTGCTTGCAGCTCATCTTCAGCCATATCCAGATTCTCTTTGTTTCCTTCAAATATATATATATATATATATATATATATATACTAATAAGAGCCCAAGAGAGTTAGGCCTATAATGGGTAGAAAAAATGGCGGTCACAGATTTTAATCAAATGAATGGCTCAGATTGATTAAAAGATTGATAAGATTTAAATTTTATACTAAAATTTCCTAAAATACCCACACACCGTTACTAATTCCGTTAAAATTTTAAGAATTGCCGTTAGTTCACCGTTAACTTACTCATTGATTTCAATAAAAAAAAAAAGGCCTTAGGTTCGAACCTCATCCCAATCAAAGTTGGCATAATTAGTACTCT